>NW_027185655.1:9518499-9623004 GCF_028583685.1 Petaurus breviceps papuanus | reverse complement strand
GGTTAGTATATTGTTGTTTGTGTTGTCATATTTTATCTGGCATTTATGACCAAGGTGAGCATGGAGAGCAGTAGGCAGTGTTAAGGAGGGGGGGGCAAGGACTTTCATTTCTTTTCTGTCTTTGTATCCCTAGTAGCTACCGCGGTGCTTGGTTTGTAGCAGGTGTTCAATAAATGTCTGTTGACTGACTAACCTTTCACATCATTCATTGTCCTTCTCAAGAAGTGATCTCCAAATGTGAGCATGAAATGACCCCGAAGGGTGGGTGATCAACCAATCAGAGGGTGACAGGGTCTATTCTCCCTCCTGCAGTCAATCATAGGCTTGTCTCCAATGGAATGACACCAGCCCCTTTAACACTGCCTACTGCTCTCCATGCTCACCTTGGTGGATTATACCAGGTTCAGTGTCCTTCAAGGCTGGGAGGATGAAACCAAAACTAATCAAGCCAGCCTAGGAAACAAATTTCCACCATCATCACCACTACCTCCTCCCAAAATGCCTGAACTGTTCCTGGACCATCATATCTGTGGGTGCTACAGTGATGGATTGTAGCCACTGTAAGTCACATACACATACACACACACACACTCTCTCTCTCTCTCTCTCTCTCTCTCTCTCTCTCTCTCTCTCTCTCATTTTTCCTTTGGGAATGAGTAACATAGGATGAATAGGCATTGGTGGGTTTTAATTACATTATTTTCTCCCAAATTTACCCCTTCTTGCAAATTTCTCTATTTCAGCAGACAGATCACTGTTCTTCCAATTTCCCAACCTAATTGTTAAACTTGACTCCTCATTCAGTTGGAACTACCCTCTTCAAGGTCATCAATAATCTCATAATTACCAAGTCTAATGGCCTTTTCTCCATCCTCAGCCTCCTAGATCTCTCGGTAGCACTTAATACTGTTGACCTCCTGGCTACTTAATCTCTCCTCTCTGGGTTCTTTTGACAAGTGTTCTCTCTTGGTCCTTCCTCTACCTGTCTGATAGATCCTTCTTAATTTCCTTGGCCTGGATAATCATTGTTCCACGTGATATCAGAGGCAGCCAAGCGACATAGCAGATAATTCGTCAGTCTTGAAGACCTGAATTTTCTATATCTTATCTTTGAGAAAATCTTTTGTGAGATCTTGCATTAAAAAATAAAAATATGAATAGAATTTTTAAAGACCTCAGTGACTCCATAAACATGAACATCCCTTTTTAGGTATACTGAAAAGTAAAATTCTTGGCCTTACATTGAAAAGCCCAAAGTGTATCTAGTGCAGTTTTTAGACAGATATGAATTATGCCTAAATTTTTAACTCAAAGCAGGTCAATGTTCCTCCAGTGTAAACTTAAGGGAGGTAGAGTTAAATCTCTAGAAGTTCTTCCAGCTCTAATGGCCTTGCTGTGAGCCTTCTTGGTGAACTCATTGGCTCCCATGATTTTAACTGTTACCTCTAATGCAATGAATCTCAGCTTTATCGATCTTAGTCTCTCTCCCGAGCTCTACATTACCCACTGTTTAATGGACATTTGTTCAAACTAGAGTTCTTCTAGACATCTCAAATCAACATGTCCAAAACAGAACTGATTATCTTTCCCCAAAACCCATCCCTCATGACTATTACCATAGGGAGTATTGCTATCCCTACAGTTATCCAGGTAACATGATCTCGATGGCGTCCTCAGCTCCCCTCTCTCCATCACCTGCATAACCAATAAACTGCTCAAATTCATTAAGGCTTCTTCCTCTACAGCATCACTCCCCATTACCACAACCATCACCCTAGTTCAGGCTCTCACCATTCTTCCCTGGACTATTCCAATAGCCTTCTAAATGGACTCCACATGTGCCTCATCACTCCAGTCCTTCCTCCACCCATCTGCTGAAATGGCTGTCCTGGAGCACAGGTTGGATGACATTATACCCATACTCAGTAAACTCCAATGACTTTCCACTATGTTTTGGACCAAATACAAACTCCTCTGCTTGTCAAAGAAAGTTCCTTACAACCTGGTTCCTTCCTATCGTTCCAGGTTTTTAATATATTACTCTCCTCCATACACTGTACACTCTAGCCCTAGTGACTACCTGCTGTAGCTTACACACAATACTCCATATCTCTGCTCTCCAGGCTTTTATTCTGACATATGCCTGTAATACTCTTTTCCCTTCTCCCTTCTTTTTGTAGAATTTTTGGCTTCCTTTAAGACTCAGCTCTGTATTTATCTTGTATGTACTGATTCATGTATACAGTGTCTCCCTATTTGTAGGGAGGTAGGAAAGAAGGAAGGAAGGAAGGAAGGAAGGAGGGAGGAAGGGAAGGAAGAAGGGAGGGAAGTAAGGAGGGAGGGAAGTAAGGAAAGAGGGAAGGAGGGAAAGAGGGAGGGAGAGAGAGAGGGAAGGAAGGAAGGATAGAAGGAAGGAAAAAGGAGAGAGGAAGGGAAGGAGAAACATTTTTCAAGTTCCTACTATGCGTCAGGCACCATGCTAAACACTTTACAAATATTATTATATTTGTTCCTCAAAACAGCTCTAAGAGGTGAGTGTTCTAATTATCCCCCTTTTGCCATTTAAGAAACTGAGGCAGAAGTTAAGTGACCTACCCAGGGTCACACAACTAATAAGTGTCTGAGGTTAGATTTGAACTCAGGTCTTTCTGACTCCAAGCCCTGGGCTCTATGCACTATGGCACCACCTAGTTGTCTCTATTTGTGAGCAAAAATCCTTTATCCTTTGATAAGGATAAATGCAAGATAGTGCATTTATATTCATTATTATATGTCTGTGACCAGACATATGTCACGATTTTTTCTATTCCTTTTTCAATTAAATTTTATTTTATTTCCCAATCAAAATTTGTTCCTTCCAACCAAACTTCCTCCCCCCTCCTCAGAAAGAAAGCAAGAAAAAGCAATATTCTAGTTACAAACATGTATAATCAAGGAAAACAAATTCCCATATTGGCCATGTGCAAAAAAAAAAAAAAATCAGGCAGTGAGGATCTTTTTCTTTTCAATAAGTATCAACTTCTTCCCAGGAAATAAATCTGCGTGACACTATAAAAGAAAATGCTGTGTTGGCAAACTGAGTAGAGAGCTAGGAATGGAACTTGGCTTAAAAAAAAAAAAGTTTCTTCAAGCTGCTAAGTCAGTGACCTGTCTGAAAAATCTACTTGTAGAAGACAAAACAAGAGAAGATTTTCCTGAACCCAGAGATCATTGTCAACATGCCAGCGAACATTGTCCTCCTTCCCAAGGAGCCCAGGGTACAAAGATGAAAGCCGGCATCCACACAGACATCATAAGTTATTCTCCATGTATCTCCTTCCATGTGTAATACAGACTTTTGTCACTCAAGACTGCCGTGGTTTCATGTTAACGACCGATGCTATTTTGAGAGAACCGTGTCACCAATTGAACATGACAAGAGTGTGGCCTTATCTGTCAGCAGCCCTAGATGGTTGGTGTGTTGAGGGAGGAGGCAGAGACGGGGGATTCCCACAAGCTCAGGCTTAACTCTGGGGCTATGCACACTATACTATGCACCAAAAAGTTCTTCTCATTTTTGTGGTCACTTGGAAGCAATTCAGAATGACAAAAATAGCAGGGCATGCGGGTACACATCAAAAAAGCAGCCACTTCTCCACCATTCCTGAGTCCAATTCCACACTCACACCTCCAGGAATTCTACCCTGCTTTGACTTCCCTCACCCCACAGGCAGGCTATTAGGACTAGGATTTGTCCCATATCCTGAAAAGAGATCCCTTCTCATCATTCCCCTCAACTCCTAGACTGCTTTGAGATTGACAAAGTACTTTCCCCACAACCTTGTAAGATGAATTGCAAATCTATTACTATCCCCACTTTACAATGAGGAATCAGAGGCTTAGAGAGAATAAGTCATTTGCCCTGGATAGCAAAACTGCTAAGAACTAATAAGCAGCAAGATTTAATTCAGGGAGACCTTTTATACATTATGGACCCCCATGTGGCAGTCTGGTGAAGCCTATGAGCCCCTTCTCAGAATAATGCATTTTAAATGTCTAAAATATATAGGCTTACAAAGGAAACTATAAGGAAATAGTTATTGGAAAATGTTCAGAAACAAACTAGTTCTTACCCTCATATTAAGAACCCCTAAAAATCAAAAAAGAGATCAAATGAAAAGCATTGAAAGTATTGAATTGGTGAATAAAATTAGCAACTGCTTTTTTGGAAAACGTAAGAAAAAGAGACAATTAGCTAGTTTCACTTTAAAAGAGGAAAACAAAACTCTCAGCATCAAAAGCGAAAAAAGAAGAATTCAGAACAACTGAAGACGAAGAAAACCATCAGAAACTATTTTGTCCAGTTATATGAAAAACAAAACTGATGAATTACACGAATAGTTATAAAAATATAGGACGGTCATATTAATAAGAAGACAAAATGGAGAATTTAAGTCATTCAACCTCAGAAATCATAAAAGAGGATCCAAGGAATTTAGAAGTGATTTCTATCAAACAAAGAATAATTCCAATATTTACATAAACTATTTGCAAAAATAGGTCAAGAAGAGATCCCTACCAAACTCCTTCTATAATACAACTGTAATAAGCCAGGGAAAGATGAAACAATGAAAGAAAATTATGGTCCAATAGCCTTACTGAATAATATTAAATGCAGTATCACTAGACAAAGAGACCACAACAAAACATTATACACTTCTGATTATACACTATGACCAGGTTGGATTTATATCAGGAATACAGGGTTGGCTCAGTGTAAGAAAAACTATAAACACAATAGATCATATTAATAACAACAACACTCAAAATCATGTGACAATGTAAATAGACGCTAACCAAGTTTTGTATAAAATTCAACACATTTCTGGTCTTAAAAAAAAAGAGTAAAAAGCAAAGGATAAATAGACCTTTCCTTAATAAGATAATTAGGGTCTATCTAAAGTTAAGAACTAGAATTGAATATAATGGAAAAGGCTAGGATCCAAGGTGACACAACAATGTTCATTATCACTGCTATTATTTGATATAGTGCTAGAAAGTCAGCTAGTGCAATAAAACAAGAAAGGAAATAGAAGTAATAATTCTAGGTTAAAAGGGGGAAAAAACTCTTTTTTTCAGATGATAACAGCCTATTTATAAAACCCTTAAGCAGAAGCTAAAAATCTAATTGAAATCATTAATAACTTCAACAAAGTTACAAGATGCAAAATGCAGGTGCATAAATCAATATTTCTATCTATTAAAAACAAAACCCAGCACAAAGACAAAGAGAAATTCCATCCAAAATAACTACAAAAAGGATAAAATACTCAAGAATCCACCTTACAGGAACAAAATATATACGATAAAATATTATTTCTAGAAACAGACAAAAAATTCAATATTTGGAGAAATTACTCCTGGACAGGCTATGTCACTATATTAAGATGACAATTCTACTTAAATCAATTTATTTATTCAGTGCCATATCAAATTACTAAAGAATGACTTTACAGTGTTGGGAAAAAATAATAAAATTTATCTGGAAGAGGCATCGTTTGGAAATCCCCACATAATGAAAAAAAAAAAGTAGAAAGGAAGGGGGCTGTCTTAAGCAATCTATGAAGTAGTAACTCTAAAAATTATTTGGTACTGACTGAAAAATAGAAAGGGCAACAATGTGGTAAACAGACAGAACTCCAGGCCTGGAGTCAGGAAGACTTAATCTTCCCGAGTTCAAATTTGACCTCAGATACTTACCAGCTGTGTGACTCTGGGCAAGTCACTTTACCCTGGTTGCACCAATTTTCTCATCTGTAAAATGAGTTGAGAAGGAAACAAGGAAACAAACCACTCCAGCATCTTTGCCAAGAAAATCCCAAATGGGATTGTGAAGATTCAGACATGACTAAAATGACTGAATAACAACATCATCAACAACAAAAATATATAGAAAAGTTGATAAATAGGGGAGATTAGACACATAACATAAGGAAACTGGCAATGTTTCACCAATACAATAACTCCAATTTTGACAGTTAAGAACCCAATGTTCAACAAAAAAAATTCGGGGGAAACTGGAAAGTGGTCTGATAGCAATTAGATTCAGACCAACACCTCATACCATACAACAAGATAACCCTAAGTTAATATATGACTTGCTTATAATACGACACAGCATAATTAAATTAGATAAAATGGAAGTAAATGTCTGAAACAACTAAGGAAAGAAAAAGAGTTCATGGCCAAACAATAGCAATCACAGCAGATAAAATGGCTAATTTTGATTGCATCAAATTTAAAAGTGTTGAGGGTAAGGGATAATCAGGATGCATGCCACCTTGGGGTAGGGGAGGTGAGAGATGGGGAGAAAATTTGGAACTCTTAATCTTGTGGAAATAAATGTTGAAAACTAAAAATAAACATAGAAAAAAAGAAAAATAAAATTTTTCACACAAAATAAAAGTTTTTGGCACCAAAAAAAAAAAAACAGCACAGTTAAAATTAGAGGGGTTGGGGTGGCTAGGTGATACACTGGCCCTGGAGTCGGGAGGACCTGTGTTCAAATCTGGCCTCAGACACTTAACACAAAAACTAGCCATGTGACCTTGGGCAAGTCACAATCCCAATGGCCCTCCAAGAAAAAAAAGGGCAAAAAAATAAAAAAATAAAATTAGAGGGGTAATAGTTAACTGGGGAAAATCTTTGCAATGAGTTTCTCTAAAAAAAGTCACATGTCTTAAGATCTCTTTTTTTTTTTATGTTTCATTGGTTATGTTTTCCTTTCTTTGCTTCTTTTTTTGGGGAGGGAGGGGAATCACTATCACAATCCATCAACTCACTTGCCCCAAAACAGAAGCCATTCCTTATAACCAATAAGTATAGTAAAGCAACACACACATACGTGGGCCATGAAAATGTGTATCTCTTTCTGTACGTCTTGTCCATCATCTTTCTTCCAACTAGCGGAAAACACGCTGCATCAACAGTTTTCTGTAGTGACTGTTAGTCAATGAATTGAGCAGAATTCTGGAATCTTTCAAAGTTGTTTTCCCTTACATTAGTGTCATCATTGTATAAGTTGTTTTCTTACTTCTCCTCAATTCACAGTGCCTCAGTTCCTAAATCTTCCTGGAATTCTCCGAATCCATCATCTCTTAAGGTCCAATAAGATTTCATTAAATTCATAATCCATAATTTGTTCAGTTATTACCCAACTGATGGGCACCCAAGTTTAGAGTTTTCAAGTCCCCTTTACATTTCTTATCTCATTTGATCCTCAGGACAATCTTGTAGATTACATGGAGTAAGAATCACGCTCAAGAAGTTCAGTGACTTAGGAGATGGAAGAATCTGGATTCCAACCAGTCTTTCCCACCAGATCAGACAGCAAATAAACAAATTAACACATTTAACTATAGCCAAAAGATTACCAGCAGTGAAAGTCTTTGCTTTCATCCTGGGAAAGGAGCTGTTCAGTTGTATATTTTCATTACAAACATGGTAGTCTCCTAACTGATAAGCCATGTTTTGTTTACTCAATTAAAGCCATAAAATGTGTTGTTTTTAATGAGGTGCCATGATGAGCTTTTTGATTGCACAACAAGCACACACACACACACACACACACACTACAACGGGATACTTTTCAATACACAATCCAAAAACGCCAGGCTCAAAAGCATTTTTTTAAATCTTTAAAAAAAAAAAAAAGGAAAACTTTATTGAAGATTCTTTGTCAGCTAATGTTTCCCACTCAAATAAAATTGAAAAAAACAAAAGAGCAATGTAGGAAAAGCAAACTATCCCATCTTCCTCCCTGTCAACAGGCAATCACAACTTCACAAAACTTAACGTAAAAAACTAGGTTTATTACCCAAAAAATGAACATGTATAGAGAAGCCAAAGCCAGACCAAAGAGTTCACAATTCCTACAGAAGTTTGCAAATTTATAACAGGACAAAGGAAGGAGGAGATACCAGGAAGGAAAATGGTATGAGAAGAGGAAATATGAAGTCAAGGTAGAAAAAGGACAAAACCTGTCCCAAAGAGGGGGAACAAGGTAATGGCAAAAGCCACATTCTTTTCCCTTGGGAACTGCTACCAGCAGTGGGGAAGCTACAGCCTTGAGGTCATATGTGGCCTTCTAGATCCTTGGGCATGGCCTTTTGACTGAGTCCAAGTTTTACAGAACAAATCCTTTTATTAAGGGGATTTGTTCTATGAAGTTTGGATTCAATCAAAGGGCCACACTTGAGTACCTAGAAAGTCATATGTGACCTTGAGGCCACAGGTTCCCCACTCCTGGGCTAGACTATGAAAATCAGATTGTCTCCTTATCTATACAGGGTCCTAGTGCAGACCATCTGGTGACTGTCCCAAGGACACACAGGGAGGCAAGCCTGGAATGCAAACAACACATTATGTCAGCTCAGGCTTGGGGAGCTTCATTCTTGACACATTAACAGCCTCCTGCATGCTCTGCGTCTAGTGTTTCTGGAAAATATGGCAACTCAAAAAAAAAAGTTCAGGGGACCCCTTAACAGTCCTTAACAATGCTCAAAACACACTCCCATCCTTGCTTTCAGCCCATGCCAGCAGCATCATACATGTGGGACCAGGCAACTGCCTTCTCCGCAGCCAGAGCTACTTAAAAAAAAAAAAAAATTTAAAGAATTCTTCCCACCAAAGTCCTCAGCACTGTAAAATGCTTCAACATGCAAAACAGGTAAGTTTTAGTTAGTGGGAATGACCCAAAGGAAGGTAGCTTACCATGTACCTTGTCATCATATCCTAAGGACCACTGGGCCTTTCCATCTGATTTGCAATTGAAATCTCTATGTCTTGTCCCACCCCTGATTCCCAGTGGAATAAGTTCCTTGACAGAGACTGCCTTGTTCGTCTATTCCCAGCACTTAACACACTGATTTCCACATAATAAGCATTTAATTGCTACACAGCCTTTGGAACACATCCAGACAGCCTAACACGGAGGTACCCTGTGTCTCCTGCCACAGGGCTGTGGTTAACCTTCTTTGATCGGCTGCCTACCTGGAAATGGCTTCATCTTCAAAACTGATGGGACAGTCTCTCTCTCTAGCTCAAGTTCTATCCTGCTTACAGGATGAAGATCGCAGTTCACCCACCGCATAGATGCCATGAACTGAACTGGTAAGACTACCACATTTTTATCCTGGCTCTGTGAAATGGGCCTGTGGATGTTTGTTTCTATTCTCTGTCATTTGTCCTTCTCAGCTTCAGGCTCCAAGGGTAATAACCTCCACTAGACCCAGAAGTTGGAGCCATGGCGACCTTGGAGAGAAGATACCAGATGGGATGGGAGAGCCAACCAGTTTGGCAGAGAAGCCTTGGGAAGCCAAGGTACTTGGGACTCAGGCCCGATGGGTTATTTGGACTTGGAACTGGGAAACAGGAACCAATACTATATCCCCCCCTCTCCTCAGAGACTGAGGGATAAGGGAGAAGACCTCCCATGTCTTGGGGGAGTAAGCCTGTATGTTGTGATTACATTTTTAAAGTAATTATTTCTTTGGAAAAGCCAATGTTGTAATTAAACGGAACTAGGCGTAAGAGAAAACCCTTACACATAGGAGAATACCATCAGTAGGGGCTGAAGACATTTGCAAAAAGTCTAAATATCCTCAAATCCCCTTAATGGTACTAGAGAACTCTCAGGAAAGGGTGAAAATGAAAGCTACCTGACCTTCAGGCAGTAGGAATCAGGTAGTCTATCTTACACAATAAATGTTTTTTATTCCACTGAAGAAGACCACCTGCTTGTCAAGAATGAGAGCTGTCTATATAAGCTTAATTCTTCAGCACAATATTGAACATAATAAATTCTAGGATGCCAAGACCTTTTTAAAACTGATTTCTGGTAAATAAAAAGTCTTCCCCCAAACTCCAAATAGATTTGTGTATATATATGATTATATGTAGTACATATGATATATATGTAGACATAGTGTATATATTACACACACACACATATATATGATTGAATATTTTAATAATATCCTTCAGAATTAGCTCTATGCAAACAACACATTTTTCTGTTATTTTGCTATTGTTTTATCTAAGTAACCAGAAAAAGATAAAAGCTCTAATTAACCAGATTACTTGAAGATAGGAGTACTCTGGATAATTAAGTCTCCAGGCTAATCCAGAAACTTTTCTATTTCACCCTGGTGGTAAAAACTTTCCTAAAATACATCTGTATTTTCCTGCCTTAGTAAACAGAATGCAAAGCAAGCATGCTATACTGAAAACAATCACTGTTTGATCTTGTAGTGCCACAGATTATTTGCCAATAATTCTCCTTATGTGGTATTAGAGAAATGGAAGGGTTAACATACTCTAAAAATTGAGGAACTTGTATTTGCTTGTCTATTTTTGTAAGAAAACAAGTCACCAGCTCCTGGTGACAAGTCACAATACCCTGATGGTCTTGCCAAGTGAAATATGAGTTAATTTGCATGGCTCCACCAAAGGGCATGAAGGAAGTCATTTTCTCACCCCAACTCAAATAGCAAACAGATTGGAAGAAGTTGCAACTGGGAAGAAACACAAGGCAATTCAAAGGACAGACCTGAACTCGGTGTCTAAACTGGCTGGCAAGAGGTGATTAGATGTAGAAAGAGAGGCCATCTACGAGCTGAAAAAGAGCAGAGAGAGCAGCGAGCAGATCATCAGGAAAGGGCAAGAGAGCCAGATTGGCTCAGCAGAGAGCCAGTGGGCTGCAGTGCAGTGGGGAAAACAGCCCAGAAGATGACATCAGCTGCTTATAGCTCAGTGGGAAAGGAAAGTAGCTCAGATTTTCAGTGGAGAAAATAGCTCTCCAGACAACCTGAGCAGGCCAGCAGAAAACAGCAGCAGCTTTTTGGGGAATGAGCACATGATGTCCTCGAAGGCAAAGAGGGCATTCAGCTACAATACAAACCTAAGAACATGACTTACCATAGCTAGCTACAAGTACTAGGCAGATGTCCCATTTCTTAGCAGCAGCAAGGAAATCTGGGAGAGTTAGTGCCCCTGCACGGGATGGGAGTATTTTCCTTGTTATTTACCTTGCTATTAGTTAAAGGAATTACTTTTTCTGTGAATTAATGTGTCTTTTCTTGGTATGATTAAAAAAAAGGTGAGGGTGCACAAGCTGCGGTTTTGAATAAATGCTAACTCAAGCGTAGCTTGAACCTGGGTGTAGCTCTCAAGCAATGGCTCCATGTTTAACGAGGGGGAGCTGAGTTAAATTTAATAAATGCATCATGGATCTTTTTTTCTTATTCAAAAATGTTTATTCATCACCTAATCTCAGAATTGAAACAGATTTCAAGGTTCGATTCATACCTGAACAATAATCTCGTCTGCTTCAAGACTTCTGGAGAAGAAAAGCTCCTATATCCCAAGAAAGGACATTCCACTTTGTGAAAGCTCAAAAAGCTAGGAATTTTTTTTTCTTATATCATACTAAAAATATGTTTCTCTGAAACTACCACCCATTGCTTTTAGTTATTCCTTCTGGGGTCAAGAAGGACAAGATTAATTCCTCTGCCCGTGAAACACTCAGAGATTGCACTCTCAGCCACATACAGCACAAGTCTTTTCTCTTCTAAGCAAAACACCTCCAGGTTGCTTCAATCATTCCTATAGGGTGATCTCAAGCCCTTCACCATTACCCAGGCTGCCCTCTTCTAAAGGGCAGCAGATTCATGTATAAGGTACTGCTGCTTTCAGATGGGAACCATTTGGGGCTCAAAGGGGCAGAAAAAGAACTTTGTGTATGAAAAACTGATAAAAATTCACTTGCAAAAAAAAAAGTCTTATAGATAAAAAAGTGGAGAGACAGATTGTGAAGAAGATAAAATAGAGAAGAGTCCCCAGATTAACAGACCTGTTTGAAGGCAGAGAAATGGCAGAGGCTTCAGGACACTGTGGTCCATCAGCTTATTCGTATGGGACTGTTTTTAGAGCATTAAAGGTGATAACTGACACGGTTATAAATCAAAAAACTTTAGCAACTATGGCAAGATTAAAGACCTGTCAGAAGGTGGATTTCAAGAGTTTTGCATCCTAAAAGAAAGATGAATTACTGTCTACCTGATCTGAGGCACGGGGGGGGGGGGGGGGGGGGGGGGGGAAGGAGGGAGAAGAAGTCAGTAAGGAAGGTGGTGATTGTGAAGGCAGCTGCCGAAGAGACAGCTGAAAGGGAGGCTTCAGCCATGGTGCAGGGAGCCCATGGGCTACCTTCTGCATTGGCTGAAGAAAAGCTGATCTCTGCTGTCAGGCTGAGCTACTGCCCTTCAGCACCATCGACAGCAGGAGAGGTTCTCTCAACTTCCCTCTCTGCGAGGAAAGGGAGAAATGGAGGAAAGGTTTTTCATCTGTCTTTCTGGTAGCTCTGCTTCAAGATGGTACAATGGATAGAGTGCCCCCTTTTTCTGGAAGACTTTTTAATGAGCTCAAATCTGGCTTCAGATGACACTTACTAGCTGTATGACCCTGGGAAAGTCATTTAACCTTGTTTTCCTCACCTGTAAAATGAGATAGGGAAGAAAATGGCAAACCACTCCAGTATCTTTGCCAAGAAAATCCCAAATAGTGTCACAAAGAGTCAGACAAAATGGAAACAATTGTTGCACAAGCCAAATGCCTCCTTGGTAGGCTTCTATAAGTATACACTCTCTCACAAACACTGTGTGGAAAGGATGACTCGAGTTCATGGGTGGTTTGTGATAGTCTGATCGTTCCTCCATTTGCCTCATTGTTGAGTGAATATTTTGTGTTTAAGAGTTAGAGTGTCATGATGACTGATTTTGAGTAAATGGGAGCTCAGGAGCTAGTGTGGTGAGGAGTAGGAATGTACGCTCCCCACAGTAGAGTCACCCATAGGACCCTATGGAAAGTCGGAATCGTCGAAGAATGGGTTTCCCTCAGCGGGAATCCAAGCACTACTAGTGTTTGAGCAGAGAGCATGAGTAAAAGCTTACTTCACGTAGTAGAGGTAACAAATAACCTTCCAAAAATGTCAACTCAGAATGGATACTCCATCAAGGTCTAAACAGGTCATCAAGAATGTCACTTCCCTCAACCTTCTCCTCATGGCTCTAGCTTAATTCAGCCTAAAATCGCATTAATTTTTGCCTGCACTATCACAGTTGATAGTAATCAAAGGAGAGGAAATTTTCAAAAGAAAAATTATAAACTATTGAATATGGAAACAAACTCCAAATCACTAATAAGAGAAATACCCACCAAAAAAGCATTGAGGCTCTACCTCACGGCATGTAAAATTGTCAAAAGTGATGAAAGATAGCAACAGTCAGTGATGGAGGGGATTGTGAGAAAGATAACCACTTTAGTGTTCTAGTGGTGGAACTGTGAAATGGTATATCAATTTGGAATTATTCAAGTAAAGGTCAACCTTTCACCCGGTAACCCTACCTACGCGGCATATACCCCAAGGAAGTGAAAGAGAGAAACAAAAGTCCAATATATACCAAAATAATCAATCATCGCAGCATTCTTTGTCACAATAGAGAACTGGAGACAACGTAGGTGCCCACCTATTATGGAATGGATGAAAAATCTGTGGTATGTGAATATGAAGAAACATTACTGTGCAGTAAAGAATGAGGAGTCCAAGAGACTCAGAGAAAAAAGTGTGAAGATATATATAAACTAATCTGGAAAAAATAAAGCAGAACCACGACAACCATATACATAATGACTGAAAAAAATTAAAATTCAAAGGTTCCTAAATGGAAGCCAAACTCTAAGTGGCTGAAAACCAAAAAAGGTTTTGCAGAACAGAAGACAAAACTTACCTCCTCCCATGATAGAGACAGGTAAAATATTATATACGGGATCAGATGGGGTCACCATATCAGAAATTTTTGCTCAACTGCTTTTCTTTTACATACTACATAGGTTCAATGAGGGGAGGGCTTGTTGTTGAAATAATTAGGAGAAAAAGTAAAGACAAAAAAGTATCAAAAATATTGTTAAATAAAACATCATGTGGTTGGCTTATATTGGACTGTACAATTCCCTAAAACACCTACATTTTTTTCAAATTAACTGCTATCTAGTCATGTGACCCCCTTCTTATAGATGAATTTAAAAAATCTCCCCCATTGGAATTTTCAGGCAGAGGCTGGATGTCCATTTGTCAGGTATGGTAGAATAAGAATCTTTCCTGCTCTGGATTGTAGCTAACGGCTTCTGAGGTTCCTTCCAACTCTATAATTCTGTGACTGTGAGAAATAAAGGCTGTGATTGAAGAGTACCTTTCCCATTCTGTACAGTCATACAAAGATCACTAAAAGTGGCTCAGTGCCTCTCTGGGAGTCCAATCCACTTAGGAACAATAGAAATAAATCAACACGCTGGCCGCGTCTGCAAATGGATAATCCATTCTGCACCACTGTTCCAACACTCCTTGCCAAAAGGCACCACGTTTCATCATCAGCCCTCTGAAGTCAGGACTGGTCACTGTTTCATCTTAGGAAGTTTCTCCTGACACCAGGTGTCTGTCTTTTCATCTGCCACCCACTGCCCTTTGTTTCTGTCCTCTATGGCTGAACCCAAGCCAAAACCATCTTCCATGAGATGCCTGAAGATCGCCATCCTGTTGGACTCAAGATGCAGGACGAGATGTACACTTTTAAATGTGGCCGATGTGTGAAGAGGTCTTCATTTTTCTTTCTTTTTCTTCTCAGTGGGGGGCAGAGGAGAGAGTCACAGAGACAGAGACAGACAGAGAAGGGGGCAGGAAGGGCAGAAAGTATCACAGACCACCAGCACAGCTTTCAAAGCTACATGCTGAAGATAAATGCCTAAAAAGAAGAGCAAACTCTATATAATTTTATGTACTATCTACAATGTATAAATGATGATTTTAATCATGTTAAGTTCAGAATTTTTTAAAGAAAAAACTGCTACCATGTACCCCCTGATTCTTCTTTGGGTTCAACAACCTCTGTTTCTTCAAAAGATCCTCATATAGAATGAACTCAAAACCCTTTACCCTTTCTTCCTCGTTGCCCTACTCTGAATATTTTGCAACTTATAAATGTCCTTGCTAAACATGCACTCAGAAATGAACACAATACTCAGGATGTAATCTGATTCTGATGAGGAAAGGGTACAGAGGGACGATTGCCTCCATAATTCCCAGAAGCTATGCCTTTCTTAGTGCAACCCAAGATCAAATGAAACTTTCTGGCATAAGCCTGAAGTTCAATAAAACTCTCATGTACAGTTATCCTTTCCACATCACAGAGGTTAGGGGCAGGCCCTCTTGCAACCTGGAAAAACTCCATAAAAATTTTTGGCCTTCTCTTTGTATCAGAGAAGTCTGAATTTTTTGTCTTTTATGGGATGTTTACAGTACCTATATTTATATCTTTTTTTTGGAGGGGAGAAAGCAGGGCAATTGGGGTTAAGTGACTTGTGGTCACTTGGGTCACTTAAGTGACCCAAGGTCACATTGCTAGTAAATGTTAAATGTCTGAGGCCAGATTTGAACTCAGGTCCTCCTGACTCCAGGGCCACCTAGTTGCCCCTACAATACCTATATTATATAAAATTTAGGTTAAGTATTTGGCTATACGCTATATGTAGGTCAACGTTAAGTAAAAACACTTTTTTGTGTTAACTGCTAGTCTTCACATGTTGTCTGCTGCTTCCACAAAATGCCCCCAAAATTCCCACTTAATTTCTTATGCCAACCCATGATATATTAAAACCTAAAACTGCAATGGGGAAAGTCAAGATGTGTCAGGGATAACTGTATTTTTCAAAATGCTGTCTCATCATACATCCCTCATCTTATACTTATGAAGTTGATTTTTTGAGCCCCAAGTCTAAGACTTTACATTTACCCTTATATCTTACTACCTCATTATTCATCTTGGGTATCAACTATCTTTTAAGCATATTTACTAAGTCATTTCTAATCTTTAGATCACAGAAAAGTCAAAGAGAATAAAAGCTGTCCCTCCATTGTCCATTATCCCATTCATCCTGAACAATGATTCTTCCTTTCTTTTATTCTCTTTTTTAAAAATCCCTTATACTTGAGAAAAATACATACATACATACACACACACACACCCAAACCTAAAGTCAATGTAGTCACAGAAAGCCAAGGTGTCAATAAGGTCTACAGATGAAACTATTCACTTGTGAGATGCAAATAACCTTTCTGACTGAATCAAGAAAGGAGTGATGTAACTGCCTAAGAAAACAACTGAGCCATCCTTCTAGAAGCCTCAAATAGCTAAGCCTGAGAGTTGGGAGCCTGGGGGTGCTTCCTGGGGCAGGGATGGGAAGGACAATAAAGTTGGACCTGCTTTAAAATAAATTTTGTTCTTTACTCTACTATATATACTGAAAGTATAAAGAAATAAATGGAATTCATCCCATCATCTATCCTGTTCTTAAAGAGTTTCCTCTCCTTCCTAGGCTGCCTTCTGCTGTAGAATTTTAATGCAAGAGATGAATGAATGTATGTATAAATGAATGAATGGATGGATGAGCATTTATTAAACAGCTCGTGTTAAGGCATGGTGCCAGGTACACAAAGACAAAAGCCAAAGAGTTCCTGCTTCAAGACGTTTAAAGGGAAGAGACTTCAAGCACATTTTTAGGGTATACAAAATAAATTCACAGCCAATACAAAGTAACCTTACTGAGAAAAGGGAGAAGAGGATCTAGCTTGGGGGTGGGGGGGGGCAGTCGGGCAGTTAAGCCAAATCACAAAATTGGAGCCCTTAAAAGTCAAACGAATAAGGGTCAATAGGCTATTATTCACAGAGGATTATGGGAAAAAACTTCAGGTAGTAGAGCAAATTACAGATTCCAATCTTTGTCTTCTTTTCACTTACCATTTATCTGTCTATAGACAGGCAATGAACTTACACCGGGGTTATCATTTAATGTTTTATATGCTGACGCATTTTTTAGAGAGAAGACATATTTTACACTGAGCAAATATCTGTTTCTTAATCACATCTAGTAAACATTTATCCCTTATGCAAGAAGAAAATACATATGCAAGGTGCTAGGCACATGGGTGATACATGATAAATGTGTTTTTTTCCTTCAATTTAGTTATTTTTAAATGTATGGGATAAAACAAGGATTTCATAACATACTATAATTAAAGTGGATTGCACACGAAACTGCAGACCTATCACGTACCACTTGCTATTCCTTTTAAATATATAATAAAGTTATCATGATCAATACTTGTTGATTTGACATGTCACCCACAACTTCCTAGTAAAGAACCAATTTGTTGATGACTGAACTGAAAATAAATTCTCTACTTTATGAGAAATACAAGAAAGATACAAGAACTCACATTCTTTCATCTACATTTTCTTTCATTGATAGAGAAATGTGCAATTTAGGTATTAAAAATGACTTTCCATCAAAGGAATCTATCAGCCCTTGTAACATATCCCAATACCATTTCTCTCCTAATCCAATTGTTGAACTGGGTCCACTCATATTACTTTAGAAACTGACCCGAGTGCCTTCTAATCAATAACTGTCTTCACTGCACAGAGAGAGGACCTGAAAAGTGAAGCAATTTTCCAAAGGTCATACAGCAATTCTAGGAAGGAATCCTCTCTAAAGCCTGACATTCACGGTTCCCTATCCACTTATCCAATCTCGGGTCCACTGTTTAGGTAAATTGGGTAAATGCAGCGATGACTGAAAATAATTGCAGATTCAGTGATACCAGTCCATGAGTTTGGGAACAAGAGTATGCAGCTTAACAACCTTATTAAGAAAGGTGGACTTTCACAATTCTCCTTGAATTAGGTGCCACAGTCAAGACTTGGATCAGAATTTGCATCTCAATTTCCCAATGAAGAGTTGCCAACATGTAAACTGACACCAGCTAGTTCATTATTTATTCTGTCTGCCACTAATAGCACCAGCCATCTTGTGCACAAAGCATTCTCACAAAATTCAACAATGAGCAGAATTAACAAGGCACAATGGTTCCACTGAGGAGGGAGACCAACCTCCAAGAATCTTTTCGTGCCCGTTGACTCTCCTCATTGGGGGTTCTCTTCCAAAGCGGCAGGGGCTTGGCATGCAACAGATGGGAAAATCAGAACCTAAACCAACCCCGCATCCCCTACTGGAGGGGAAAGATCATGAAAAAAGAAAAAGGTTAACAAAAGACAAAGTATATTTTAAGAGAAATTACAGGGGCAGCCAGGTAGCACAGTGAGTAAGATCACTGGTCCCAGACTCGGGATGACCTGGGATCGAATCTGGGCTCAGATACTTAGTACCCACCCAGAAACACCTGGCTGTGTAACCTTGAGCAAGTTACTTAACCCCAATTGCTTAGGGGTGACCAGTTGGCGCAGTGAGTAAGAGCACTGGCCCCTGAGTCAGGATGACCTGGGATCAAATCCGGGTTCAGATACTTGGCACCACACCCAGAAATAACTGGCCATGTAAGCTTGGGCAAGTTACTTAACCCCAATCGCTTTAAAAAAAAGAGAGAGAGAGAGAGAGAAATTACAGTTCTCCCTGTTGAAAATTCTGAATCCTGAAAGTCCTAGACAAGACCAACTCTTTGATATATAAAGATACAGATATATAACTGATTCAATGTAAATATAAAAAGCAATAAAAATTAATTAAGACCAAATTTGGCACGAGAGAAGAACCTAGAAAATGTTCCTGCCTCCACAGAGGTGGGAGATAACAGGAGTTAAGTAAAGGAGAATTTGGCCAACTCAATGGATGGGTTTGTTAGCTATGCTAAACTTTTTCTTTTTTTCCCCCTTATTACAAGAAATGAGTTACTGTGTAGACGTGGAGGAGGAATACTCTGAAATAAAGCTGATATAAAAGCAAAAGATAAGAAGTATTTTACAACTTCAAATGCATGTATTGATGATGATAAGTGAAATGACATTTTGAATGATCCTTCCATACTCTATGGGGAGGGAGGGTTGGGCGAGGTGGGTCAGGAAAGAGATCTGACAGCATCAAACTTGGAGGGCTCCAAGTAAGAATCCAGGTACTGACTCTCCATCATCCAAAGACCATCCTACCTAAGCCTGGAGTCAATGACTACCAGGTGATTTTTTTTTCAATCACAGGAATTCACAGTCTGCCCACTACGGTAGAGAAGAGCTGTAATCTAGGTCAAAAGTGGGAGTGCCACATTGGAATTCCCTGGGATCATGGATTCCTGAGCTAGTGAAGCATACAGCATAGAAACCATGATGGTCCATTCATATGAGAAGAGTGCACGTGAAACCATTTCTCATATGCAACTCTCTCTGGGGGAAATGAGGGAAGATAGAGCAGATAGGAATGTGGTGAGGTACACTATTAAACAGCCTGGATGCAACAACTTCAGGATAAGGGCAGCAAAATCCTAATCCAATATACTATCAGGGACAAGAACAGCTTAAAAAAAATCATATACGACAGAAAGGGGCACCTAGGTGACCCTGTGGATACAGTGCTGCACCTGGAATCAAGAAGACCCCAGCCCAAATCTAGCCTCAGACACGCAATAGCTGTGTGACCCTGAACAAGTCACTTAACTCTATTTGCCTCAGTTTCCTCCTCTGCAAAGTGGACTGGGAAGGAAATGGCAAAGTACAGCAGTATCTTTGCCAAGAAAACCCCAAATGGGGCCATGAAGAGATGAAAACAACAGAAAAAAAAAATGACTCAGTAATTCAACAGTCAAAAAGACGCACCAAACATAACTATGTATCTAGGGATATGAAATCCTGTGATATACAAAGAAGGTATTGACTGCCTAATTGAAAACCCAGGACTTCTGACTTCAATCCAACCCTCTCTTGCCTATACCGTACCAGGCTATCTGCATGCATTCCATGTGCCAACCAGCTCTGCCTAAATCTTAAGACTATCACAGTGCCCAGTCACATACAGGGGAGGGAAGAAAGGAATAAGCATTCATACAGTGCCTACTTTTTACAAGTATTATCACATTTGATCCTTACAACAACGCAGAGAAGTAGGGACTGTATTATTATCCCCATTTTACAGTTGAGGAAACCAAGGTTAAGTGATTTGCCCAGGGTCACATAACTAATAAATGTCTGAGGCTGCATGTGAACTCAGGTTTTCCTAACTGCAGGACCAGCACTATATCCACTATGCCAAGAGGTGAGGCCACAGGGTCTGGTCACCCCCACCCATCCCTGTCACTTATCTGTCCTTGAAGGTCGCTTTGGTTCAGCTTGGCATGGCTGTCCTCTTAATATGGGAAGTCAGCTCTCCATTCACACAGTAACTGACTGCTTACCCTTAACCCTATTTCCTCCAAGGAATACTGCTATGTATTAAAGTTAATAATTTTTTATTTATTTTCATTCTATTTTTAATTTATGGAATAAAACAAGCATTTCCATAACATTGTATAATTTTAAAAGATGATTGTACATGTAACTGCAAATCTATTATGTACAAGCTGCTATTCCTTTTAAATATATAATAAAGTTACCATGTAAATTATTTTTTCTTTCTTCCCCCTAAAGATGGTTACCATTAGACCCAAATATGTACATATATGTAAAATTATTCTATACAAATTTCTATTTGTCCATTCTTTCTCTGGATGCAGATAGTGTCTTCCTTCATATGTCCTTTGTAGTTAAGAGTTGCTAATTACTGCAATAGTTCTGGGCTTAGAGTCAAAGGGCTTCTCCCCAGCAAGTAGATGGAAGTCAAAAAGGTACCAGAACCTAACTGTGAATCAGGTACAGAACAAGTTCTATTTCCACAGAAAAAAGAAGGCTAAGCAGTAAACAATGGAAGATGGTGGGCACAGAATCTGGTAAATTACGTTAAAATGATCAATTATCACCACTAATACCATAAGCTGAGAGGCTAATATTCAAGTGTCTTGGGGACATCTGCAAAAAGCTTCTTTATGAGAGCTGCTAATTGGCCATTTTGCATTTCACCAGCTTTGAGCACAGCTGACAGTGTTCTCTCTCTCTCTCTCTCTCTCTCTCTCTCTCTCTCTCTCTCTCTCTTGTTCCCATTCCCTCCATCTCCTTCTGTCCTTCCTCTACTTCCTTCCTTCCTTCCCTCACTCTCCTGTCTCTATGTCTCTCTGTCTGTCTCTCTATCTCTTTCTGTGTGTGTCTTTCTGTGTCTATCTGCGTGTGTGTCTCTCTCCATGTCTGTATGACTGTCTCCCTCCCTCCCTCCAGCAACTTCCCAGAGCTACCTGTGCTGCTGCTGTCACTGCAAACCATCCCACCCCAATCCCACCCAGGCACTACCCTAAAGATACATGCACAGGTGGCCCCATTCTAGGACCAGGCTTCCGTAGCAGGCTGCCAGCTCACAACTGTGGCTGGGTTGGAAGAAGTCACTGACACCCCAGGTAGCCCACAGCAGCACGCACTGCTGCCTGGCATTCCAGCTCTGCCCTTAGCCATCGTGGAAAACAGGAAAGAGAAGATAACCACCCTACTATGAAGTGGAAGGGGGAGCTCCCTAACACACAAGCCTGAAAGCAGGTGCCAAGCCCCCAGTTTCCAGGGGCTTAATGAGAACAGCAGCTCAACATACCCTACCTAAGAGAGGGCACCATGCATTCACTACTAAATCTCACTAGCACTTAGGAGCATTTGATGATATCATTTAAAGTGATCCAGAAAATATGTGGAAAGCGTCACCTTAACATTTCGTTAACATCGATTTCATGATACAGAAAAGACTGTATAGGATTTGTTCCTAACGACATTCAGAGAATTGGATTCATAATGACTGATTTTCTTTTAGAGACACAAAGGAACTTAGTGATTTTCTGCTCTAACACCCTCACTTCCCAGATGTACAAATAAGCCTGGAGACCTCACAGAGTGAGTTAGCAGTCAAGCTCAAATTAGAATGCATAAGGAGAAACAAATTTTTTCAGAGACTGAGAAAAAATGGATTAATTCTCTATTTTATCTAGTTCTAGGGAAACAGAACATAAAAGATGTACCTGTTGCTGGGAATTCAAGAAAGAAAGGAAAAAATATGGTGGAAAACGTTTCATTTATCAAAAATAAAGTTCCTACTACCCACCAGGCATACTGGTGATAGAAACATGTCAAGGAACAATCCCTGCTCTCACCGAATATAAAATCCAACTGGAGGGTGTGTGTGTGTGTGTGTGCGTGTGTGTGTGTGCGTGTGTGTGTGCGTGTGTGTGCGTGTGTGTGTGTGTGTGTGCGTGCGCGTGTGTGTGTGTGTGTGTGTGTGTGCACTGAACCTCACAACGCTCCTGTGACGTAGGTGTCATTATTATCCCTGTTTTATGGGTGGAGAAATTGAAGTACTTTCTACTTCTCTTCATTGTCTCTTCCAAAAATGAGAGAGACAGACAGACAGACAGAGACAGAAAGAGAGAGGTCTTCCAGTAATTGAAGGGCTGACACCTGGATGGGGTTTATATTTATTCTACTTGACCTCAGAGGTCAGAATAAGGAGGGGAGAGCTGCATTTAGGCTGGACATGAGGGAAAATTTCCAAACAATTAGATCTAATCAACAGTAAAATAGACTGCCTCAAGATCGCATGGGTTTCCTATCATTGGAAGTCTTCAAACAAAGAATGAAAGAATCTTTTGTCGACCAGGCTGTTATAAAGGTATCCTTACCAGATATGGTAAGACATTGTGACTCAGTCGGTCAATCAATAAACAATTAGTAAGCACCTACTATGTGCCAGGTCCTGTGCTAAGCACCAGGGTTACAAAAACAGGCAAAAGGCAGTTCCTGCACAAAAAGCTTACAATCTAATGCAAGAGACAACAAACAAATACATACAAACAAGTTACATACAGGATATGTAGAAAATAATTAACAGAGGGAAGGAACTAGTAGTTAGGAAAGGATACTAGAAGATGAGGTTTTATTTGGACTTCAGAGGAAGCCAGTAAGCAAAGATGAGAAGGGAGAGTGTTCCAAGCATGGAGGACAGACAGAGATATGCCAAGAGCCAAGAGATGGGGTGTCTCGCTCAAGGAACAGCAAGTAGCCAGTGTCCCTGGATCAAAAATTACATGGTGGGGCATAAAAAGACTAAAAAAGATAGGAAGGGACTGGGTTATAAAGGACTTTGAATGACAAACAGAGGATTTTATATTTGTTCCTGAAGGCAATAGGGAAACAACTTACTGAGTAGGGGGGATGATAAAGTTGGACCTTTGCTTTAGAGAATCATTTTGAGAGGCAGGCCGGGAAGGCGCAGGGAGGCCGGCAGACACGGAGGCAGGCCCAGAAGGGGCCTGATCAACTCGGAGGGCAAGTCTTCCCACCAACCACAAGGGCCACTACCAGGCCTATGACCAAAGGGCTGGGACTGGAAAGAGCAAGGTAAGAAGCAAATACAGGGGCCCCTGTCCTGGACAGCAAACACTCCTGGGGCTACCACTTCATAGCCCAGAAATTTTTTTTTAAAGCCCCTTTCAGGACCTCCAAAGACTAGGATGACAGAGTGAACCTCACTTGCTCCAAACCCCACCTCTGACCCGGAAAACAGTAACTCTTGCCCAGGGCAAAACCCTCTACAGTAAAGGCTTGGGATCCTAGAGGACGGGCGTGGCTAGGACACTGCCTCAAAATGGGTAGAAAGCAGACAACAAAGACAAAGACTCTGGAGTCCTACTATCCTCAGAGGGAGGAACCAACCTCAGAGGGAGACAATGGGGACTCCACGCCCAAAGCTGAAACTTCAACAGGGAATGGGTCCCAAGTACAGAAGGCTCTCCTAGATGAGATCAAAAGGAACTTTGAAAACAAAACGAGAGAGATAGAAGACAAAATGAATAATTCTCTCAAAACCAAAATAGCAGAATTAAAAAAACATCATAATGAGGAAAACATCTCTCTAAAAAGAAAAGTGTATGATATGGAAAAGGAGCTTCAAAAATTAACCAAGGAAAATGATTTGTTAAAAACTAGAATTAACCAAATGGAAACAAATAACTCTATGAGGAACCAAGAATTAGTCAAGCAAAACAACAAGAATGAAAAATTAGAAAAAGAGGTAAAATACCTCAAAGAAAAAATAACTGACCTGGAAAACAGATCCAGGAGGGATAATCTGAGAATCATAGGCCTATCAGAAAACTATAATGAAAAAATGAGCCTGGACAACATTCTCCAAGAGCTTGTTAAGGAAAACTGCCCTGAGATACTAGAACCTGAGGGTAAAATAGAAATCGAGAGAATCCACCGGACACCTGCTGAAAGAGATCCCATACTGAAAAGTTCTCAAAATGTTGTGGCCAAACTTCAGAACTACCAGATAAAAGAGAAAATACTTCAAGTGGCCAGAAAGAAACAATTCAAATATCGAGGGTCCACAGTGAGGATTGCACAGGATTTGGCAGCCTCTACACTGAAAGATCGGAGGCAGTGGAATACAATTTTCCGGAAGGCAAAAGAGCTCGGGTTACCACCAAGGATCACATACCCAGCGAGACTGAGCATATTCTTCCAGGCAAAGAGATGGTCATTCAATGATATAACAGAGTTCCAGACCTTCTTGATAAAAAAAAAAAGCCAGAACTCCATGGAAAATTCAACCTCCAATTACGAGATGCAACAGTGACTTAGAAAGGTAAACAAGGAGAACACACACACACACTGCTATTTGATAAGAGCAAACTGGTTATAGACAAGTAGAGGGTATGAGTATAAAATACACAAAATGACGATTTAAAAAAATCTTATTAAGGGCTACCAAGGGACTGCAATGAAAGAAAGGGAATGGATGAAGTGGAAAAGGGTAAATTATGCCACACATAGAGGCATAAAAACTGTATAGCAGAGGAAAAAAAATTCCCTCATTGGTTCTGGTACAAGGAGGGAATAACAACCAGTTAAGCATAGGACTCTATGGAGAAGAAATGCAAAAAGTATCATTTTAGAGGGAAAGAGGGGAGGGAGAGGAACTTTGCACAAGATCTGTTCCTGTCACTCTTGGTGCAAAGAAGAAATAACATACTTCATTAAGTATAAAAATATCCTACAGGCAGTAGGAAGGGGAAAGGGTTACGAAAGGGGGGTGGGAGTGGTTTGTAGGGAGGGAAGGAGTAAGGGGAAAGGGGAGGAAAAGGGAGGGAGGCTGATAAGGGAACACTGAGGGAGGCGGTGGTCAAAAGGAAAACTATTAAGGGGGGGAAGGGAGAAGGGAGGGAAAATATGAACATTAACAGGGGCAGGAATAGGATGGAGGGAAAGAAACAGATAATCATAACTGTAAATGTGAATGGAATGAACTCTCCCATAAAACGGAGACGGATAGCAGAATGGATTAGAAATCATAATCCTACAATATACTGTTTACAAGAAACACATCTGAAACAGAGGGATACACACAGGGTAAAGGTAAAAGGTTGGAGTAAAATATATCATGCCTCAGCTAAAGTAAAAAAAGCAGGGGTAACTATCCTTATCTCAGATAAAGCAAAAGCAAAAATTACCTAATTAAAAGAGATAAGGAAGGAAACTATATCCTGTTAAAAGCACCATCGAGAATGAAGCAATATCATTACTTAACATATATGCACCAAGTGGTGTAGCATCCAAATTCCTAGTGGAGAAGGTCAAGGAATTAGAGGAAGAAATAGATAGCAAAACTATACTAGTGGGAGGCCTTAATCTCCCCCTCTCTGAACTTGATAAATCCAACCTCAAAATAAACAAGAAAGAAGTTAAGGAGGTGAACAGGATTTTAGAGAGGATAGATATGATAGATCTCTGGAGAAAACTGAAACTGAATGGGGATAAAAAGGAATATACTTTCTTCTCAGCGGTTCATGGCACATACTCAAAAATTGACCATGTGCTAGGGCATAAAAACCTCACAATTCTATGCAATAAGGCAGAAATATTAAATGCATTCTTCTCAGATCATGACGCAATAAAAATTATATGCAATAAAAGGGAAAGACAGACTAAAAACTAATTGGAAATTAAACAATTTAATCCTAAAGAATGAGTGGGTCAAACAAGAAATTATAGAAACAATCAGTAATTTCATTCAAGAGAATGATAATAATGAGACAACACACCAAAATTTGTAGGATACATTAAAGGCAAAATAAATAAATAAAAAGAAAAAAATCATTTTGATGGCTGAATGGAGCATGGATTAGAATGAGGAGAGATTCTAGGTAGACAAATAAGCAAGGAGAGGTCAACTAGGCAGGAGGAGAACCAGGAAAGACTAATGTCCCCCCCCCAAAAAAAACAAGAGAAGAGGTTATCAAGAAGAAGAGGCAATCAATAGTTTCAAAAACAGCAGAGAAGTCAAGGTATGATGATTCCTTGTGATGAGGTGAAGTATAAAAGAAGCTTAATTAGGTAGTAATTAGACTAATCGGCTTCTAGGGTCCTTTCCAACTCTGAGATTTTGAAATCCAGATTCAACTACACAAATATTCATCATGAAAAAGATAAATTTGGAGAAGAAACAGGTATAAAATCTTTTCAATTAGTTTATGATTACTTCAAGAGTCCCCATAAGGACAGTGGGACTTCTCAATTCATTTCACTTTTCAGGCGTTCTCCATTGGGTTCCAACTCTACACCAGCCTTCTTGCCTCTCTAAGTATGGATCCACCCTGAGGCTACTCATTGACTGGTGAGTGCCTAAAATCATCATATATTGGGAAGCCTCAACCACATTGCTTCTTCTGAGTGACTTCACCTCCACCCCTGTTACCTTGCCCAGGTGCCCTCACGTCCTACCTTCTCCAATTTCCATCTCCTCTTTAGGATTTGTCTTCCCCTGTTAGAATGGAAGCATATTGAAAGTAGAAACTGTCCCATCTTCATGTTTTTGTTGACCTGGGGCTTAACACAGTAACAAGCTCATTGAAAGCAATTAATAAATGTTCCATCAACCATAAACTATCCAGATCCAAGACCTAGTAAAAGCTTTTTCTTACAGAGAGAAGGAATGGTGAAATGGTGACAAATAGGTAGCAAGGGCCTGCTGTTTCCCATTTAAAGAGTGATTTTGAATTCTCCATGGAAAACCAAACCTCATTGCCAGAAGAGGTCTTCCCTAGACCACTTACCCTCCTCATTTTCATTCATTCCAAATCAAATGTGCTTTTGACCCAGTAAGACGGAAAACTTATCAGAGGATGTTTTTTAAAAGAGAAGCAGAGGCAAACAGGACAGTCTTATAAATAACATATATACTTTTTTTTTTAAAGCAAAGGCATTAAATGGAGATTCATATAGAATATTCTTTGTGTTCTGGTGTGTGGGTGTGTGTGTGTGTGAGAGAGAGAGAGAGATGATTCTATTAGTTTCAATTCAAAAAAAAAATTTTTAACTTAAGAGAAAAGATTTTTGCTTTTAAAAAATGAGTATTTGTTTAGGGATCCCTGTATCTCAACAACCAGTTGCATTGTGTTCCCATATGCAGAATGGTTTACTCAAACACAGCATAGGACAAAAAGAATGTGTAACAGCTCCCTTTCTCCTCTAGGAATAACCTCCTCCATACTTCAGAGGAAAACAGCTCTAAAAAAACTCTTCTGCCTTATGGCCTCAAGAGGAAAAATTGGGGCCTCAGAAGTTACCAGATAAAAGCAAAACATTCCCATATCAGGCAGTGAGAGAACTGGGATCAACACAATTAGAATGACAAAAGTACCTGGGGAAAATGTATAGGATTTCTGTACTCAGGAGCCCACAGACAAGATGGATTTGTGCTTTTGCAATTATTTAAAAGCACACCTTCCCCAAATGCAGCCCATCATCCACCATCTTGATTTAGCAGGGTGAAATAGAGCTCTATGCTTCCCAGGAAAGGACAGGGGTTGAACAGTAACATTTGATCCCTGCCTAACAAATAAGGGCAATGTTCAGTATCCTGGGGTTTGTTTGGGGCTTGGAGTGCCTACCCCCCATTCAAAATTGTCTGGGAGAATTAGTGGCAAGATGAGATTAAATCCACTTTGATCTACTTGATTATTTCCATACACTTTCGACTTAGCCAATACTTGGGTCCTGGATTCTTTTGGACTCGTGTTCAATGATCTAGCTGAAGACAGCTAGGCCTTATCCTGAAGTCAGGAAGACCTGAATTCAAATTCAGCCTCAGCCACTTACTGACTGTGTACCCCTAAGCAAACTCAGTCTCGAGTTTCCTCATGCGGAAAATGAACAGAATAGCACTTGCCTCGTAGGGATTTTGTGCGGATAAATGAGATAATATTTTAAAGGATTTTGCAAACTTTAAGGTACTACATAGATGCCAGTTGTTGTGATCATTATCACCACCCTAAGATGGAAAGGCATAATCACAGCTTTATGGTGATTCATGGCATCTCCCAAGGATAACAGCTGTGTTCCCAAGAAACACAACTGAGAAACATCCTTCTTTTTGAAGCATTCCAAACATCTGAGTAAAAACTGTTTCTTCACTCCCTCACCCATCCAAGTGAAATATTTCATCAAGAAAAATTCGGAAAGTGAAGTAGTCAAAAGATACGTGAAACACTGTTTGATCACGAAGTGAATGCAAGGTGACATTCAAAGGACACTCGTAGCAACCTTCAGCCAGACACAAAGGATCATTGAACAAGAATCCAGGACCCAAGGATCAGCTAAGTGAAAAGAAGGGATGAACATCACTAGGTCAGCACCAGATAATCTCCAAGATGGAGAGTTGGAAGGAGCTAGCAATTCTGCCAGCCTCAGGGGCAAAACTCAGCCAAATCACAGTACTGGAAAAGGAGATGATGAGAAAGAAGAATCACTGTCACTTATAGGTCTGGTAGCAGCCCAGCTCGCTCAAGGGAAGGGTTTCTGAGTGCCCCCAGGGTGGGGCTCTCCAGAAGCATTAGGAAGAAGCTGGTGAGCAGGGAAGCTCCCCTCCCCTCCACCACTCCACCATCAGACCCACGTCATAATCCTAGGGAGCAAATCACAAATGTCATCATAAAAATAAATCAGCATTTGTCATGTGTCTCAAAAATAACTAGAACTGTAAGTTGTCTGCATTTGAATAGAAGCTCTAGATAGAAACAATAGCTATTAGAATTTTCTTTATCACTTATCCACCTTTGTGGCATCTGCCAAGAACTTAAGTAGTCATCTGAAAAAATGTTCTCAGAAATATAAGCATGAGAAGGCAAATTCCAAAAATGTCCAGACTCAAGATTTCCTAGAAGTCACTTAGTCTCTGTTCCTGCCTTCAAATGGAAACACAATTTAATCATTCCAGACTGAGAAATGGCCTCTTAATGACTGTTAGTGGTCAGCTTTGGTCATTACTGTACACCCAAAATCAGATCACAATTCTTCCTTATATAGACTCTCACCTCAACTAAAGTACAACTTCCGATACTCTGCAACAAGAAATCCAAAAACACAGGCAATGATGACATAAAAACACACAAGCAAACTCCTGAGATCAATTCAAATCCATCTTTCTATAAAAGAACTGAGATTTTATAAAATAATTTGTGATTAAAATTAGAAAAGAAACAGCTGGGGAAATACTGACAACAAATTTCTCTAATATAGGTACGATATCCAAGCCATATAGGAAATTGTTACAATTGTAATATTAACAAGAGTCAGGACCCAAGAATTTGGGTCTTCCAACAGATTAATGGTTAAAAGGATATAAAAAGTCATTTTTGAAAAGAAAGAAGGCAAGCTATCAACAATTATGAAAAAATATTACAAAACATTAATAAGAGAAAAGCAAATTGAAACAATGCTGAGAGTCTATCTCATGCCCATCATATTAACAAAGAAAAAACATGGAAAATCCCAAGTGTTGGAGAGGGAACTGTGGAATGACGGGCACACTAATACATAGTTGGTAGAGCTGTGACTTGGTCCAGCCAGTCTAGAAAACAGTTGGGAACTGTTCAAAATAATTCACTAGACCATGCACATCCCTTTGACTTGGTAAAAACACTATTAGCCATATATCCTCAAAATGTCAAAGACAGAGACAGAGAGAACCCATGGGTGTATTTTTTGTTTAAAGCAACACTTTTTGTTATAGCAAAAAACTGGGAACAAAGTAGGTATTGTGGTGGCTGATCAAATGGACTTAAAGCGATATATTAATTAATGGAATATTATTGCACCATAGGAAAATGACCAAAAGGCATAGAGACAGCAAAAATCTGAGAAGACTTGTATGAAAGGATATCAGGCAAAGTGAACAGAAAAGAAAACCATTTATACAATGTGTATTATATCATAAATGAAAATAATTTTGAAAGACTTAAGAACTCTGATCAATGCAATGGCCAACCATGACTCCAGAAGAGTGCTTCCTACCTCTTGGTAAAGGGGTTGCCATGCTTTTGCATGGACTGTCCTTTGTGCCTCTAATCCAGTTTCTACTAAAACTCCCTCTTCTGACAAACATCATCTTGTAGTCTTTCCTGATCCCCAGTTGCCAGTCCCCTCCCTCCCTAAGTGGCATGCATTTAGTTTATATATATTTTGTATATATACGCTCTCCTTATTACCTAAATGACGTTGGGCAAGTGACAACCTCTGTGAGACTTAGTTTCCCCATTTATAAAATGAAGGGTTTCCCTTTAGATGACCTTTAAGATTCCTTCCAGTTTTAAATAGATGATTTTATGGATTTCAATGGAAGTTGGCCAATTCTTTGCAAATGTCGCCCTCATTCAGTAGGCTGAGTGAGTAAAGATGAGGAGGAAACTTCCCCCTACGTATGAGATACCACATAGTTTATGAGGGATTGTAGAGTGCCAAGACTCCTGGGTTCTAATCCAAGCCTTGCTTTTCATGATGATAATAATGGTAGCTCATACTCCATGGGGGGTATGTGGTTTACAAATCAGTTACTTGTAGACACTTGACCCTGGAGAAGCTGTTCTACTTTTTGGGGGGCTTTTTTTTGGAGGGGGGCAGGTAGGGCAATTGGGGTTAAGTGGCTTGCCCAAGGCTAGTTTTTGTGTTAAGTGTCTGAGGCTGCATTTGAACTCAGGTCCTCCTGACTGCACCACCTAGCCATCCCTAACTTTTTTACTTCTCAAAGTCCCAATAAGGGAATTAAACTACAGGGCCCTGCCAGTTCTAATATTCTACAAAAATAATACTACCATATTCAGCACAGAGAGAAAATAGCATGGTACCAAAAAAAGTTGAACTAAAAAAAATCTACTAGAAAGATGAGACCAGGCAAAGAGACAGCCAGACATCGTACTATTCCACAGTAGTGATAAAGGAGAAATTGTCTGGAAGTAGCAAAAAATAAAGTATCAGTAAAAACATGAAAGGGGGTGTAGGATCTGCTGCTGTGCCATGGAAATAAAAGCAGAAACAATGAAGGATGAAACTAAAGTAACTTCAGTGACAAGTGACTAGCAAGCTGAAATCACTGGCCAATTTTTATCCTTGTCCCCAAGTGGTTGGCAATACGTTGAGAATGGATCCACTCTTCTGGAAACTGAGGTCGTTTTTAGATGGCTAAAAATAATGTCTCTTTTTTTTTTGGTATCTTACCTAAGCCATAGCTTCTTTAAGGAATCTCACACGTCAAATGAACCCACATGCTCCCAAGAGGCGGGGGGGAATGCCTAATGACCAACCATGCTGGGATAATGATGTCACAAAGTCATAAAGAGACCATGTTGTGACTGCCAAAAAGGCCATTTTCATATGAACCAGATCAATACCAAGCTGATAGAGGCACACTTCATCCCTTTCTAGATCAGCTGAAGGCACCAAACAAACAAACAAAGCTCCATCTTAAGCAATCGATAGAAATATTTCGAAAGGAACAGGCTGCGATATTTCTGTAGGGAAAATGTTTTAAATGTAACCTTTAAGTTCAGCTAATGATAGAAGAATTCAGATGCCTACCCAAAGCTTATTCAAACATTAACCTGTTAAGTACACAGCTAACCCTAGTAAATCTTACACGGAAGTGTCTTCTGTTTTCTGGTTCTACATAAATCTATAAATACAAAGGTCCTCTCTCTCTCTCTCTCTATCCCTTCAGTCCCACCAGAGGAAAAATGTCTGAATGGATCGTAAGATTAGAAGAGTGAGACACGCAGAAACAGCTCTAGGCAAAGGCACCAATGGATTTTTGGTTTTAAATGGACTTGCCAGCCGGCAGCATGATAAGCAAAAAGGGAGAGAGAGGAGAGCACTACATGAAAGAATTATGTTGTTTGTTGGGTTTTGCGTATTTTTTTCAACTCCACTTGGCAATGGTCCTAGATCACGGCTTTGGGGAAGTAATGTATCTCCCTGATGAAAAATGAGCTAACAGAGATTTCATTGATACTCCACTCATCAGCTTTGTACATGTACTCAGATTTTACCCTACACAAGAAATTGAACACAAATTGATTTCCTGAACTTCAAAAAAAAAAAAAAAAGAGGGTAAGGGGTGGGGAAGAAGGAGTAATATTGTTCAATGTATGCTACCATAGTACAGGCAGGATAACATTTCATCCTGACAATGTTAAGCATAGCTACCAACTGTTTTAAATGCATAATTGAGCTTTTCCTTCGTGAAGAGAAAGTAATCTTTTAAGGCAGGTTATAAATAAGTCGTCAGAATGCCACACCAAGTTTCTATATTGGAAAACACCAGTGACTGCTTCATCAGTTAGCATGAAGAAAAGGTCAGGACTGAAATAGTGTTTTTGAAAAATAGCTTTATCCTTTAGTCAACCCTCCCTGATATTTATAGGGCAGTCAGTCAATAAACATTTATTGAGTACCTACTGTATGCCAGGCTCTAGCAAGCACTGGGATACAAAAAAAAATGGTGAAAGACAGTCCCTGCCTTTAAGGAGCTCATGTTCTGAGGGGGAAGACAAGATAAAAACAATATGTAAAAATAAGCTATGTAAAAGATAGAAAGAGAAAAAGGGAAGGGGCAAAGGAGACTGAGGAGTGGTCAGATAGGATGAGTCAGGAGGGAAGGAATTGCTGTGATACCGATTATGAAGAACCCCAACTTGACAAAGACTACTCTTCCACCCTTGGAGGAGGTCACTAAAGAGCAAAAGCTTGGGTGAGATCTTGGAACCACACAGATCTTCAAAGCTGCCCCAGTATCGAAGACAAGCTCTTGGTTTGAGGATCCAGTGGTCAGTAAATTCACCAACATGATGAAAGAAAGAAACAAAATACTAGCCACATGGCTGATGACTGAGACTGGGGAAACCCTCAGGAAAAAGTGATAGGAAAAGTACCATGCAGTCATAACCAAGGAGAGGGAGGCCACTGAGGGTAACCCATACATCATCCTCCACCAGGCCCTAGAAAACTGTCAGCCTGTCCTTGGCCTGGCCAGTAACCTTAAAGGTTTTTATCAGGTCCCAGGCACACTGAGCATCAGATGCCTGCGCTTCCTAGCCATGAAATGGATGGTTCAAGGATGCCAGGAGAATAAGCCCCAGAAAATGCTGATTCTAGAAAAGCTGTCTCATGAATTACTAGAGACTTTCCACATCTAAGACCCTGTGGTCAAGAGGAAGTATGACCTGCACCAGATGGCACAGGCTAACAGGGCCTTTGCCCACTACTGCTAATGGTATGGGGTAGGAAGGGTGGAGCCACAAGAGGAAAGTCTTGTACCATTGCTCAGCCTCCTTCCCCTCTGCTGTTGGGAAAGTCAACCTGAGCAGGAGGGAGATCATTCATTTTTACCATTTGGAGGAGAGGGCACCAGGGGTGCAGGCTTCAGACTGAGGAGTAGTTGGAACTTCAGATTCTTCTCTTGTAGCTTTGCCATTATCAATTGGTCTTACCAGAAATTAAAGTATTCATTTAGGACCAGATGATAAGTCAGGCAAACTGTAGGGAGAAGCACATTAGTCAAACTGGGCCATCCTGGATGGGCCACCCCACACCCCACACTCTCCAGCCTGCCACATCGCCTTCCTGCAAAGGAAAGAACAGAGGCTTGGCCTCTGCAGATGAGCTCAGCAAGGCTACATTTCCTTTGTCTCTGTTTTAGCTCAACCTTTGGCTACTGCAAAAAAGCAGCATTCACTTTAAAAAAGGTTTATGTCTTACTGGCTATGTGACCTTGGGCAAGTCACTTAACCCCAATTGCCTTGCCTTCCCCTCTCCAAAAAAAAGAAAAGGCTTATGAGAAAAGTCCTACACTGGATTGTAATAAATTACATACATGTGTGTATATATGTGTATGTCTGTATATGTATGCATGCATACACATATATACATAACCATATATACATAGACACAAATATACACATATATATTATACATACACACAATCATATACATTTTTTTAAATCCCACTCTAAACCAGTGTTTTGATCAGCAGCTCATTGAAACTTGTCTGGATGAAATACCCTTGTTTTCAGTCATTTTTGTACAAAAATTATAAAAAGCAATAAACTCAGTTTCTAGCACTTAAAAAAAGGCAGAGGAGCTGGGGGGGAGTTACTAGATTTAAGAGGTATTGGGAAAAACTTCTTGGAGAGGTAAGATTTTCAGTTGGGGCTTAAAGGTAGCCAAGGAAGCCAGAAGGTGGAGAGGAGGAGGGAGAGCACTCCAGGAATGGGGAACATTTCAGGGAAAATGTCTAAAGAGATGGAGTGTACTGTTGTGTAGTTTTTTTTTTTCCTTTTTATAATTTAACCTACTATTTTACCCTCGGCACTTTTCACAAACTAAATAAAATTACACTGGCCAACTTCTTGCTTTCTTGGTTTAGGGTTTTCAGAAAGAAAGGAAAAAAAAAAAAAGGTTACCTGGTGGTGTGGACCTGCAGTCAGGAAGACCTGAGTTCAAATTTGACCTCAGATACTTACTAGCTGTATGACCCTGAGCAAGACATTTAACTCTGCCTGCCTCGGTTTCCTCACCTGTAGGGATAGTAGAAATCTATATCTCAAGGCTGTCATAAAGATCAAATGAGATAAAACTTACAAAGCACTTAACCTAGTGTCTGGCATATAGTAAGAGCTTAATAATTATTTCTTTCCTCCCCAGCTAAAAAATGTTTAATTATCTGTTATGCTCTTCCTTATCTGGACTGCTTATTTTTGTATTTTTCCCAAAGAGATAAATAAAAACAGACGTTTATTTCCTTATAATGAAAACTACTTGAAAATGTTATGAGAATAATTACATCTAGACAATCAGAGCATACTGCAAGGAAAAATTAGTCACTGGGCCTAAAGGAAATTTACCACATTCTAACTTTCCTTTCTATTTCCATTTTTGGCTGTTTCTCTTGGAAACTTGTGTTTAATGAACTCTGAATGCATCCCTAATAATGGGCTGCTCTGCCATAAACTCATGCTTGATCATAAGAGAAACTAGATGAAAAATTACAGTGAGTTCAGGCCATGTCATTACCATTCATTAATAACAGGGGGAAAAAACCCACCTCAGGCAACATACAGTGATGGTGGGTCACCTTTCTATACTATGAAGGATAACACATATCTTTGTGCAAACAGGTATTTGAAGTTTCTTAGCCTCATAAAATAGGGGCCAAGGTTAGGAAAGGAAGAGGAAAAGACCCTTAAACATGGAGACCAATGCAAATTTTATACTCTTCAGAAATTATTTTTACTGATCAAAGGTTATTTGATGTTATATGCATAGACAGCTTAAATCCAGCATTCTATTCTATCTTGTTGGGCAAGAAATTATCTCCAAACTACATGGTAGCCGTAAACCCTTGTTGAGCAGCCTTATATAAATGATATAGTTTCCAATGTCACTAAATGGTCAAGGAAATAGACTGAAGAACAAGAATAAAGAATAAAAACAGGTAGTACTATACAATCAAGTTAACATTTTTTTTAATGCAAAGAAGAGAACAGAAGGAAGTTCAGAAGATAGCATAGGGAAGCAGGGCAGTTTTGAAAAACAGAATTTATTGTATATTTTTGAAAAAAAGGGAAACTATATGAAATGAAGAACCACTGTTTGATATAGAATCCTCATTTTGTGTTCAGCGTATGTGGAAATGCTCTGTGTGTGTGTGTGAGTTCAGAATAAAACAAAAAAATTATACATAAAACAAACAAAAAAAGATAACCAAATGGGAGTACACCAGTGGGGGCTCATGAGCAACAGAACAACAGAAAATCCCTCATGCTTCAGGTGTTACCCCTACAACCTTTGGAATACTTAGCCATCCTGTGGACACCCAAATTGCCAGTGAGAAGGGAAACTAGGAGAGACTCTCTAGAGGGGCAGCTACATTTAAGTCAGTTCCTAGCACATATGAAGTACTTAACAAATGCTTGTTAATTGACTGATAGTACCTAAATTAAAGCACTTCCAAAAGTTCACTAAGCCAGCAAGGCTTAATCAAAAGCCAAATAAGACAGTCAAATCTTTCACTTATCTGAACCAGTACCTAGGTCTAGTAAATCTCAATGTGCCTCAGCTGCTTCACCAGCATCAAGGGGAAGGGAAAAATAATAAGGAATTTGTTTTAACTGAATATCTGTTATTGGTATTGTTGGGGGTTTTTTCCCAAATGAGAAGGGGGAAGTAGGAGAGAGAAAAATGAATCCTTGCTAATTGTGTGTGTGTGGGGGGGGGGATTGTGCTGTGAGTATTGCTTTTTATTTTTGCCCCTGTAGATTATGTATGTCCACATGGATCTATCTAGAGGTGACTCACAGGGAAGCAAAAGATATCTCTAACATCTCCCCCTTCCCCCATCCTTCTCTAAGAAAGACTTTGATTCCTGTCAGGAGGGGGGATCAGAAGAAGGTTGGGGCCAAAGGCTGGCCACTCTGATCTCCTCAGATAGAAGGGGATATTCGGTTAGAATTATATCTATTATTATTATTAGCCTAAGGGAAGTAGTTTTCAGGTTCAAACTTATAGCTCCTGATTACTTTTTTCTTATTGAGGAAAGAGTGACCCAAACTCTATATCCAAGACTTGAACCCCTTACCACCAAATACCAGCTCTATAATTAGCTCTATATGCAAGATTTGAGCCTCTCCCCACCAAATACCAATTGTACAATTAACACATATAGCTTACAGCAAAAATCCCATTTATCCAAGTCAATAGCAAAGAGAAATCAGAGAAAATATATCTATACATTGTGTGTGTATACACACACATATACCATATATAATATACACACCATATATACATACAGGCATATACACATATATACATATGTGCATATATATACATATATGCATATGTTCATAATTATGTGTGTGTGTCTCGGAGGATACATGCTAGACAATTGAGTGAAGGACTTCTCCCCTTGGGAGAAAGATAATTCAACTCAACCAAGAGAGTCCAGATCTTACCCAAGAGGAAATTCCCCAAAGTCTCTAGTGTGGTAAGCTAGACATAGGAACATGACAGAGATTGCTAGCTCCTCTACATGCTGGCTTCTTCCCAGAGTCTTTCTCTCTCTTCAGGTACCTAAAGAGAAATTGGAATGGCACATCTTCTCTCTCACAGCTAGAAGTCAAAAGAACCTGGACCCTCTCATCTCTCCAGCCCTCTCAATTCTGCCCAACCCTCATTCAGGAACAGGGAATTGAGTAATCCAGGTCCCACTTCACTGAGAAGATAGTCCCATACAACTGGCACTTTGAATTAAGGATTACCATCAAAAAAAAAAAAATTTAATTAAAAAATAAAAATGATAACATTAAACACAGTTCACAAGGAACTCAGTTCAACGTAGCCATTGAAGCATTTCAGAAGAGCATAATTCAAAATAATAGTAAAAGAAACTGATTATAGTCAAATTAATAGGCAAAGGGGAATTTCAACCTTTCCAAATGATGGCTCTGACATGCATTTCCATAATTTGCAATGTTAGTGCTAAAAATTATACACCTTAAAACAGTATATAGAGAGTTTTTCAAGGGCAGGTAGGGGGCACAGTGGATAAAGTAGTCTTCATGAATTCAAATCTGGCTTCAGACACATAATGGCTGTGTGACCCTGGGCAAGTCACTTAACCCTGCTTGCCTCAGTTTCCTCATCTGTAAAATGAGCTGGAGAAGGAAATGGCAAACCATTCTAGTATCTTTGCCAAGAAAACCCCAAATGGAGTCATGAAGAGTCATATATGACTGAATAGCAAGAAATTCTTCCCAGAGGGTACACTCTCAGTACATAATTCATCTGTAGTATGATTTGATCATTTCAAAGGAATCAAGAATTTTCTTTCTCATTTTCAACAGAGATTAATCAATCAACATTTATTAAGAACATACAAGGACAGCTTGGTGGCACAGTAGATAGAACAACAGCCCTGAGTTCAAATCTGACCTCAGACACTTGACACTTATTATCTCTGTGACCTTGGTTGAATCACTTAACCCCAACTGTTTCATACGAGTGTGCACATACACACACACACACACTCACACGTAAAATAAAGGGTAATTTGAGAGGAGATACTAGCACATGGGTCATCAGGAAAGGGCTTATGTAGGAGAGGCAGGAGGTGGCATTTGAACTGAGTAAACGCTGAAGGAAAATAGAATTTTTAAGAGACTAAAGTAAGGAAGGAGTGAATTTCAGACATGGGGAACAGCATATGCAAAGGTGTGGAGATGGGAAATGGATTATCATGCATAATGAACAGTAAGAAAACCAGCCTGGCTGACCTGTAGAGGGCATGGAAGCCTGGAGAGGTTAGCTGTAGGTTATAAAGGGCTTTAAATATCAAAAAAATTAGTTCATATTTGATCCTGGGAAGCCACTGGGGCTCATCAAGAAAGGATGAACTGGAGACTTGAAGCTGGGACACAAAGAGGAGGCTATTGAAATCATAGACCAAGAGGTGGCAAGGCCTGGAGAGCAGTGAAAAAGTCACATATAAAATGGAAAACGAAAGCTTCTTACTGAAAGAATGACGCAATCTCGCTCACCTATGGTGGATCATCTCCCCGATTCTTTGGTTTGGAAACAAAATGCAAGCAGATCACTTGTCAGAAGGTGTGTTTCTCCAAACTGCTACAAGAAACTAAAAACTTCCATCTAGTACATAAAAAAATAATAACTCAAGAAATCTTAAGATATAAGATCCATGTGAATAAAGTTCCTTTAAAAACAGTAAGCCCATCTAACATTTTTCCCTTTTGTTGCATCACTGGTCCCTCACTACAAGCCTGTAATCTAGAGAGAATCAATATTCTTGACCATGCCCCCGTTTTAGAAATGCGGGTGCTGCGGGTCAGAGAAGTCTGAGAACAAGATTTTCTAGAGTCATATCCACTCAGCTACTAAATGGGACCCCTTTGGAGGCCAAGTCTCCTACTGTTCCCACTATGCCCCACTATTTGTTCTTGCCTCAGACAGCGCCACTCATTTCTAGAGTCATGAAGAACAAAAGTTGTATTTATAACTTTGATTGACATTTCTTTTGTTAACGAAAGTGAGTAATAAGAAAACAACGTGCCAGACACCCATAGTGAGGGGCCAAGTTCAAGAACTTTCTTTCGGGGAGGGCCGGTTCCTTTGACACACCAGCCTGAAAGCCCCCAAACTGCGTGACTGGCCTTGGCCTCTTGTGAAAGGCAATAAATTGTTTAAAAGGAGGGAAAATGTTTAAGCAGTGGGTGTCCCCAAGATAAACAATGCAATATCAGATTGCCAGATGCAAACATCCTTTCTGCATTCACATCATAAATCACTTCTCACGGCAAACGCAGTCTCCAGCTCCAAGTTAATCATTTGTCTAAGTGAGGATTTTCCCAAGCTTTGGGTAAAAAGCTTGTGTTTCCATTGGGAGATCTCCTTGTCCTTAGAGCCCCCCAAGCTCTCCCTTCATGGGTCTTATGTTCACATTAATGATTAATCTAGTCTCCAACCAACTAGTTTCTTATATTTAGCAAAAAGAAAAACAATATAAAATATTGCTGTAGAGAGACCACGGAGATCACCTAGTCCACTGAGGAGTTAACTCAAGTACAGAAAAGCAAAAAAAAAAAAAAGCCAAAGTTCACATAGCTAGTTAATACAAGAGTCAAGACCATAACCCAAGTTTCCCAGTACCTAATTCAATGCATGCACTGGGGGAGCTTCTTTTTTGAGGTGGGGAGGTACAATCTAATCAATTATAGCCACAACTGGAGTATAGGCCTTCCCTTGGGGCTAGGCCCCTTCCTGGGAGACATATGGTCTGTCTCCTTGCTAAGCAGAAGGAACAAGCAACACTTCATGGTTGATCCTTTGGCCCCCATGATGAGGGATGGGGGAAGAGAACTGTATCAAAGAAAGCTGGTGATTGGGCCAGGAGAAGTCACCAATTCAGAAGGTTAGAGAAGGCAAGTAGTTCTCCTTTCCTTTAGGCAGCTAGTTCAGCCATACTGGTCACTAGGTTTTTAATATCCCATCTCCAGAATCTACACCTTTGAACTGGTTTTACCCAATGCTGCTCCTTCCCAACCTCCACCTCTTGGAATCTTTGGTTCCCTAAAAAACTCAATTCAAGCACAATAAAGGCCGGCTGGATGGCACAGCAAATAGACCTCCAGGCCTGGAGTCAGGAGGACCTCAGTTCAAATCCAGCCTCAGACACTTATTACTGTGTGAACCTGCGCAAGTCACTTCACCCTGTTTGCCTCAGTTTCCTCCTCTGTAAAATGAGCTGGAGAAGGAAAAGGCAAACCTCTCTAGGATCTGACAAGAAAACCCCAAGTTGGGTCACAGAGAGTCAGATACGACTAAAATGCCAACCCCTACAGGAGACCCAGCTTATTCTCCTCCAGTGGAGAACCTTCATCTCTAAGAGGACCTCGGTGTCTCCTCCCCTAGGTGGTAAGCTCCTGGAGGGTAGGGACTGCTCTGCTTTTGGCTGTTTTGACTTTTGCACCACCCCCGCCAGCACTACTCACATCACCCAGCCCACAGCAGATGTTCAGGAGGTAAACAAACATGTATTAAGTATAGACTATATGCCAGGAACTGTGTTCCAAGTTCTAAGCATTTTTAAAAAATAAACATGGTTCCTACCCTCAGGCAGCCCAGTTCCTAATGAAGGAGAAAGCATGCAAAAAATTAAATATATATATACACTATAAATATAAGGTAATCTCAAAGAGAAGGTACTGATGCAGGGAGAGAAGACTGGGAAAGGTCTCTAGAAGAAAGTGGGCTTTGAGATTAGTCCTGAAAAAAAAGATAGGAAAGCCAGCAAAATGATGATGATGATGATGATGATGGCTAATATTCATATAGTACTTAATGTTTACCAGACACTGCTCAGCACTTTGCAATTATTCTCTCCTTTCATCCTCACAATAACCCTAGAAGGCAGGTGTTCTTATTATTCCCATTTTTGCCATTTTATAGGTGAGGACTGAGGCGAGCCAAAGGCAGAGATGAAGAGAGAGACGATTCTGGGAATGGATGACAGCATTAACTTCTAACCATAAAGCACTTAACAAATGATAAGGCAAAAGGAAGAATAATTGTAACATTTACTCATCAGTAGAGAAAATCAAGAGTAATCCTAACATTTACTCATCAGTAGACAAATCGTGACATTGAATCAACAGAAAACAAAAGCAGCAATAATCAGACATCACAGTTATCCAATAGAAGACCAGAGGCAGGAAAAAAATCTTCCATGCGTGGTCATAGTCTCTCACCAATATATACACTATCCACAGAGGAAAGGGAGTATACACCTACAGAAAATCAGCAGGGAGACAAATAAACAGGAAAATCCATGTGCCCAGGAAAACTCACAACTCTGGATTAAAGATCTGGATGTACTTGGTCCCTTCACAGTCAACCTTTACCACACAAAGTTACCTCACTATTGGATGCTCCCTTTTGGGTCACCACCACTGTCCTACTAGACAAAGCTATTCCTCTCTTTCCATATGAAACAGTAACAAATTCTTTTCATTCCCAGTCACCCTTATGAGGGTGCTGAAAAAAGTGTTACACTCTTTCAGTAGCAAGCAGTTCCCTCATGTCAAAGAAGTGCCAAGTTCATTAGATATGCAAAGAGCAGGGCATTCTGCTTTGACTCACCTTACTGAACAGTTCACAACAAAATAGATGTAAACACTGTCTTTCTCCCTGTTTCTCCCTCCTTAAGAAAAAGAAAGAAGGAAGGAGAGGGAAACAAAACCACCCCTGAAAGGTTTTCCATCTCTCAGGTTTCAGATGGTACCAGAGAACAAGAAAATCAATAGCTCTTCACGCAGCTTCAGGACTCAGTTCTCAGCCAATGAATTTTCAGTAGCTACTCTGGTCTTTTCCCAGCCAATCAGCAGGGTCCCAGCAAAGCACCTGGAACATCAACTGTCTCAGCGAGAAGCCTTCTATGTTTTGTCTCCATTTTCTGACAACTCCTCTGTGTTCAGCTCAGTTTCCTGTTCCTTCTTGCCAGGTGGCATAGCCCATAGCACTGGACTTGGGAGTCAGGAAGCCATGAGTTCAAATCCCATCTCAGATACGTACTAGCTGTGTTACCTTGGACAAGTCACTTAAATCTGACTCAGTTTCAGTATCTAGAAAATGAGAAGAAGAGCATCTACCTCTCAGGGTTGTTGTGAGGATCAAATAAGATAGAATTTGTAAAGTAATTTTCAAATCTTAAAGAGCTACATAAATGCTATTATTAGCATAGAAAACAAAAGAGCCAATATATTTCACAGGGTGCATGCATTCAGATAATATGAACAAAACTGTGGTATGCAAAAAAAAAATTCCTAGGAAATAAGGTAGGAAGTTAAAAGAACTCCAAGGAATATAATTGTAAAATGAATCTAGTATTTACTAAATTCCTAGTGTGTGTCAAACTGTTTGGGGAGGAGGAGGGAGGGCAATTTATAAATGCAAAAGTGGGCAAGTCCCTGCCCTCGGAGATCTGCTATCCTACTATAAACCATGTTCACGTATAAGTAAATACAGGAAAGACATAAATGAGATTAATACAAAGGAATCAGAGAGGAGGGAAGGAGTGGCTAATGACTGAGACAATCAGGCTGGGTCTAGATGGGAGCTAGAAATTCTGAGAGACAGAAATTGGAAGAGAGCATTCCAGACATGGAGGATGGAGCCTGTGCAAAGGTAGAGAAGAAGGCAGAGTATCATGTACAGGAAAGAGCACAAGGGCCAGTTTGGCCAGTGATTAGAGCTTGTGAGGAAGAGTAATGTGTAAAAAAAGACAGTCTGGAACAAGAGTATGAAAGGATTTAAATGCCAAGGAGAAGCACTAAAGAAGAATATAACCTGGGGACATTAGAAATGAGGGGACGAGTCCTTCGAGGAGACTACGAACAGCTCCAATGATAAAACATATTAACAGAAGTGGTCTATGACAGAACGTGCATCATGGGCAGAATAAAGACGTGCATAAATAAATACAATCAATTAGCAATTGTTAATGGATTGATTGCTCCTAAGATCCTAGTTAGCCCTCCAATAGCAAACAGTTAAGATAAAGGCTAAGATTTGTAATATTCCAGGTGTTAATTTAATATCATCCTTACTGAAGGTGGCTAATCAGCTAAATATTTTTATTCCTGTGGGAAGAACAACTAAACAATTACTGTAACCATATGATGAACTCCTACAAATGAAGCTTTAAAACTCAGTTAAGATCACAAATCTAATTATTCATAAATTGCCCAATGTTGTGGTTTTCTGAATTTTTTTTTTTGCTCCAGAGTTAGCATGCCATTGGTATAGGGAACTCCTGCTGAGGGCAGTATAGTAATACAGTTACATCTACGCTGAAATTCAGAGTTTTAGAAAGTTGTCTGAACAAAGAACTGGGAAATTGAGGAGATGCCCATCAGTTGGGGAATGACTGAACAAGCTGTGGTATTTGAATGTCATGGAATACTATTGTGCTATAAGAAATGATAAGCAGGTAGATTTCAGAAAAACCTGGAAAGACTTACATGAACTGATGCTGAGTGAATTGAGCAGAACTAGTAGAACACTGTATATAGTAATAGCAACACCATGCTACAATCAACTTGGTTAGACTTAGCTCTTCCCAGCAATGCAACAAGTTAAGAGTCTAAGACAATTCCAAAAGACTCGTGATGGAAAATGCTATCCACATCCAGAGAGAGAACTATAGAGTCTGAATGCAGATTGAAGCATACTATTTTCTCCTTTTTTTTTTTTGCTTTCTCTTTCTTGTGGTTTTTTTCCTTTTGTTCTAATTCTATTTTGTTTTGTTTTTTCCTTTCTCGAGGTTTTTTTCCCTTTTTGTTCTAATTTTTATTTCACAACATGACGAATGGGGAAATGTTTAATATGATTGTACATATATAGCCTATATCAGATTGTATGTCATCTTGAGGAAGGGAGAGGGGAGAGAAGGGAAAAAATGGCAACTCAAAATCTTGTAAAAGTGAATGTTGAAAACTAGAAATTAATTTTTATTAAAAAAGAAAGTTTAGAATTTTAAAAAATTTGGGGGGGGGGGACTTGTCTGGGGCAATGAGTGGTCAAGTAAGCTGTCCAGCATCCCTCACCTAGTGCATGATAGAGGCAGGATTTAAACTCAGGTCTTCATAAATCCGCCCTGGATCTCTATGCATTAGGTCTCTCTCTTCTCTCCTACCCCCCCCCCACCTTTGCTCACTCTCCTCTCTCCTCCAAAGAGTAACAATATGGGAAATTATATTAAAACTTGGGGGAATAAGGGTGTAGATTTTAGCACATCCCCAAAATCTGCACTGAAATAAAACAGGATTCACTAAAGAAGACAGTACTAAGTTTTCTATCTGTCAATAATATTGTCATTCAGACTAATAAAGCTATTACTAATGGCATGGCTATCACCAATCACACAATTAATGGGATTTGCTAGTCTTCCCTTGCTGGGGAAGGAGGGTTTCATATTAATCATTAGGGTGACAAAATTAGTAGCAAGTGAGATGGAGGGTGTGCTGTCAAGGTTTAATAAGAAAATAACTACATCAGTGGTAGCCCATTTTCTATCTGGAAGCAAATTCCAATCCTGCATTTATAGTAGACTGAATCAGAGCCTCTGATCATTAGGCGTCCAAATTAATTCCAAAATCTCCTGTTAGGACTATAAAGATTATTATAAATGTCTGTAGTTATTAGTCAGATTCATCATTTCTATTATTGTATCTCCAAATAAAGATCTTTGTCCTAACTCAGCTAAGATTAGGTTAGTGCCAACTGTTCCTTCTCATGTACCAAAAAATAAATAAAGTTGTCAAAAACCCAATTTAGAAGTCTTAATTTAGCTTAATTAACGTGTTGGATTTGTGTTCCTGTGAAATGAGTTGACTCTTTAAAAAAAGGTCTAGATGAGTTAACACCTGCCTGACCCTTTGAAAAGCTTTGTTTAATCTAGTCTCTCCTAGACATGTAGTTCAGAATTGTGAGGAGGAAAAAAAATGAGATGGGAAGAAAAGGGGAGATTTCTTATCCATAAAACAAGGAAATTAATTTTGCATGCAAAAACCCATTTGCCAAAAGCTATTGTACTAGCGAAAAATGACTGGGGAAAGGATGAATTATTATCCCCCTCCCATCCTTTCCAAAGAGCTAGTGGGTACAATGACCATTAATAATAATGATAGTGCCAAGGAAAGCTAAGGAGGCTGATTGGACCAATCAATCAGCAAACATTTGGGTGTCTACCATGTACCTGAGTTTAAATAAAATCTCCAACACTTACTAGCTATGTGACCCAGGGCAAGTCATATTCCCTTTCCTTCAGTTTCTTCAACTGTAAAATGGGGATGATAACTGTATCTACTTCCTAGGGTTGTTGTGAGGAACAAATTAAATATTTACAAAGGACTTCCCATGGTGCCTGACACATAGTAGGCACTATATAAATGCTAGACATCATCACTACTAAGCACTAAACTAGATTCAGGGCAGGTAGGTGGTACAATGGAGAGAGTGCTTATCCTTGAGTCAAGATGACTCATCTTTCCAAGTTCAAATCTGGCCTCAGACACTTACTGTGTGACCCTTGGCAAGTCACTTAACCCAGTTTGCCTCAGTTATCTCATCTGTAAAATAAACTGGAAAAGGAAATTACAAACCACTCAAGTCTCTTTGCCAAGAAAACCCCAAATGAGGCCACAATGAGTCAGATACAACCCAAATAACTGAACAACAGACTTGGTTTTGTTGGTTCAAGGACAAAACTGTCCCTGTCCTCAAGAAAATCACATTCTACTAGGGGACACAACCATCAATCAACAAAGATGCATTAAATGTCTCTTACATGTCAAGCATATAGTTATGCTGTCAGGAATATAAAGACAAAAAAAATGAAATAATCTGTTCTTTCAGGAGTGGGCATTCTCACAGGGTTAGCAAGTAAATACAAAGGTATAGACAGAATAAACATAAAGAGAAAAAAACAGAAGAAAGTTAATGAAGGGGGAGCACTACAAATTGGGAAGACCAAGACTGGCTTCACATAGAAGGCGAACTTGGGCTGAGCCTCCAAGGAAGAGACAGAGTCTAGGAGGCAAAGATAAAAAGGAAGTTTATCCCAGGCATAGTGGATGGGCAGTACAAAGATATGGAGATAATATATGGAAAGTCCCATGTGAAGAATAGAGAAGAGGTTAGAACATGAGAAGGGGAGCAATGTTAAGTGAGGCTAGAATTATAAACTGTAGCCAAGGGAAGGCTTTCAAAAACCAGAGAGGAGTTTAATTTGGTCCTGGGGACAATAGAAAATCACTAGACTCTATGGAGTAGGAAAAAGTTCTAGGCTGGGTCTGACTTAGGCTGTCCCCACCTATAGTTTAAATTCGATATTAAAATAAAATGACACTTAGGACATTCAACAGTTAAAATAAAGATGTTTATGTATTCATGGTAAGGGAAGGATATTCAACAATACCCTGCACTAAGGACATCTCAATTTGGTGCAGCTGACAGAGCTTGTGCACCATCTAAGCCGTCCAGGGTGGTCTACAAGCCAAGCATCAGAGGCTGTCTGTTTTGTACTTAAGCAACTAATAAGTGATCTCAAAGGCATGAGGACCAGAGAGGGAGTATCTAGTGTGAGGAACAAAGACATGGGAAGTTTGAAAGGAGAATACTGTCCAATGAGGTTAGAAAAATAGACTGGGGCCAGGTTATCCTGAGCTTGAAAAACTAAACAGCTTTTTTTCTTTATCCTAGAGAAAAGAGAAAGCCAGTGACATTGATAGATTAGGGGAGTGACATGGTCAGATCCGAGTTTGAGGAAAATTGTAACAGAGTAATTTTTCCAGTAGATGGATTAGAATACTGAGATGAGGCAGGAAGACCAATTAGTCCAGTGTTGCGAAATGTAATGAAAGCCTGAACTAAGGTGGTAGTTCAAAGCAAATGACAATAATGAGACAACATACCACAATTTTTGGGATGCTGCCAAAGCAGTCCTGAGGGGAAATTTTATATCTCTAAACACTTTCATCAAGAGGAAAGGAGAAAGAACTGTTCACAAATTGGGCAGGTAGTAAAAGAAAGAATTGGAGAACCCACAAATTTTGAAATACCATCTAAACCTCAAAATTGACATTTTGAAAATCAATTAGAGAATAATCTCAGACAAGATAAAAGCAAAAATAGCTCTAAGAAAAAAGATAATCAGGGAAACTACATTTTGCTGAAAGGTACCATAGACAATGAAGTAATATCAAAAATTTTTATAGAAAGTTTGTCTAATAAAGATCTCATTTCTCAAACATATACTGAGTACAGAACTAAGTCAAATTAATTTTTAAAAAAGTCATTTCCCCATTGATAGTCAAAGGATAGGAACAGGCAGTTTCAGGAAAAAGAAATCAAAGCTATTTATATTCACACAAAAATGTTCTATATCACTACTCATTAGAGAAATGCAAATTTAAAACACCCCACACATATCAGATTGGCTAACGACAGAAAAAGAAAATGACAAATGCTGGTGGGGATGTGGGAAAATAGGGATACAAATGCACTGTTGGTGAAGTTGTGAACTGGTCCAACCATTCTGGAGAAAAATTTGGAACTATGCCCAAAGCGCTATAAAAATACACATACCCTTTGACCCAGCAATAGCACTACTAAGTCTGTATCCCAAAGAAATCAGAGGAAAAAAAAGGACCTTAAAGTACAAATAAATTTATAGCAGCTCTTTTTATGGTGGCACAGATTTAAAAATGAGGAGATGCCCATCAACTGGGAAATGGCTGAACAAGTTGTATATGATTGTGATAAAATACTACTGTGCTATAAGAAATGACAAAAGGGATGGTTTCAGAAAAACCTGGGAAGACCTATATGAACTGATGCAGAATGAAGTGAGCTGAGCCAGGAAATCATTCTGCACAGTAAGATCAATACTGAAACAACAATCAATTATGAAAGACTTAGCTACTCTGATCACAATAATCCAACAGAATTTCAAAGGATTCATGATGAAAAGTACTATCCACCTCCAGAAAGAGAACTGACAACCTCTGAGTGCAAATTCAAGAATAATTTGTCCACTTTATTTTTCTTGTTTTTTATTACATGGCTAATATGGAACTACATACTGCATGATTTCAAACATATAATTGATACCTTATTGCCTGCCTTCTCAGTGGGGTGGAGAAGGAGCTGGAGGGAAAGAGAAAATTTGAAACTCAAAATTTTTTTACAAAAATAAAAAAAGAATTTTAAAAATAAATGATAGGGGAGGCCAGGTAGCACAGCGAGTAAGAGCACCAGTTCCAGTGTTGAGAAGACCTGGAGGTCGAATCCTGGGCTCAGACACTTAGCACCCACCCAGAAACACCTGGCCATGTAACAACCTTGAACAAGTTACTTAACCCCGATTTCTTAAGGGGCGGCCAGGTGGCTCAGTGAGTAAGAGCACCAGCTCCAGTGTCGGGATGACATGGATCAAATCTGGGCTCAGATACTCAGCACCACACCCAGAAATAACTGGCCATGTGACCTTGAGCAAGTTACTTAACCCCAATTGCTTTAAAAAAAAATAAATGATAAATTCTAAATAATTTCAAAAGAAAAGGAAAATAAATTAGATTTTTTTTAATTATAGAAAAAACTATTGGATAAAAAAACCTAGAAGCTGGTGTTTTGAAGGAAAAAAAAATTTCCAGTAATAAAAAATGAAAATAGGAGAAATCACAACAGAGAAAGAGAAAATGAAGATTCTTAGAAACTATTTTGTCTAAATATGTGCAGGCAAAACTGACAATTTAATTGAAATGACTGAATCTCCACCTAAATACCCAGATTAACAGAACAAGAAATAGTTATTTTAAATAACTCAACCTCAGGAAAAGAAAGTGATTTAAGTCACATGTGAACCTGATGAATTTACCAGAGAAAAACTTAAATCAATCAAGAGTCAAAAGCAAGCATTTATTAAACACTAACTTAGGTGTCAGGCACTGTGCTAAAGGCTGGGAAGGCAGCCCCTGCCCTCAAGGAGCTTACATTCAAATAAAACCAAGTAGAAAAGGATGGGGAGGGAGGGGAGGGAATTTAAAGAACATCTAAATCCAATATCACATAAACTTCAAAAAAAAATAAAAAGGGATGTACCAAATCCCTTCTATGATCCAAATAGAGTTTTTATACCTAAATGAGGGAGAGACGGCTCAAAGAAAATCGTAAACCAAAATCCCCAATGAATAATGAAGCAAAAATTTCCAATAATACATTAGCAAAGATTTGGTCCTTGGGTCATAGTTGGTTAACCCCTGCCCGAATCCATCAGAAAGATTTTATTTTCTAAACAAGTAGGATTTATACCAGAAATGCAAAGTTGATTCAAAAAAATGAAAATTTACATAGTCATCAATAATAACAAATATTAAAAAACATCTTATTACAATAATAATAACTAGCAAAAGCACTGGTGGTACCGGGCTAAGCGCTGCATAATTATTGTCTCATTTGATCTTCACAACAACCCTGGGAGGGAGGTGCTATAATTACCTCCATTTTTACAGTTTAGGAAACTGAGGCAAACAGAGGTTAAGTGACTTGCCCAGGGTCATACAACTAGGAAGTGACTGTGACTAGATTTGAACTCAGGCCTTCTTAATTCCAGGCTCCTCTCTATCTATTGTACCACCTCCATGCTCTTAACCAAATATAATTCTCAATTTCAAGTAAAATCACTTAAAAAGCATAGGAATAGAACTTTCCTTAATATGATAAATACTAGCTATCTAAAATTAGAGCCAGCATTATATTTAATGGAGATAAAAATAAAGGCTTTAAAATAAAATTAGAGATAAAGCAAGGATTTTCATTATCACTACTACTTTTTGACATAGTGCTATAAATGCTAGCTACAGAAAAAAAAGACAAGAAAAACTGAGGGAATAAATATAGACAAAAAGAAAGCAAAATTATCACTCTTGTGGAATATATATATATATAATAATAATATTATACACACACATATATGCACACACACAAACAAATGCACACCATAGGGTCACCAAGAGTTGGACACAACTGCACAACATATACATGTATATTTACATAGATATATGCATACACATAAATTATGGTCTACTTAAAGAACCCTAAGGAAGGGGACAGCCTATGCCTGTTTTTTACTGCTTGCCAAGCTAAAAGTGATTTTTAGGTTTAAAAATGTGAAAAGTATTCTTAGCTTACAGGCCAAGGCAGATCTGGTCCTCTGGTCATTGTTTGCTGACCCTTGCCCTAAAGAGTCACTAAAAATTTAGTTTTGAAATGATTGCTTTAGCAAAGTAACTGGATATAAATCGTGCTATCCACACAAATTGTCAACATTTCTGTATATAACGAACAAAATGCTGAAAAAAGATTGAAAAAAGAAATTCCTTTTGAAATAACCAGAGACTATATAAAATATTTAGAAGCTTACCTACCAAGATACACACGGGAATTATATGAATAAAACTATCAAATACTCTTTATAGAAACACATACATAAAAAAGAGGAGAGACAGTAACTGTTAATGGTTGCTCCATTCCAATACAGACAAAATGACAAAAAACAGTTAAATTAATTTACTTAGTGCCATACCAATCAAACTACCAAAGGATTATTTTATAGAGCTAGCAAAATAATAAATTCATATAGAAGAATAAATGGTCAGGATTCAATAGAAATAATGAAGAAAAAAAGTGGGAAGGAAGTTTTCCAGTACTAGATCTCAAACTACATTACAATGTAAAAATAAATCAAAAGGATTTGGTACAGGTTAAAAGAGAGGTTGACAGATAGGAAAGATTAGATATACAATAAAATGAAGTAAACAAACCAAGTAACCTAATGTTTGATGAGTTACAAGTTCCCAAGCTGTAGAGTAAGGACTTGACAAATTATTTGACAAAAGTACTGAGAAACCTGGAAAGCAGTTTGGCAAAAATTAGGTTTAGACCAACATATCACACCACATAGCATAATAAGCACCAAATGGATGCATGAACTGGCTCTGAAAAGTCAGACACACCCATGAGTATCAGCTCCTTGACTTACATAGTGCCCCAGTACTTAGGGTGTTTAATAAATATATATTGATTATTGACTGACTGATTGGCTTTATATCCTCAGAAAACTACCTACCTAGCAAAATGCCTTGCACATAATAGGAGTTTACTAAATGTTTCGTAGAAATAAGTCTATGTGGTTTGCGTTACCAATTTTATTTAGATTTTGTCTCATGTACTACTTTCAGTCTTTTCTGCCACCAAGTTGTTTATCAGGAAAGTAAAACCTCCCTCTTAAGAATGTTATCTGTCATCCTAACTGGGAGAATTAGAGTTAATTTGTGGAACTGCTTTCTAAAGTACACACTCAAGGTGGTAAGGATCTTGACCAACATTCACTAAATAAATCAGATTAGTCTATGGGTATGTAGAGTTCATTCATTTAATATTTAGTGGCAATTTGAGAACCAAAGAAATCAGCCATTAACACACTGGTTACAACCTGTCTGACAGATTCTGGGCACTCAGCTCCCTTACTGCATTTATTTTTCACATGTTAAGTGAGGAATTGTGATGGCGCTAAAGTTTTTTTTCTTGAACAAAGTTACTCAATTCTGGCAGTCCTTGAGGCATTATTTTTCCAAAATGTCAACAGAGAAACAAATGAGGTGGCTCAAATGAGATAACCTGTGTAAAGTGCTTTGAAAACTTTAAATCACTGTACAAATGCTATCATCATTATCATCATCACCATTATTCTTATAGTTTTGTTATTATTTGCCCCAGAAGTCAGATGATACAGAAAGCTTTGCGAGGACCAAGCACAATATTAACAGCATAACATTAACACGTGAATAAAATAAGTTTATGTTCATTATATATAAGGATGATGACTGTGATAGAAAATATAAGTAGCTACGGATTTTCAGTTGCTTGAAGGTGTATTTTTTTTCTTTTGCACTTAAGAAATTTTATTATCACCTCAAGAGAAGGGAAAAGGCATTGTCATGCAACCTATGCTTTCTGCTTCCATCTTGTTAGGTATTTAACCTAGGCATTTTAACAGTCCATGCTGTTAAAAACTATTGACATGTCAATAAATCACTCAACCAATAAATATTTATTAAGCACCTGTTCTGTGGTGAACACTGTGCTAGGCCCTGGGGATACAAAGAGTCAAAAGATAGTCTCTGGGGGCGGCCAGGTAGCACAGCGAGTAAGAGCACCGGCCCCAGTGTCGGGATGACCTGGGGAATCGAATCTGGGCTCAGACACTTAGCACCATACCCAGAAATAATTGGCCATGTAACCTTGAGCAAGTTACTTAACCCCGATTGCTTTAAAAAAAAAAAAAAGATAGTCTCTGTCCTCAAGGTGCTTACAATCTAATCTAGCCTCAGACGCTCCTTCCTTCAACTTCATACTTTCTAAATCCGATACCTTGCTTCATAGACCAAGAGATAAGTGCAAAGCCAGAAATTTTTTGGTCCTCAGACTCTTTCATGAACTGTTCATTTTCTTTACATGTAACACAAAAGCCAATTATGATTCTTAATATCTTAAACTCACCAGGGAACTAGTATATAGGTGTGTTCTTCATTAGGAAGTGTCAAAACAAAGCATAACATTAAAAACAAGTAAAATTTTTCATACCAACAAAAATAAAAGGGTGGTAGTCTGTGCAGATAACGACACTGGCATTCATAAAATATTAAAAGACCTAGAAAAAGGGAAAGGACCCCAGTTATCAGATAACATATACTGGGGAAAATTTACGGAAGGGTGTAGGTAGGAATCCTCACAATATGGGATAGGCACAATGTATTAGGGGACAAAGTACCTTCATCAGTGAGATCACAAATCCATCAGTCAGTTAATAAGCATTTATTAATAAATGTTTTATGTCCAGCACAAGGCTAAGATACAAAGAAAGGCACAAGAGAAGCCCTATAGAGAATATTTAAAATAGCCCCCTAGCATTATATTTCTTCTTATTATGACTGCAATGGAATACTATTATGCTATAAGAAATGGTGAGCAGGCAGACTTCAGAAAAACCTGGAAAGACTTACATCAACTGATGCTGAGTGAAATGAGCAGAACCAGGAGAACATTGTACACAGTAACAGCCACACTGTGCAATGATTAAATTGGATAGACTTAGCTCTTCTCAGAAATACAAGGATCTAAGACAGCTCCAAAAGATTCATGACAGAAAATGCTATCCTCATCCAGAGAAAAAACCGTGGAGTCTGAATGTAAATCGAAGCAAATTATTTGCACTCTTTTTTGTTTTGTCTTTTCTTTCTCATGGTTCCTCCCATTCATTCTAATTCTTCTATACAACATGACTAATATGAAAATAGGTTTAATAAAGAATGTATAGGTAGAGCCTCTATTAGACTGCACACCGTCTTGGGAAGGGAAGATGGGAGAGAGAGAGAGAGAGAGAGAGAGAAAATTTAAAACTCAAAAGCTTTATGGAAGTGAATGTTGAAAACTAAAAATAAATAAATACTTTTAATAGCTTCTTGAGAAAGGAGTAAAAAGAGAATGTCTTTGATCGTACTAGAAAAGTATACTGCCATCTTTGTCATTATTAGAAACAGAAATTAAAAATAATTAGAAATAAACCCAGATCAAAAAAAAGAAAAAAGAAACCCAGACAGACAAATTTGGGGAAAGAAATATAGGCATTCCCTAATTTACACATGGTCCCTTCTAGAAACCTTTTGCCATCCCACCCACCCATTTTTCTGTGATGCAGTCATCCATTCAAGGAGGCTTATGATTTAAAAAAATCTTATTTTTGGAAAATTTACAGAAATATGCTGAAGAAGATGGAACCCTTTGGCAGACAGGCCAGGTCTACTTCTAGCAGGAATAATGTTGTATGAGGTTTAGGGAAACCTGAAGGCCTAGGGGACAAGAGGCAAGGCCTACCAGAAAGTCTATTATATATTTTGAAATTTGTCCCAAGCTAATTTCTAAAAGCTAGGCGGCACAGTGGATAGAGCACTGGGTTGGGAACCAAGAGGACTCATCCTCCTGAGTTCAAACCCAGCCTCAGACACTTACTGGCTGTGTGACCCTGGATAAGTCACTGTACTCTATTTGCCTCAGTTTCCTCATCTGTAAAATGAGCTGGAAAAGGAAATGGCAAAGCACTTTAGTACCTTTGACAAGAAAAACCCAAATGGGCTCATGGAGAGTCAGATACAACTGAACAACAACAAAATTCTAAAAACGGGGAAAAACTCTCCTCCTTCTCATCTTACCATAATACAGAATTACCATGCACCAGGCAGATTAAATGGACTGGGGATAACCAAGTCAAAAACGAAAACCTAAGCTTACCTTTAATGTCCACAGCTCACCTGCATCTCTTCCACTGTTTCTTGTTACAAAAGAAAAGCTATCTTCAGGGCTCTAGAGGGGTCAGATGGTGTTGGTGCTGGGTTATAAATTCTTGGATGTCACCATGGCTCCACATACTTCAGAGATAAACTATCAGTAGGAAAGACTGTCTGGGACGCTGGGTAATACATTCCTTGTCTCTAAATGAGACTTTCTCAGCGTCTAACACTTAACCTAGGAGGGCCTTACTAGTTCATTTAAGTGTATATGATTTCTCTTTGGAAAGGCTTCAATACTTTTATAATTTGAAATGAAAGGGGTGGGGGCAAATAAAAGGTGAGAGGTTTTCTACTCAATTAGACAGACTTTATATGGGTTGCTTTATTTACAGATATTCCCACAGAATGGTAATTAGGAAAAATGTTTCTTCTACATGTTTGCTCCTGCCAAATGCATGCTAGAAAATGAGATTCGTGCCTAAGCCCTCCCTTCAAGAAGGAAGTTAGTTAAGCTAATACAAGTTTGCCTGGAAATCAAAGAAATTCATTTAATCAAATTGTTTTGGGGTTAACTCACAGCTGGCCAATAAATGAGCCTGCTAATTGCACTTAAGAAATCCTCTGGCAAAGCATCACACTGCCCAAACTGACAGTGGTGGATGTCAGATGTCGTTTCATTATCATGAGCAGGAAGAAAAAAAAATCTTCAATTACATGAGTTCATAGTTTCATTGTAAATAAGCATCATTTACCAGTCAATTCAACAAACATTTATTAAGCACTTACTAATAGATGATAAGAGTTATAGATTAAAAAAAAGGGAAAAAATGTGGACCTCAGCCCCCCAAAGAGTTCATAGTCTAATAGTTGAGAGAATAAATATCTATTTACAAAAAAGAGATCTATAGAGAAAATGGAAGGTAGCTTTGGGGGGAAGGCACTTGCAAGAGAGAAGGGGAGGAAGACTGGAAAGGCCCCTTGAAATAGGTAGAATTTGGGTTTAGTCTTGAAAGAAGACAAAAAAGCTTCCTTTTTTGACTGAGGTAAGAATGAAGGGTATTCCTGGAATGGGGAGCAGCCATTTGGGAGATGGAGTATATACAGTGGATGAACAAGTCATTGGATAGTAGAATCCAACGAGAATAAAGTGGGAGGAGAGAAGGGTAGGCATGAGAGAATTCACTGTTAGCAGCACTCCCTGATGTAAGTTCTTTATCCCCACCCACCACATGGAGTAGACACCCAGGCCTCTCCTCCTTCCCTCCTTCCATTGGGATGAACATTCCCTAAAAGGGGACAAAGTTGTCCTTGGGAACCTGCTTCCTGGGCCCCTAAAGGGATAAAAAGTCCCAGCCATCCACCATTGGAGACCCTCCAATTTGGGGGATTCCTGAGGACCCTGGGAGTCCCCACACCTTGCTCAGATGAACAATCAGTCCTATTCCTCTCCAGGTTGTAGTATTCCATGCCCCAGAAAGCTCTCCATTCTCAAGACTCACACAATGGAAGATGCCATATCCCCTGCGTCCTCTCCCTCTGAATGAATGGCTCTCCATCGAATCTCCGTTTAAGGAGAGCTACTCAGACCAACATGTCTCATTCCTCTCTACTCTTGAACTCAGGACTTTCTCTACCCTCCCCTCACACTAAGAACCTTCAATGCCTCCCACTTTTCAGCTTCCTTAGACGTGTCTTCTTCCCCCATTAGAAGATAAACCCCTGGAGAGCAGGACAGTCATTCTTTCTACTTGGAGTTGTACTCCCAAGGCTCAGGACAGTGCCTGGCACAAAGGAAATACCCAAGTAACATCTGATTGACTGACAGGTTTCCACATGGATGGGGAGGGGACTGTGTCCTAAGAAACTACGTATACTTGTTTTGTGAAGACAAAGAAAATCTGCTAACGGTTCAATAATTTGTGAGTGCTTTCTGTTATCATTCCAACATGGAACCTGATCTAAGAGAATATTGGCATCCAAGCTGCCTCTGCTAGGAGGAAGGTGCCAGTTCATGGAGTGCTTTCAAGGCCAAACAACATTTTGTATCTGATTCTAGAGTAATAAGGAGCACTGGAGTTTACTGAGTTCTGCAGAGAAACTTTGAAAGCTGAATGGAAGATGGATTCCAGTGGGGAAAGACTTGAGTCCAGAAAATCAACCTGCTATTACAATAGTCCAGGTGTAAGGAGACAAGGGGTGGACCCAGGGGGGCAGCATCGAGTGGAAAGAAAGTGGTACCCAGAAGAAACAGTAAGACGTGAAACCTTACTGCTTTAGTTACAGGTTCATTCCAATTGCCATTAATTTGGAAGTATTGACTCAGCTTAGGCTCGGATTCCAAAATCCAATACCATTGAGACTAACCCAACAGTCTAATGAAAGCTGAGTCTAGTGAAAAGAGTGAGATGCTGCTTAAAGATCCCTTTCAAGCAGCAGGCCAGGGCTCAGGGGGAAATCACAGGTATAAGAAGCAGGAGGATCTCCAGTTCTGAAACTTCATCTTTTGTTGTATTAGTAAGGAATATAACTCGCCTGTGTCTTCTTTACTTGCCTGGTAAAAGCTGTATCTTGTCACAAAAGAGGAGTTTATGCAGAGTTCTCGGGATGTCAGAGGACTATAAATAATAACTAAAGTATTTATATAGTGCCAGTTATTGTGCTAAGGGCTTACAATTATTGTCTCATATGATCCTCACAACAAACCTGGGAGACAGGTGTTATTAATATCTCCATTTTACAGATAAGGAAACTGAGGTAAACAGGTTAAGTGACTTGCACAAGGTCACACAGCTAGTAAGTGTTTGAGGCCACATTTGAACTCAGGTTGTCCTGACTCCAGGACCAGGGCTCTATCCACTGGGCTACCTAGCTACCTTGACTTATTAGACAAAGTTATCATAGGGAATAGGCTAACCTCCATGCTGCTAAATTAATAAAATGAGAAGAATAAAATGCATTCAGATACATATAAGTATTTATGTAAACTACTTGGCTAATTGCTCTGCAATGAAACAATTATGTATATAATTAAATATGTGCTGGAATAGTTTAGTGTTAGATTGATTACAATGGTAGAGTTTGTAATGCATGCTCATCCCAAAACAGTCCAATTCTGCAAACATCTTAATAAATCTCAATACCTGGGATGAATGTGAAAGGCCTGTGCTTGGGGTGAGAATACAAGGAAGAAATTAAAACATTTTTCCAGTCCCAGTGGAGCTTATTACCATCTCAGGGAACTGGGGGGAGATATACACCAATAACCATAATACAATAATGTCTCCTAATTTGTTGTGTACCTAATAGCCTGGTCACCAGCCCGAAACTAAATGCAGGAAACATCGTTCCTGAGATGAACAGGATGAGTTCCCTGTTTCATCTTGTTAAAAAGAGCTCAGGGTAAACAATTCAGAATGAATCTTTAAAAATAAAACTCCAAACTTAAATCAGAGAAGATTACCTCTCTTGATTTCTCCCAAAACTTGGCTGATTTGGGATGTGAAGCTTTGTTCAATTCACCACACATTGGTATCACGTCCATCAGGTCATATGCATCCTGACCACTGACCAAAGTCCTGATTAAATCCTAAACACTTTTGGATGGAGCAACCATATAAAATTTTTCTGTATCTTCCTCAGAATCTATAATACAGTAGATCTTTAAGAAATATTTGTTATTGATATTATCTGTCCTAATACTAAGAATCTTGGATTGGAATAAGGAAACCTGATTTTTCTCTTCAGCCACTATTTCTAGGAAAGAATCACTTTAGCAAAGCGCTGTTTGAACTGGTGTTATTTTTTTTTAAAGCAATCAGGGTTAAGTAACTTGCTCAAGGTTACATGGCCAGTTATTTCTGGGTGTGGTGCTAAGTATCTGAGCCCGGATTCAATCCCCAGGTCATCCCGACACTGGAGTCGGTGCTCTTACTCGCTGTGCTACCTGGCCGCCCCATGAAGTGTTATTCTTAATAACAATAATTTAATAACTTATCTATTGGTAAGCCACCCAAAAGCCAGTGCTCTAACCTCATTATTTTTCTTCCTACTTAAAAATATGAATGTTACGTTAAATGAAATACTTTGAAAATGTAACTAACAACATGAATTCAGAAATAAGGAATATCTCTGGATGCTTATTTTCTCTACAGAAAAAATCTTTTGTGCAAGTTAAGCCTTATTTTTCTCTCACATCCATGTGCTATTTGTAAATGTCACACTTATTCCCAGATAACCATCATGACCTCAGGAAAAGATAAGTTGTCATTTAGATCTCATTTTCATCAAGCATAGCATAATAATAATGCCCATTAAAAATAAGCCTTAAAATTCTGCAATAGTCACTAGGAGAACACTAAAGATAGATACTATGGAAACAAAAATCTTCTAAATAGGAAATTTCTGGAAGCAATGATTAGGGTATCAGAGGCTCTCTTAAATGTTGTCTTCCTAGATTTCTTCTGCATCACTTTTTTGTCTTCAGATGCCAATTCCTTCTCTACCAACAAAGTTAATAGACACCAGCTGATGGCAGACGACTCCTTAAAAGAGTTTAAAAAGTTGGAAGCCATCTGTTCAGGTCCATCAAACTATCTGCTATTTTTGTTCAAATAGAAATAATTTTGATCTTGGTAACTTAATCCTTCACTCTATGGAAATCCTAAGATTTTTCTGCCCATCAATATTAAATATAATCAGTTGCCACAGCAGAATGATCACTATTTTTCTTTTTCTGCGTACGCAGCATACCTTAGTTAAGAGCAGCTGTAAAAATAGAGATTCGCTTCAATTTATACTTAGTCTTTCTATCTTGACTGTGTAGACCTAATGTAGGGGGTGACACTCTGCCATTACTGCACTGTTTGGTTTTTTCCATGGTCTATGCACAGGCATTTGAGCTAATTTTAGGTCAGTACCTGTGGTATTTTTCCATTTTGAAATGATTTTATCATATCACTAATGTTTTGCAATATATATACAAGACTCTGCTTTTTAAAAAAAAATGGCTTCCAATTTCTCTGCTGATCCAGCAGCCCAACAAGAATGTGACCAAAGGCTTAACCTAAAGAGGTCTGGGGCTGAGTGAGTGGCATATGACCATTGAACTCATGGGAACCTGAAAGAAAGTCTCCTGTTAAATCACCATCATCTTCTGGAGAAAATTTAGTCACACAAACAGAAAGGAGAGAAATCTGCAAAGTCTCTCCCTCTCTCAGGACTACCACTGATGGGTACAGATGACCCAGGGCACTAGGAGAAAGGAACTGTGTTCACTTTTCATTAATCCTCAGAGAATCTTCCATACTTGGAACAGTCAGAAAAATCTTGATCAAAAGTCATTTGAAGTATAGAGTGCCTTACACTCACCTCTTCCCAGAGACTCCTGGTAGCTCCAGGCATCTGAGGAACAAGGCTTACAACCCAAACTGTACCCCATAACCATGAAACCACAGAACCTCACAGAAAGACTTCCATAGGATCCATGTAAACTTTGGTCCTCTGTGACCAGAGAATTTAAATATATCCATTTTAATCATTCAAAACCAAAGGATTTTTTTTTAAATCAAGAGTAGTCAAGACCCCTCCACTGGAGAGTTCACAGCCTCTCACCTAAGTAACCTCAGATGGGATTATCCTCCTCTGGCTGGGAATGTGTTTATTTTATAATTACAGGGTAGGAGATTAAGCAATAATTGATTTGCTCTCCTGGAACTGAGAGTAGAAACCTAAAATATTCCAATCTAAAACTTTGGGTCCAATGCTCTGGAAAATTGGAAAGTCGTTGACTTGACACTTCCTTTTTCATCAAAGGAGAAAGAGAATAAGCCTTTATTACATATCTACTATAGACCAGGCACTATGCTAATTAAACATTCTATAAATATTATATAATTTGGTCCTCACAACTACTCTGGGAAGTACATATCCCCACAGCAGTTGAGGAAACTGAGGCAGGCATAAGTTAGAAGATTTGCCCAGCTCCACCCATTGCCTAGCAGAGAAGATAGGATAATGGTGGGCCTGGAATGTCTTTTGGGATAGCCAAAGGTGTCAGGCTAGAAATCCGTTGGAAGAAAGGCAATGGAAGGGAAGAGAAGCTCAGGCTGAATATATCCAATTCTCAAAAGAACGATTAAATGAGACAAAACTTGTAAAGCATTCAGCACAGTGCCTGGTACATAGCAGTCATTTAATGAATGCTTATATGAAACAGCCCAGCATCTTAAATAACCCTTTCCTCCCCTAAGCCAAGGGACTTCAGTCACTGACTCTTTATTCCAAAATGGTTTTCCTTCAAAGCTCAGCTCAAGGGTGACTTCCTGCATGAGGCCCTTTGGGGAGCTTCCTCCCCTTGAAAAAATTACCTTTATATCTCGTAGAGGCAACAAGAAACAAGCCTTTACTGGCATGTGCTACATGCCAGGCACTTTACTAAGTGCTAAGAATACAAAAACTATCAAAAAGACAGTGCCTGCCTTCAGGGGGCTTACATTCTAAAAGGAGAAGACAACTCATAAAAAAAAAAGGAGCTGAGAAGTAGGGGAGAAAAGTTTCTACACAGGCGCATGGTGTCACAATCCCAAAAGTCAGAAACAGAGCCAAGAGAAGAATAAAGGCTGGACAGCCTGGATCCGTGGGGACTCTAATCCACCTGAAATGCAAACATATGCCTTCTTTTTTTGTTTATGTATTAATTTTATGGAATAAAATAAATATTTCCCTAGCATAGTACAATAAAGACAATTGCACATGAAACTCCAAATCTCTTATGCACAACTTGCAATGCCTTTCAAATACATGACAAAATCATGTCAAATTTCTTTTTTTGCTTCTCTCTCCCAGATCACCAGCCCTAGAAATGGCTACCATTAGACATAGATAAGTATATATGTGCAAAATTAATCTATGCACACTTCTTATCTGGATGCAGACAGCAACTTTCTTCATATACCTTTTATAGTTAATCTGGGTATTTATAATAGTCAAAATAACTTGTTCGTTTCTTATTAAGACAATATTGTTGTTAGTGTATACAATTTTCTCTTGGTTCCATTCTTTATTATTTCACACAAATAAAAATGAGCCTTGTAGTAAACAGTCTACTACAACAAAATTTACAACTTCATCCTATTCTTATATACGTCTGCATTGTCTCCTCCTGTGGAATGTAAGCTCCTTGAAGGCAGGAACTAATCCATTTTTGTCTCTGGGTGTGCCCGGAACATAGAAAATACTTAATGCTTCTTGACTTATATTAACAATAGCAATGCTAGGGGCAGCTAGGTGGCGCAGTGAATAGAGCACCAGCCCTGGAGTCAGGAGGACCTGGGTTCAGATCTGGCCTCAGACACTTAACACACACACACACACACACACACACACACACACACACACACACACACACCAAAAAAAAAAAAAACCCTAGCCATGTGACCTTGGGCAAGTCACTTAACCCCAATTGCCCTCCCAAAAAAATTTTTAGTAAAAAAAAACAATAGCAACGCTCATAACTCTAGCCACATCAAGGGTTCCATAGCCCTTGGCAGACCTTAAACCTACAATCACCATGTTGGGTAGCCTCACTCTAGATCCAAGGCCAAAGCAGCTTTCTTTCCTTCTCCATCCTGGACTAGAAAGCCCAGGTGCATAATGGGATGGCAGTATGAGAGGGGAATATCTTCTAAGACACTTGATTGTGCTTCAGAATGTAAATTTGTGTCACTGACATAGAAGGTAATACAGATGGTCCCACCTAAAGGTCAACTTTAAAATCTTTAAAAAAAAAAATCTTTACTTGCTAAGATCCCAAATCAATTTATTTTGAAGACTGCCATTATTTCAAGTTTTACCGTGCTTTGGACTTTGGCTGAATATTAATATCAGTGATTTAGAAACTGCAGATTTCCTTTATGCCTCATATAATTATAATTCTGACATTTTCAAAATTATGCCCCTCTTACAAGTTTTACATGCGAAAATTATGCTAAGTTAATATAGAAAAAGAAAAAGGAAGTCATCTTTTCAATGACACCATTTAAATCAATCAACCAACAGGTATTTAATAACTGCCCACTTTGTACCAGGCATGATGCTAGGAGTTAAGAGTACAACTACAAAGAATGAAACAATCTCTACTAAGAAGGGGCTTACATTCTAACAGAGAATAAAGTTTACACATGTAGCATATGGCTAATAAATATAAATATATTAATAAACATAAATCCATACAACTTCAATAAATATAAATCCATAAAAAAGAATTAAATATAAGGTATTGCTGCTGTTGCTTTCTGTTTCCTAAGAGGACCAATGACTTCATGGGTGATGTCTTGGTGTATGCATGAACTGGACTACAATAGGGCAGAGTTGCAAAAAAATCATCAGTCTTACTTTCTCTTCCAGAATTGTTGAAGTCCAGTGACAAGACAAAAGTCAAGATGACTGGTGGTGACCTTGGCATCTTCCATGTCTGACCAAGCTCTAAGCTCTCCACAGTGCCTGCTTCAGCTGCCATTGGAATAAATTGTTCTCACCTACCCATTCCATCTGGGGAAGTCCTCACATGCTTGGGGTAGACACCCCCCTAACTCACCAATGGGTTTGAGGCCTGTCAGTTACCTTCAACCTATTTTAGCACATCTGCCAAGACAGTTTACCAGGGTGTGGGTACTGTTTGTGCTACAGCTTCTTGGAGTCACAGGTGAAAACTGGGTGCCAGGTGAACACTAAATGTGAATGGGGGGCCCTGAAAAGGTCTGACATGCCCTCACTCCAGAGATGCTAGTCCTTCTTGAACCCCCCTTACACCCCATAGTATAAGACAGGGGAAGAGATACAAGGGGGAAGAGAAGAGGGATGAAGAAAGGCTTCAGGCAGAAGCTGGTGTTTGAGCTAAATGGTAAAGAAAAAGAGGGACTCTGTGAGGCAGACAGGAGGAAGCGCATGCCAGACTTGGATGGCCCAGGCCAAGACACAGAGATGGAATGGCATGTGTGAGGAACACCAAGGAGTCCTGGTTGGCTGGAGCTCAGAGAGTAGGAGGGAAAGTGATATCCACTGACTCTGGAAAGATAGGTAAGGACAAAGCACAGTATATCTGGACCTTAGAGGCTACAAGAAACCCTTGCAATTAATGGAGTACATCAGGTATATCAATGCCCACAACCCTTTCAAGTGAGTGTCAAACCAGATTAAAATGTAATTGGGAAGCATTGAGCAAAATAAATACAAATACAATAAAATGTAGGTAATAAAATACTTTAAAATTAAGTGAATATTCCTCCCACAGGGATCCTTATGTGTGGATGAGCACCCCTGTTTCTACTTGAATAGGTTACCATTGGAATAGAATTACATATTCACATCTACATTTAAGGAGAATTACTTGGCAGCAGTAAGTAGGACTGACTGGAGAGGGAGGGGTTTGAGGCAGGAAGACTGATTAGGAGTTAAAATCATCTAAGCAGGAGGGCATGGGGGCTTGAAACCCGGTGGTAGCCATGTGAGTTGAAAGGAGTATGATTTAAGAGACAGGAAAGTAGAAAAGGCAAGCTTTGGCAACCAAATGGATAGCCAGAGCAAGGAAAAAAGGAAAATGCCAAGGTTATGCACCTGGTGGAGAGGAAGGATGCTGGCACCTTCTACAGAAACAGGCAAGTTTGGAATAGGATATGTTTTAGGAACAAAGGTCATGAGTCCAGTTTTGGACATTTTAAGTTTAGGATGTCTCCACAGGCAGCTAGGTAACACAGTAGAAAGGTTGGTGGATAGTGGATAGGCCCTGGAGTGAAGAGGGCCTCAATTCAAATCTGACCTTAGACACTTACCAGCTCTGTGAGCCTGGGCCAATCACTTAACCCCAATTTCCTCCCTAAATGAATAAATGAAGTCTCCAGGATATACAATAGGAAACATCAATAAGCAATTGGCGACACATCTGCTATAATCCCTCAAACCTGATAAGGTTACCAAAGGAGAGAATATATAAGGAGAAAAGACGGAGGCCCAGGACAGAACCCTGGGGAACACAAACAGTTAAGAGTGGATGATGAGCCAGCAAAGGACACTCAGGAAAGCCAGGAGAGAGTAACATCATGAAAACCCAGAAAAGAGAAGAGTCTCCAAGAGATGGTGAGCAGTGTCAAATGAAGCAGAAAGGATTAGGACCAAGAAAAGACCACTGGATAAAGAGCTCACTGGTGACTCTGGAGAGGACAGTTTCAGATGAGGGATGAAGTCGGATGCCAAACTACAAAGGATTGACGAATAAGTGAAAAAAGAGTTAGTGAAGACAGTGAGTGTAGATGGCTTTTTCAAGGAGTTTGACTAAGAAAGGGAGAAGATACAATGAACTATATATAGCTTGAGGGGATGATAAGGTCTAGTGAATTTTGGGGGTAGTTTTTAAAGGATGTTGAAGACTTTGGTATGTCTGAAAGCAGTAAGAAAGGAACCAGTTGAGAGGAAGCCTCAGATACTTACTAGCTGTGTGACCCTGGGCAAGTCACTTAACCTTTGTCTAGGAAGCAACTAGCTGGCTCAGTGGATATAACAATGGGCCTAGAGTCAGGAAGACCTAAATTCAAATCCAGCCTCAGACACTAGTTCTGTGCCAATCACAACCTCTGTTTTACCTTGATCTGATGGAGAAGGAAATGGCAACCACTACAGTATCCTTGCCAAGAAAATCCAATGAATAGTAATGATCCACAGGGTCACAAAGTCAGACACAACCCAATGACAACAACAAATATAAGGACAGAAGATGAAGGCAAGTAAGTGGTGACCCAGGTGCTGAATTCTTAGAGAAAGATAGAACAATGGATGGGGGGAGGGGGACAGTGTAAGACATCTACCATTATTTGGAAAGGGTAGAAATTTGTATTAAGTCATTTTCAAAATAGGAAAGGTGATAGACTAAATACAGAAGGAGGGATTCTAGAAGTGATAATGGGGAGCCAGAAGTATTACCTCCCTTTCTACAACCAGTGTGACAGCAGTGGGAGAGAAATTACAGAACTTGAGATGAAGATGCAATTCTTTAGTTTTTGTTCCTTGAAAGGTGATCTCAGGGCCTTTGTTTAAGTCAGCTAGTCTTCTCTCCCATCACTCAATTACAACTTTCAGGACACCATGAAGATGAACTTACAGATCATTTCCTGTTTGGTGGCTTGTATTAACACTGTCAGCTAAACTCTCAAAAAAAATTTTTTTTTCCAAAGATTTATTGGATCAGAGAGAGAGAGAGAGAGAGAGAGAGAGAGAGAGAGAGAGAGAGAGAGGTAAGGGAGATAAAGTCACTTTCCCAAGGACCCACAGACAGCAATAGAGGCAGGATTTGAACCCAGGTCCTCTGAAACTGAAGCAAACAAAGATTAAATTACTTTCCCAGGGTCACACAGTTAGTAAGTGACTGAGGCCAAATCTGAACTCAGGTCTTCCTGATCCTAGGTCCAGAACTCTATCCAGTGTACCACCTAGCTCAAAAATTATCTCCCCATGTTAAATGATTGGTCAAGTCTTATAAAATCAAAATGAATAGAAGTAAATGTAAAATTTTTCATCTGAACTGTAAATATCAACTGCACAAAAACAGTATTAAGGAGGTATGGCTCATTCCCCAATTTTTAAATGTCCAAAGGATATGAACAATCAGTTTTCAGGAAAAGAAATCAAAATTATCCATAAGTATAAGAAAAAATGCTCTAAATCACTATCGATTAGAAAAGTGCAAATCAAACATATAGAGATAGATAGACAGATAGATAGACAGACAGACACAAAAAAATATTTATAGTAACTCTTTTAGTGGTGGCAAAGAAATGAAAATTGAAGGGATGCCCATCAATTGGGGGATGACTGAATAAGCTGTGGTATATGATTGTGATGAAACACTATTGTGCTATTAAAAAATGATGACCAGGATGTTTTCAGAAAAGCCTGAAAAGACTTATATGCAGTGATACAAAGTGGAATGAGTCACTCTTTGAATACTGGAACATTATTTGTGGATGTTTGCTGATTTCAAAATCAGAAAAAAGAAAATTTAAAAAGAAAAAGATGTAAGACTTTTGATGCAGCTCCATATGAATCAACAGTATAACATGATAGACCCCTCACCACCTCCATGCCCCACTCCCAACGCCCCCCTAAAAAAAGTTGATGCTACCCTGAGTTGCATTAAGAGATGCAGATATTGGGGTGGCCAGGTGGCTCAGCCAGTAAGAGCACCGGCTCCAGTGTTGGGATGACCTGGAAATCGAATCCCAGGCTCAGATACTCAGAACCATACCCAGAAATAACTGGCCGTGTAACCTTGAGCAAGTTACTTTAACCCCAATTGCTTTAAAAAAAAAAATAAGAGAGATGCAGATACCTTACCCTGCCCTGGCCAAGTCAATTCTGAAGAACCATATTTCTGATACTCCACATTCAATTCTAGGAAAGACACAAACAAGCTGGAATGTATACAAAAGATGACAAGAATGACAAGAGGCCTGAAAAACATGTTACCCAAAGACTAGCTGAAAGATTTCAGGATGGTTAGCCTGAAGAAGACTCAGGGGATGTGACTAGCCATCTGGAAGGATCTGAAGGGTTGTAGAGAGAGTACATTACAATCTCTCCTTGGCATCCGAGGGCTAACCAGAAACAATGGATAGATATTGTAGCCTGGAAGATTTAGACTTGATGTCAGGAGAAGTGTCCTCATCGTCAGAGCTATCCAAAAATTGATGGGTTACCTTGAGAGGCAATGGAGGTGTCTTCATGCAGAAGATGGATGATAATTTGTTGAGAATATTGTACAAGGAATTCTTGCTATGCCATGGATCAGACTAGATATTCTTTGAGGTCTTCTCCATTTCTGTTGTTGTTTTTCAGTCATGTCTGACCACCTGTGACTCCATTTGGAATTTTCTGGCAGAGACACTGGAGTGGTTGCCATTTCCTTCTCCATCTCCAGCTCTTAGATTCTGCCTAGTACCATTCCAGGTTAATATTATTGTCTATTCTCTCTGTTTCTCTCTAGATTATTTTCATTTATATTCTCTCTCTCTCTCTCTCTCTCTCCCTCTCTCTCTCTCCCCCTCCCTCCCTCTCTCCATCTCTCCCTCTCTCTCTCCCTCCCCCACTCCCACTCCCCATTCTTCCTCCTATAGACAGAGCTCTCCCACTGGATGCTAAAATCCATTCTCTCACTTTACTACAAAGCATGAATAAGAACAGTCTAAACAATTCTTTTAAGCTTAGAAAACAATTTCAAGAATGCAAATTAAAGGAATGGTGACTCTCCCTCACAAGCAGAGAATTACTTTCACCCCGGTCCAATCAATATCCCCTAGGAACAAAGGCACAACATTAATTTCATAAATTAAGAGTCTTGGGTTCTGTCAAGAAAGAATGTGCAGGTCACTCTTAAATCTAGTCTTCCAGCTTGCTATCACTTGGTAAACGGTTACTTGTTGTGCATGAAGGTTCCTCTCCCACACACATCCCATCTCTCCTCCTCCTTTCCATTTAGCTTACAGGGGTCATACTTCTTCCCATGGACACTACAGTAGAATTTCAGGGATACTGAGAAATCATTGCTAAAGATATAAATTTAGCCAGGATCTCAGAATCCATATTCTTATTTTGGACAAATTTCTTAAGGATCACATTCACACGTGCATGAATGGTTTGCATGTCAATTTAATATCTGTCCAAAAAGCAATTACCACATTCTCAGTCCTAGTTCAGCATTCTCTCTGAATCAAAATGCCACTCATGAAATTTTCAAATCCATTCCTTGTACAAGGGAGACCTTCTTTAGGTAGTTCTCATTAAAATTCTAAGAAACTAGGCAGCGTAGGGAGTGGGGAAAGCATTGATTTGGTTACTGAGAACATAGATGGGAATACTGGTTTGACCTATACAATATTAGGTACATCATTTGACATCACTGGTCCTTAGTTCTGTTAGCTACAGATTGAGTCCAGAAGCTGGACTTCTTAAACTGGACAGATTTCAGGGGGTCTATGAACTTGAATGGGGAAAAAATTTATTTTCATTAACCTTTCCTTTGTAAATCTATGTATCTTGTTGAATACATTTAAAAACATTATCCTAAGAAAGGATCCATGGACATCAGTCTGCCAAAGGGGTCCATGACATGAGAAAAGTAAAAAATCCTTGGACCAAATGATCTCTAACATTTGTTCCAGCTGAGAAACTATGTCCTATGACCCTAAAAACATTCCCTTGTTTGGCTTATAATTAAATTATAATTGTCAACAAAGATTTTTCTTTGAGATACTAAATGTGGGTGTGGTTAAAAGTAAATAAAATTTTAACATGGTAAACATTCACATAAGGAAACGCCTTCAAAGGAGAGGAAAAACTACAGGATATTCAGGTACAGGACTATTTTCTAGGGTAACTGAACCTGGCAGAAATATTAACAGACCAAAAAAGGATAGCGCACAGCTTGACAAGAAAACTAACATTCGTGTCCATGAAAAGCACAGCGTAAGTAATTAATACAGCTTGCTGCCCAGAAAGCATCTTCTAATTCCACAACAAAAGATAAGAAATTTATTAGGTGGCTTGAAACATCTGCTTCTAACATTGAAAAATGGAAAAGAATAAAAACTCATTAAAATTCCTACTCATTATTTGCAAGTGAAGACACAAAATCTTTTGCCTTTCTCTTCTCTTCCTCCAAATTATTTCAAAATCCAGGTACCCAATAGGAGACTAGAGCATATGACTCATGTAGGATGTATGAAATGCAGGGAAATGCCAAACCACCTGAGGTACACAGTGCCCAGTTCCCTCCATCTGGCTGTACATGTTGCAAAAAAAAAATGTGCCAGGTTAAGATCCCTTCAAGGGGCACTCCTGGGGCAGAGTTAGTGGGGCTGAGGGGGCAGAAAAGAAAGGAGCCACATTTAGTCAGCCTTACATAAGGCTAAAAAAGGCTTCCTTCTACAGAGTCACATGGCCATGCCTATTACCCTTAGAACAGAAAAATCATTATGATAACATAGTAATAATTTTCTAACTTTAATTCTCAACATTCTCTGACATTCTGTCATCTTCATTGGAGATGCAAAGGGAAGGGTAGGGCTGAGGGCAATTTTCATAAACAGATTGCCCTCACTCTAAACAACTTAGCCTAGTCATCCACACAGGAAAAATATTTCTCATTGTCCAGAGTGTCACATGCATCTGAATGGAGTAAGTGGAGATCTCCACCATCAGTTCCATTATATGGCTACTCATCACAGAACTCAACAGTCTCTAAAGAGGTGGAATTAGGGATTACCCAAAAAAGGGCAACAGAAGGGAGTGATATAAACAGACTACCACACATTAAATGAGGGATCACGAAAAGCAGTAAAAAGGAAGTCATGGAAGAAATACACAAGGGAAAACAGAAATGAGTGAGAAGGAAAGATAACATTAGGTATCCCTTGTGCTCTCCAACTCTCTTCCAGTCAAGCAAAACCAAGGAAGGCCTCAAGTACGGTGGGTAGGTCACGTGGGGCAAGCCTAATGGACAACATGAAGAAAAGTCATTCAGGATGTACAAGCACGGGCAGTCAAATTGGTAAGTCATAGATCTGTTGGTCACTTTGGAGCTCAAGAAGCTTCCGTGGTTCCTTTCTGCTTCTAGAACAAAACAAACTCCTATATTTTAAGGGCCTTTCGAGCCTTCAGACAGCTACAATCTACCTTTCCAGGCACATTACTCCCATTCCCACATTCCAGCTAAATTGACCTACCTGCTATTTCCTGGTACAGAATATCCCATCTCCCACCTCCTGGGACTTCACTCAGGATTTTTCTCATGCCTGGAATGCTCTCCTTCCTCCCTTCTGCCTTACGGCTCCTTCAAGGCTCAACAAGATACCCCCAACTTTCCTACCAGAAGATTACCCAAATCTCCTCCCTCCCCACACTGTTGCTAGTACCCTCTTCCACAGAATTACCTTGTATTTCATTTTCATCTTGTTTTCCTTCAGTAGAACCTCGAGGACAAGGATTTTTTTTGTCTTTGTACCCTCATAGTTGATTGATAAATACCCACCAAACTGAAGAATTATTAATATTAAACAGAGGACCCAGATCAATGAGATCTCAGATCCACATGAGTCTCCTAACTGCATTAAAAATCCGATGATTTGGAAAAATCCACCAACCCATTCTCAAGTTTTCTAACCCCATACATTTTCATCTGTTCAATGATATCTCCTTTAAGTGAAGCAGTCCTTTACTGCATGCCTATGATGAAATGACATCATTTTTGTAAAGTGCTTTAACACAATGCCTGGCATATAGCAGCAGTGCAATAAATGTTTCTTCCCTTCCCCTTCTCACCAACAATCAAAGTAAGTCTTACTAGCTTAAAAATAATGTCTTTGAGACTAACACGGAAATATGTTTTGCATGGCTATACATGTATAACCTATATTACGTTGCTTGCCTCAGTGAAGGGGGTAGGGAGAGAGAATTTGAAACTGAACATTTTAAAAACAAACATTGAAAATAGTTTTTCCATATAATCAAGGGGAAATAAAATATTAAGTAATCAAAAATGTCTATGTAGACATAAAACCTAATAATTATGCATGAAATTATCAATCAAATAGGTAGAAAAAAAGTCTCGATTGTTGACATTTTGAACCTAGGAAACTGAGGTAAAGATTTGTAATAGCAAGGATGGATCTTCTTTAAAAATCTTATATTCAAAAGATGATCTGCCTTCTCTCCTTCCCACTGTCCCCCCCAACTAAAAGCAAGAAAAACTAAACTCCAATTATAAACATATAGTCATGCAAAACAAATTTCCACATTAGCCATATCCAGAAAAAATATGTCTCAACCTATAATCTGAATCCATTGTCTCTCCCAAGAGAGAAGGTTCCATCACGGGCAACATCATGGGGCAGCACTAGAAGGAAGGATGTTTCACCATGGGTCCTCTGGAATCCTGGCTGGTCATTGCTTTGCTCCAAGTTCCCAATTCTACTCTATTTCTCTTCCCACAACACCAAGAGGAACTTAACTCCTCTCTTCATTCTGAATTGTTTTGGAGAACATACAGTAGCCCTTCCTCAGGATTTATTATCCTTGGAAAACTCTCCTTTTCAAGTTTATCTAGACATATCGCCTACTATGCTTGATCCCTTGCTTTGTTGACATGCCAAATAACCTCACCACTTTCCTCTTAGCATGTAGCCTTCATCCCAGACAGAGTCCTTTGAAAATCAAGCATTTAACCACCTCCTCTGCTCTAGGGAAGGTTTGAGAGACAGAATCTCTCTACTCAGGGTGTTTTGTACATAATAAACACATGATACATGTCTGCTGACTTAAACTGAAGGTGGCCCTTCAAATTAGTCTTCAGAGCACAGATTGAGTTTCAGAGAAAATTTGAACAGAGGCCAGAATGAGGGAAAATGATTCCCTCCCCCAATCCCCTTATTAACTCCTGCTGAATCAAGTCTTAATGGTATGGTTCCTTTGTTTTGTTTGAAGGCAACACCCAGAACAGCATTAACTCCCATGTTCAAACACAGAAAAATATATTCCTGAGGTAAAACATGAAAGACAAGTCAAAAGACCTTGATTCTAATGCAAGTCTCTTAAGCCAAGTCTGAGCCTCAGTTTCCTTCTCTGTGAAATACCTGAATGGAAACAGAAAGGAAGACGGATTATTCTACTTGGATCTCATCAATTAGCACAGTGCTGAGCACACTAAATCCTTAATAAACGCTTTTCAGTCATTCATTTATAATCTCCATCCCCAGAGAAATAATCACATTGTGTAAAGTTTAACTCCAAGCACATGGCCAACAATCGCTAGCTTTTTCTTGACCCTTAGATGTTAGAGATTCTACCCAAAGTTTCAACACCAAAGACGACCGAAAAGATCAATTTGTTTAAATCCACAGTAATAATCGAAATGAGCAAATACTTTCCCTAGCATCTCAGCTCAACTTTAGAGTTTAAGAAAATAAAAGTGACAGTGACCTGAAACACAATTTATTACAGATGAGGACTGTTCACAAAGATATTCATTCTACTATAACTTTAATGGGAATAAATGCACCAGATTTCTCCAAAGAAAATTTGAGTCCAAATCCTTAGGCAGTTACTGTGTTACCCTGGACAAGTTAGCCTCAGTTTCCTCATCTATAGAATGGGGATAAAAATAGAACCTCCCTCACAGGATTGTTTTGGGGACCAAATGAGGATATACATACATATGTTTACATATATACAGTATATACAGACACACACATATGTGTATATATATGTATATATACATACAGTACTATGTGAATGTTAGCTTTTTTTATTATTATTTTATCCAAATCATTATGTTACTAGATTCCCTATGAATAATACTCAATGTGGCCGTTTCCAAAGTAAAATGTTAATGTTTGTACACAAGATTTTAGGTTCACTAGATGGTGCAATAGAGGACAGGGTCTGGAATCAGGAAGACTTATTTATATTCATGAGTTCAAATCCAGCCTCAGATACCTACCAGAAGTGAGACCCTGGGCAAGTCACTTAACCTTATTTGTCTCAGTTTCCTCATCTGTAAAATGTAAAATGGCAAACCCGTTCAGTATCTTTACCAAGAAAGCCTCAAACAGGGTCATGAAGAGTTGAACATAACTAAAAAATGACTGAACACCACCACCACAAAACTTGATGACATAGTGTCTAAAGTCCTCCAAATCCTGATGAATTCAATGTTCCATTTCAAAAAGGATCAGTCGATCAATCACCATTTTTAAGTATTTCCTATGTGCCAGGTATCATGCAAAGGGCAAGGGATCCAAACAAAGACCAAAGACAGTCCCTGCCCTCAAGGAGCTTACAATCTAGTGGGGGAAAAAATCAAACAAATATATCCGAACGAGCTATGTGTAGGACAAGAAGGATAAGAAACAGACAGAAGACCCTAGAATTAAGAGGGACCGGAATAAGAATTGATGGGGAAAATACCGATGCATCTTGAGGGTGAGCCAACGGCACCCTAATTTGTATCTGACATTGACACAAGGATCTTATTTCCCCGATGAAAGAATACAACAGGGCCTTTTTAGAATGCAAAGGAAAAAAAAGTCAGTGAATTTCATTTCCAGTGGATTACATTCCCTAGGGAAAGGAGTATGAATGTGTTGGGATAGTGGATAATATTCAAAGAGCAGATGAAAAATATGTATATGAAGAACTGATAAGGTCAACTGATTCACCTGCTACCCTTCAGAAATTATTTTACTCACAAAATAAACAGACCAAGTATATTAAAAATGACCTACCAAGAACAATGAGCCCTGGAAGCCACAAGCACCTGTGGGACAAAAACAAAACAAAGAATTAAAAGGTGCTCATTATACAGCAACAGATACAGTTATACAGCACGGCATACAGAGAATTAATGGGTTTGACAGGAAACTCTTTCCTCTGGAGTCATGTCTTCTTACTACCTTCTACTTCCACACATCTTGACCCCTGCAACAATGCCATTAAAACTCGCTTTTCACATTTTTCAACAAGTTCATTTATAATGGCATGCTATAAATACACTATAAAATTTCCTCTGTATTAATTCAGAAAGGCTGCCAAGATTCCAGCTCCCAGCCTACCTTGCCAGCTTCATGTCTCATTACTTGTATACAAGAACGCTCCTCTGAAAACCAACGATTTAATAGACTCTCCATCCTCTAAATGTATCCATGTGCTTCTCCCACCTTTGTACCTTCACTAAGGCCCTTCCCACAGTCCAGAATGGTTCCCCCTTCCTCCAGCTCAGGGATGATCCCCCACCTCCATTCCCCAATAACAAGCCACTGGCATTCTCCTCTAAATTCAATCATTCGTTGGTGATTCACCAACACTCCTTGTGGTATCTCATATCATTTCAATATTCCCCATACATGCTTTATATATATATAACTATAACATAAGCATCTTGAGAGCAGGGACTATTATATGTATATGTATATGTGTATGTGTATGTGTATGAGTATATGTGTAAGTGGAGTAATGGACCTAGAGTCAGAAAGGCCTAAATTCAAATCCTGTCTCAGATATGAGCTCTATGACCCTGAACAAGTCACTTTATCTCTCTCTATATCAACTGCCTCATCTGTAAAATGGGGAGAATAATAGTAGTTATTCCCCTATTCAGTAGGGGAATGGCTGAACAAGTCATGGTATATGAATGTAATGGAATACTATTGTGCTATGTAAGAAGTGATGAGCAGGAAGACTTCAGAGAAACCTCGAAAGACTTACATGAACTGATGCTGAGTGAAGTGAGCAGAACCAGGAGAACACTGTATACAGTAACAGCCACAGTGTGCTATGACTGACTTTGATAGACCTTAGCATTGCAAGGATCCAAGACAACTGCAAAGACTCATGATGGAAAATGCTGTCCACATCCAGAGAAAGAACTATGGGATCTGAATGCAGATTGGAGCATACTATTTGCTCTCTTTTTTTGTTGTTTTGTTTCTTCTTTCTCATGGTTTCTCCCATTAGGTCTAATTCTTTTTTACAACATGACTAATGTGAAAATAGGTTTAATATGAATGTATATGTTGAATCCATATCAATTTGAATGCTGTCTTGGGAACAAAATTGTGTCTTGTGAGGGAGGGGAGAAAATTTATAACTCAAAATCTTATGGAAATGAATGTTGAAAACTGAGAATAAATAAAAAATTGTATTAAATTAAAAATATGACAGCACCTACAAGCCAGGGTGATTGTGATTGTGAAGATAAAATGAGACATTTAAATGCTTCATCATCATCATCATCAAGATTTACTTCTCAGAATCCGCCCACAGCACTACTAAAGAGCCTCACACTTAATAAATATTTTAAGTACATTTTACTTATGTCTTTTGTCTTCACATCATAGGCATTTGCCACTCACCCACCCCTCAGATTGAACCCTCCCTTGTGACAAAGAAAAACAATTAAACAAAATCATCCCAGCTGGGCACGGGATTATGCCAGTAATCCCAGCTACTAGAGAGGCTGGGGCTGGCAGATCTCCTGAGTGCAGGAGTTCTGAGCTGCAATCTGCACTCAGTTTGCCATCAATATGGTGACTCCTAGGAGAGAGGGGCTATCAGGTTGCCTAAAGAAAGGCAATGGACTTAGCTCAGAAACTGAGTAGGTCAGAGCCCTCATGACAATCAGGAGGGGGATTAGGCTGATGAAGAAATCAGGGCTCGGTGAGTGACTTGCCTGAGGCCCCCACCTCCACCCCAACAGTAAGAGACTGAGTTGGGATGAAAACCTAAAGCTTCTGACTGTAAAAACCCAATGGTTTCTCCACTAGGTCAAACTGCCTCCACAGCACAAAAAGAAATCCATTATGTACCTTCAACTCATACCAGAACAGGTTTTACCTTTGGATAAATAAAGTAAGAGAAAGCTATCTCTTGAACATGTAAAAGAATGTAAATATTTTCAGAAGAAACAATCATTCATGTCCATACAATCATTTTCCTAGAACATTTGCACCAGCCTCCTAATTGCTCTCCCCTCTCCAATCCAATCCCCAGAGTCACTAACTAAACTAATATTTCAAAAGCACAGATCCAACCAGATCATTCTCCTGCTCCTGAATTTCCAATGGATCCCTATCATCCTTAAGATAAAATATAAACTCCTATGTTTGGCATTTAAAGCCCTCCACAATAAGCTCCAACCTACCCCTTCAAGCTCATTACCCATTACTCTCCTTCACACTCCAAAAAAAATCGGCCAATTCTCTCTATGGGAGAAAGCAACACCCATCTCAGTGCCTTTGCAGAGACTATCTATCCCCTATGTATGGAATGAACTTTCGCCTCATCTCAGGTCTTAGAATACCTAGCTTCTTTTAATGCTCGACTCCAATACCACCTCCTACAGGAAGTCTACCCTTATTTACCCCACTTTCCCCTCCATTTGTTAGCACCCTCTTTGCATCCCTGCCACTTGGCACAGTGACTGACACAGAACAGACTCAGAGTCAAATGCTTCTTGAGTGAATAAGTGACTTTCACCACTTGTCTTATCCTTCTTGGGGAGATAAACGTACAATATTTACTCATCTATGTACATCTGCTTCATTCCCCCTTCCCCACCCTGCAAGAGAATAGGAGCTCTTTAAGGATGTGAATTGTTCTATTTTTGTCTCTTTTCTTAGTGCCCATTACAGTGATGGGCCATAGTACATGCTTGATAAATGCTCACTGAACAATGTCAAAAACCTAATTTCTTCTCCCTTGATAAGTCTTTCAGTATATTACCTAAATCATATAAAACATTTAGCATGACTCAAATCAAGATTCAGGGCAGAAGGCAGAAAGGAACCTTCCCCTCATAGTTTCTAACTTGTTAACATAAAGAATCTACTGGAACTCAGCCAAAAGGTTTGTGGGCGGGGAAAGGAGACTGTCTTCTCAGCATTCCATAAGCTCAGAAGGGGTTCTCAGACTTAAAGTGAAAACTAATGAGAGTGCCTTTGACCCTGACCTTGGAAAGGGCTTGTAGATAGAAGCCAAGAAGGAGATGAGAAAGATAACAAGACATGACATTGGGGGCAGCCAGGTGGCACAGCGAGTAAGAGCACCAGGTCCAGTGTCGGGATGACCTGGGGATCGAATCCGGGCTCAGACACTTAGCACCCACCCAGAAACACCTGGCCATGTAACCTTGAGCAAGTTACTTAAGCCCAATTGCTTAAGACATGACATTGGTAAATGTAGAGAGAATGATGGTGGAGCCCAAACAGCATCCCAGGGAGACCTCACAGGCTGAACTCTGCCACTATGGGTTTTGTAAAGCAGTACCAATCACTGCAGCATCCCATTAATAAACATGGACGAGTTCCTAGAACCATAGGAGAGGACGGAAGGCGATTGGTGCTACCTTTAGAGACTCCCCCTTCTGCTCTCCAGAGAGTAGAGACCTTTCTATCACCTCTCTCATTTGCCCCATCTACTCTCCCATGTCACCTTTTCCCCAATAGAAGTTTTGAGGATGATTTCAGTACCTTTTAAGAAAAAAAAATTAGCCTACCCTGCATGGGGACGAGGGGTTAGAATTTTGTTCTCACCATATTCTGTTAATTCCTCACCTGTGTGGAGTCATCTTCAAGATCCCATTAGCTCTAAGGACTAAAGACTCAGCCAGTGACAATACTTCTTGGCCACTTGAGTTCAAATAGCCCTGAGGAACGCCAGGCATGTTTTGTTACTTGGCTGGTAGACTGGGCATCTCAAACCAGGGAAATTCTTTCAGCTTCATCAATTCGGAGCATCCTTGTTACCTATCCTTACTGAATATTCCCCTGCTATGGCTAAGTAAATCTCCTTTTTTTACTGGTGAATGACCTAGAAGTGTCTCATTTTGTTTTAATATCAAAACTAAACTACCAGTGCACTGACCTGAGACAGAACACGGAGGCGAGATTCAAATTCAGACTTGGCCTTCCAATCGGACACTCTTTCCACTGAATCATGCTTCTTCTCAATAGGCTATCAAGTTACATGAGGAATGGGCAATTCCAGGTGAGAACCTTGGTCAGCACCAATGTTATCTCCTTGATGCCAAGTGGTCATGCTTTAACGCAGTCCTGAAACTTTTTGGTCTCAGGGCTCCCTTACACTCTTTAACAAATTACTGAGGACCTCCCCCCCCCAAAGAGCTTTTGTTTGTGTGGTTTATAGCTATCAAGATTTACCATATTTGAAATTTAAATATCTTAATAATATCATGAAAGTGGACTCCTCAAAAAGGTCTCAAGTAGCTCAAAGAGTCCTCAGATCACGATTTAAGAACTGCTATTTAGCCTAAGAGCCACAGGAATCTACAGAAAACCATCTCTCCTTTCTTTTGTTTTAGGGCAAAGAATCAGAAGGACACCTAAAGTGTCTGGGATTGAAGGAATTTTACTGTTATTGAGACAAATCAGGTGTACAGTAGACTCCTACTTGTGAGATATCACTAATTGCTCAAATTCGAATACCAAATTAGTTTAATCATCTAGGGTAATGTAAAAGGACATTGACTAAGTATTTGCTTTTAGAAATTCACTTTTTTCTTTAAAATGAAAATAAAATTCAGAATGAGAAGTTGCAATTACCTATAAATTACAGTGCAGTAGGATTAGTGTAATTTTTATGCTGCAATTAAGCTTAATGCAATGGAATACAATAGGGTATCACTATAAAGTATAAGTATGGCACTATCCATTTTAAAGTGGCCCACAGGGCTATTTGTAAAACTTGAGGAAGCTTTTAATTCTATTTTTAATCTTGATATTTTTAAATTCTTATTCTTAACCTTGCTCTTGTAGGGCTTAGGAGGGCAGAGAGGAAGGGAGGTTTAAAACAGGAATTTGGTAGGTTGTTTTTTTAAAGAAAATGATGGAAGGACATGGAAATTGACAGCATCTGTTAAAGAATCATTGACTGATTACAACCAGTTACCCTTAAGTATCTGTAATGTTAATGAGATTTAAGATCTTCCCTGCCCATTAAAAGACCTCAGATGGAGCCCAGTAAAGGAAGCTGGCTTAGGGGAGGCTCGATTGTTGGAAGACTTTCATACCTTTTGCTAATTTCTAATTAGGCACTTTGTGATGCCTTCTGACTCTGAGAAGTGTATATATATTCTGAGTTGGTATTTTGCTTTGGGGGCTCACTTAAGATAAGGATCTTGTGATTCCCTGGTCTAGATTCTGAATGGTCCTATGTTCAGAGCTCCCTGACTGCTCAGATGTAAAAGCTCTCTTCATCCATGGATGTATGTAAAGTGTATAGTTGATTCAGGCAGTCAGAGCCCTGTCTGTTGGTCTTTATTTCTCTACTTGTATTTTCTCTGACGCTCAGGGTGCTGACTTTTCCCCTGAACCAGTGAATGTAATTTTAAAAGACTGTTGTCCCCTTAATCAGCTATCCTTCCTAGTAAAGCAGATCTAAGAACCTGTGCTATCGGCCATCCTGGGGATGCCAGTGTGGTTGCTTCTTTGCACCCTGTAACACAGGTGCCACTATTAGCCCCATTTTACAGTAGAAGGAAATAAACTCAAAGAATCGATTTTCTTAGGGTCAAAAATGGGCTGCCTTGGTAGGTAGTGAATTCCCCATTAACTGGAGATTTGAGTGGAGGTCAATGTTGCCAATGTCATGCTATAGAATTCAGGTACGGGAACCTGTGACATCAAGGCAACATTTGGCCTTTTAGGTCCCCAAGTGTAGCCCTTTGACTGAATCCGCTGCACTTGAGGACCAAGAGGCTGCAGGTTCCCCAACCCTGCTCTACATTCTTTTTCAGACAAGAGTAATATTGATTTCCAAGCCCCTAACACTTTTGCAATTCTATCATTCTATGTTTTTCAAATGAGTTTATTCCTAGCATTCATCTTCTTTCCGGGTAGAGTAGGTTTCCAAAGAATCTTGTGGAAGGGAAATATAATTCTAAAAGATCCCAAAGACCTATCAAACCTGAAAAGATTGTATCTAACAAAATATACACACCCTAAGGACTTCATGTTATTGGGCTAGGGTTTTATAGGGTGCTATATGGTGCAAAGGGCATTCACCTTATACACATAGTGTATTATTAGATATTCATTAGTAATGAATTGCCAGATGTCTACACCCTCTTTGTTTCTAGAAAATTTGAATTTCTTCTGTTAGTTCCTTTAAAAAAAAAAAACAGAAATCCTTCAAGATTTTCTATTGAATTTATTTTTAAGTTGGGATGATATAGGAAATGGTTACAGCATTTTAAAGGCAAAGTCAAGGAATAATCTCTCTTTAGGTGGGAATTTGGGGATCCACAGTTAAAATTTTCTTCCCATATGCCTCACTTAATGCCTGTGTGAAAAGTACAGTTAGTCTGTTCTTGAGGTAATTCATATGACAAGTAAAAAATTGCTTTTGTGGACCCACATGTACAAAAATATTTACAGCAGCTCTTTTTGTGGTGGCCAAGAATTGGAAATTGAAGGAATGTCTATCAACTACGGAATGGCTGAACAAGTTATGGTATATGAATGTAACAGAATACTATTGTGCTATAAGAAATGAAGTTTTCTGGAAAGACTTGCATGAACTGATGCAAAGTGAAGTGGGCAGAACCAGGAGAACATTGTACACAGTAACAGCCACAATGTTCGATGACTGACTTCGATAGACTTAGCTTTTCTTATCAATGCAAGGATCCAAGACAACTCCAAAGGACCCATGATGGAAAATGCTTTCCACACCCAGAAAAAGAACTATGGAGTCTGAATGCAGATTGAAGTATAATATTTGCTCTCCCTCTTTTTTTCTTTTTTCATTTTTTTTCTTCTTTCTTGTGGTTTCTCCCATTGGTTCTAATTCTTCTTTACAACATGACTAATATAAAATAGGTTCAATATGAATGTATATGTACAGCTTATATCAAATTATACCCCATCTTGGGGTGGGGGAGGGAAGAGATGGGGAGAAAATGTGAAATTCAAAATCTCATGGAAGTGAATGTTGAAAACTAGAAAGAAATAATTTTTAATTGCCTTTGTAATAACTATAGAAATGCTCACCTTCCCTTTTGAAAATAAAAGGGCATTAAACTTAGAAACTTTGAAGATGTGGCTTTAAATGGGTTTCTACCACTTACTGTCATGTAATTCTGCAAGTCATTTCTCTCTGAGCCTCAGTTTCTCCATCTGTCCAATGAGGGAAACAATACTTGCACAATACATTCCACATCTCTGCTAATAATAATGATAGCTACCATTTATACAGCACTTACTATGTGCCAGGCAATGGTGCCTCATTTCACCTCACAGCCACCCTGGGAGGTAGGTGGTATTATTATAACATGGTAGCCAAAAAAGGGAAAAAAAACAGCTGACATAGTCAAGAGGAGAAGACTTACAGATGGAAACCACCTTGGAGATCAATTAGTCCAACCCCATCATTTTGCAGCTAATTAAGCACCCTTTGCCGATCTAGAAACCTTCAAAGGTTTTAAAAGCACTCAACCTACCTCATAATAGCCTTGAAAGGTAGTTAGCACAAATCTGACTTAGCCCCATTTTACAGAGGAAGAAACCAACAGAAGTTTCTATGGAATGAGTCTGAGTCTAGTGGTCAGACCAGTCGTCTGTCAGTCAATAAACATTCATTAAAAACCTATTATTTACCAAGCTCTGTGCTAAGCTTTAGGGATGGACAGACAGGCATAAAACAATCCCTTCCCTCAAAGAGCTCACAAACTAATGGGGGAAGGATAACATGCAAACAGCAGGTATATACAAAATAAATTGGAAACATTCAACAGAAGAATGCACTAAAATTTCTTCTTTGGGAGGGGGGGGACAATAGGGGTTAAGTGACTTGCCCATGGACACATAGTTATAATGTCTGAGGTCTCACTTGAACTCAGGTCCTCCAGACTCCAGAGCCGGTGCTCTATTCACTGAGCCACCTTGCTGCCCCCTAGAAGGAGGAAAATTAAGGGGGATGGGCAAAGGCTTCCTGTAGAAGGTAGAATTTTAAGTGAGACTTGAAGGAAATCAGGAGGCTGAGATGAGGAGGGAGAATATTTCGGTCATGGAGGAACAGTCCAACGACCAAAGGTTCAAAGATATTGTGATCTTCCTACGTTTAATTCTAAGTCTAAGCTGTCACTAAAAGCAAAAACCAAAATTAGATTTTGTTCCCGGTATCTTTCGTAATTACATTTTCATCGTCAGACATCCTTCTTCTTTGCCATAGCAAATGCCCCAACTCAACCGCTGCATGTTAAAGTGAATCAATCTCATCCCCTCCAAACACGGAAAAGCCATTTCTCCAGGGAAAAGCCACCTAAAGAAACCTAATGGAAGCCTCTAACTAATAAGTAAAGGCCGGAGGGTAGCAAAAATGGAGGCAGCTTCTCCAAAACACAAGCAGAATCTGCATTCCAGAGGCAAGTCCCCTAAGTGAGGCTGGGGGGGGGGGGGGACTGAGGAGTCCCCTGGCAAAGAGAATCCAGGTTGGTGAAATGCTGATGCTTCAGCTCACCCCTTCATAAAGAAATTACTTTTTCTAGACTGAAAGGCTGTTTCTAAAATAACAGGTCTCAGAATAATTTCCTTCAAAGCACTGGATTTTTTTTTTTTTTTGGTGATTGTTAGAATGTAAAAGCTTCAGGAGGGCAGACACAATCTTACATATATCCAGTACTTGGCAAATAATAAACGTTTCATGACTGACATTCCATAGGGTCTCAAAGGGCTTAATTCTCTTTTCCATCTGTAAAATGGAGGTGGGGGCAGTGTTGGACTAGGGGTCCAGCTAGGGGTTACATCCACCAGGAACTAACTCCTTTTACTCCCTGAGGGCTCTCCCCTGGTTACTGATTGGGGCTGGGTAATGAATGACCTGAATGAAAGCTTGCAGAATGACTCGCCAAGTAAGCAAGGATAACACGACCACTTACTTCTCTCCACGGCCACTTAAATGTTTGTCATTCTGTTTAACTAAGGGGACAGGAATCCCGCCCGACTTCCCTCGTCGTTTCCTGCAGCCCGTCTCTCCCAAGGCTGCAGCGTCCAGCCTCCAACCTCATTGCTTTATTCCAAGGGACTGTCCCCTTTCCCCCAGCCCGGCTCAGGGGGCTTCACTCCGGAGCCCAGGAAGAGGGCTTTACTCCTGGACCCTGGGCTTCACCAGCCCTCCAAGTCCCGGAGAGCCGCCTCTGGGATTGCCTGGACTCCACCTGCCTGGCTTAGCTCCCCTCCGAGGCACAGGCAGGTGAATTCCCCTCCCGCCCGCAGCAGAATGAATAATGAATGGGAAACCCGGGAGCTAAGGAATTCAGCCAGCCGCTCCCATCCCCCTCTCCCAAGTGTACTCACTCCCCGAGCTCGGAGAAGCCGGTTTGGCTAAGTTTCTGCCAGGTCGACCACCCCACCGACCAGCCCTCCTTACCCGCCCGCCCTCTCTCCCTCAGCTCAGCCTCTATTTCTCAGGCCGAGAGTGGAAGGAAGGCTTTGGATATCTCAGGGACTGTGGGCTAGGCTCTCGCGCCCCCCCCCCCCCCCCCCCCCCCCCCCCGAGGCTGGAAATCAGACTCGTCTGCTGGACACCCCGAGGCTAAAGGGGGGAAGGGGATCCAAGGCAACCCGAACCTCCCCGGGCGGCAGTAAGAGAGGGTCGACTACGGGCTGCCCCTGGGCGGTTTTGAAGATTTTTTTTTTTCTAATTGTTCTGGACAGGCGCCTAAACTCTAGGAGAAAGGGAAACCTGGTATCTATCTACTTAATAGGGGGGATCTGTGCCAGCGCTCCTCGGGCAACTCTACTAGCATTTAACAGGCACGCATTATGCGCCTTCTAGGTACCAGGTACCGTGCCAGGTGGTAGAGACACACAGACAAAAGTGAAACGCCCCCTGCCCTCTGGGTGCTTCCACTCGGAGTAGTTTGGGGGATCCCTTTCTTATCAGGACCATTATTATAGGACCATTGCACAGAAGCCCCCAAGCCCTCTCCCCATCTAGGGGAGGAGAGAAGATGCCAAATCACTGAGCGACCTCCCCACTGGCCCCAAACGCACGCGGGGCTTTTTTTCGGGGAGCGTGATGAGAATGCAGAAGCAGCCGGGAAGGGTATTTCAGTGCAAGGGAGCTCCCTCCAGGCCCATCTCCACCCTCCCAAAAACCCCCCGCGCCCCTCGCCAAGCCCGACCTCTTCCAACTCATTCGGGGTGGCTCTGGCCGGGGAGCCCCCCGGACTCACCTCCGGAGCGCACGGGAGGCAAGGGAGTGAATTCCGCCAAGGCGAACGAAACGCCGAGCAACACTCGCAGGCAGTCCATGGCCAGGGCAGCAGAGCTCGCGGCGACGCGGGGCAGGGAGGAACGGCCGGGGGGGAGCCGAGCTGCTCCGAGGAGCCGGGGATGTCCGCAGCCTCACGGGGACGCCGGGAGCCGGGCAGGGAGGCGAGAGGCTGCCATGGATCCCGCGCCCCCGCCGCAGCTCCGCGAGCCGGGAGCCGAACCTCAGCCGCGACTCACCGACTCCAGTCCGGGAGAGCCACCCCGGCCGCGCCGCGCCGCCCCGCTCTCCTGCGGGCTAGCTTTTTAAACTTCGCTTGACACCCTACGTGGGCGCTACGTAGAGCGAGGGAGAGGGGGAGGCTACGCGGGGGCGGCAGCCCCGCGGGCTGGAGAGCGAGCGAAGCGGCGAGCTCCGGGCACGGGGGAGAACCAGCCGCGCCGCCGGGGCGAGCTGCAAACTTTCTCCGGCCGCTGCGGACGGCTCACAGCGCCTGCCGCCACGGGCTCCCCTGGAGAACCTGGGGGAGGTGCTGCTGGCCACCTCCGGGGGGCCCCCTCCCACGCGCGCGTGCGTGCGCTCTCACACACTCACGCGCACACCCTCTCCAAGCTGGCACCCCAGCCTTGCCCCAGCTGGACGCGCCAGAGCGGGGCTGGCGCGGCGGGACCTGTCTGCCCACCGCCTCCGGCACGGTGCGGCACGGGAGACCCCGCCGAGCCTCGGCCGCCTCCGCTGCAGAGTGCGGCTGGGGGCAGGACCGGAGCCATAATCTTTAAATGCACATGGGGGAAGATTTACAAAGGCAAAGAGAAGCCCAGAGAGTGAGCGCCATCTAGGAAGTCTAGCGCGCTTGGGAACGCGCTGCCCAAAAAGACGTGTAGATGGCTATCTACATCTACACTGCCCAGTTTGGAAGACAATCTCTCTCTCCTCTCTCCCTCTCCCTTTCCTCCTCCTCCTTTTCCCTCCTCCCTTTTCTTTTCTCCCTCTCCTCTCTCCTCCTCGTCTTTCCCCTTCTTCCTGCCTCATTTTTTTTCCCCTTGGTGTGAAAATGGACTCGGGACTCTGAAAGCTTTGGCCAAGATTCCAGAGTCACGTGGGGGAGAAGAAGAGGGAGGAAGGATGGGAGGGAGGGAAAGAGAACCAGCAATCTGATCCCCGTATTCATTCTGTAATTTAGCCTTGGCTTTCGTCTCAGATTGGATCAAAACTAGTCCCACTAAGGAAAAAAAGAGGAAGGTAGCATGTGCTTTACTATTAAACCTACTGATTTACTGGCAGAGTGCAGTAATAGCACACAGGACCTTGGTCTGTGTCCCACACAGCTTTAGAGAGGTTTGGGGGTGAAAGGATGTTCTAAAGGACCTGACCCCTCGACTCCACTGCTGCTGCTTCTCCCCGTCTAGGGACTGTTTTTAGCTGCACTGTATTTCTCCCCCTTGTTTGGCTTAAATAGTTAAATCCATTTGATTTTTCTACCTAGAGAGAAGCAAGTCCCTTACTCAGATTTAGTTTTACCAACCAGGATTTTTTTTTTAAATTAGTTTTTACATACTAGCCGTATGACCTTAGGCAAGTCACTTAACCCCAATTGCCCTGCCCTCCCCCTCCACAAAAAAAAGAAAGAAAAAAAGTTTTTTATTCTGTTAAATCATCTAAGGCAATTTCATCTTTTACTTCATGTGAGAAAAAAAATTGTCAGTGGAATAGTATACTGTATCAAGGAGATCTCTGGCTATAACATAAACGCCAAGTTTTGAGAAATAAAATGTTTGGGCATAGGCAGTCTGAGCCACTTATTTTCGAAACAAGAGGGCTTAATCCCACGCCAATGCTGAATTATGGCTGCTCTGTTAATTATGCCAAATGAGAGATCTGAGCTTAATTATTTTATGTAATTGAAGTTGGAGAATCAGAATGACTTCTGACTGGCCTAAACCCTAGAGCATAGAGTTATTGTAGATTTCTGCTAATTAGCAATCAACTTGCCTATAATGCTTTTAGCATTTTTTAGAGTGCTATAGACTAAGCTAGTAAGTAAATCAGCTCAATTCTGACTAGCTGTTCAACTTTATTTTATAACTATTGACAGGAATCCTGGGGAGGTTTATCGTTTCTGACTGATCCAAATAGTACTTGGAATTGTTCGTTTAAAAATTGTGAATAAATTTAAAAGAAAAAAAATGTGTCCTATGTATCTGTAGCTATACTGCCGTATAAAGTAGCTCTTCTTTCTGATCAGTTCTTCCTGAATTGAGCAATGACTATATTCTAATTGGAGTTAGGATTAGGAGAGCGAAGTCTGACTATGAGTATCTGGGTCACTAAGTGGCTCAGTGGATAGAGTGCTGGACCTGGAATCAGGAAGACCTAAGTTTAAATTCTACTTCAGATATTTATTAGCTGTGTGACCTTGGGCAAGTCACTTAACCCTGTTTGCCTCAGTTTCCCCGCCTGTAAAATGAGCCAGAGAAGGCAATGGCAAACCAGTCCAGTATCTTTGCCAAGAAAACCCAAAATTTGGTCACAGAGAATTGGGCAGGACTGAAATAACTGAACAACAGCAGCATTCTTGTATATAGTAGTGTTTCAAGGGGTTTTATGTGTAATACTGACTCTGGGTTGACTTCTCCAACAACTACTGGCACTGGTGATTTCAGTCCCCCAAAGGGGTGGCTGCTGCTGCTGCTGCTGCTGCTTTCATTGTTTTAATGGTAACCTGCCAAGTGTTTATCCTCCTAACACTAACTCACGAGCCCCCACTGGTGTTCATCTCCTTAAGAATCAGTCATAATATTCCTTTTTTTTTTTTTTTAAGCAAAGGCATTTACTCAAATGGTAGAGAAAAACAGTAACTACAGAACATTTCCTGGGACCCACATTCCCACAAATACACACAAAATGAGTGGGAGGAAGAATAGGCATGAATTTAAAATACAGTAGGAGTGAGACATTGTGGCAGCAAGCACCCCAGCATCCCCAGGGTACAGGTTCTTAGAACTGCTTTTCTAAAGGAAAGCAACTCAAAATAGGTTAACAAGCTTACTTTAATCAATCAAACATATCATTTACCTTGTTCAGGGAAAAGTCAGCACCCCAAACTTCATAGTATACAGACAGAAGTTACAAGAAAACATATCAAGCAGACAGGCCTCCAACTGTCTTGACCATTACATCCATGCCCAGTCAGTTACCAGAGAGGGAAGCATCAACATCTGCTTTTTTCAAAGCTGGGGGCGGGGGGGCTCTCAACAGCTGCCCAGAATCTTGTCTGGTCAAGTCACATAACACTTCTCAAAGTGAGCCCCAAAACAAAGTCTCACATCAGGAATCATATAGCCTTCTCCTGGGTCAGAGAATGTAACAACCCTCTTGACCCACTGCCCAATCACAAAGCACCAGGGTGTGGGCATTCCTGAAAAACAAGCCTCCCACCACAGGCTCCAAGTGCACTTAACCTAGGGGCAGGGAAGATCTTAAAAATTTACATTCCTATAACAGACATGTTTAGGGAACACATATAGCCAGAGTAATGGATAACTCTGGAATGCGGGGTCCTGGCATTATCTCTCTCTCTCCAGAGGATCCTCATAACATTTATTGGGAGGGTGGTATTAGTGATGGGCAAGTCATTCCACTACTTAGTGGGGCTCACTCCTCCAAAAGCCTGGTGTCCTGTATCTGTCCACCAGACTGGATAGAGTAGGTCAGTTAGTGTATCAGCAATGCCATATTCACAATGCCTATGGAGATTACAGATATGCTGATATAATTATCCGTCACAAAATACGTCATGCTTGCCATATGGGGAAATAAACTAGAAAATTTATTAAGATACCAAAGACTGAGTCCCAAAACCAGAAAGTGAAAGCCATCAGAGTAGTTATGACATTGGCACAGGTAGATAAAGTAGAAAGCACCCACATTTTCAAGCCTTTAAAACAGAACAGGCTACCTAGGGCAAAGGTCCTCCTCTCCCCACTCACAGCAACCACCCAGCGTCTGGGAAGCGCGCTCCCAGCAGCTCCGGCCCCTGGCAGTCCTCAGCAGGAGTCCTTAGCAGAAAGCGCTCAAAAAGGGCTTTGCACTGCCGCTGCCTCTGCTGCTGCTGCCACTGTCACCACCACTGCCAGCCACCGCAGGAACGCTAGCTTGGCTTCCGCTTCCTCTTGCTCCGCCCCTTCCTGCTTCGTCAGCAAGTCCAATGGGGCATGGAAGATCTTTAAATCCCATAACCCTTACAGTTAGCTACTACTAAGGTATACTGATCAGGCTGTTCAAACCCTGGGCTTCTGTGATTCCAGGGTAGACAGGTCACTCAGCCATTGGAGAGATGATGGACTGGGCCAGATAGTTTACTCAGCTGTTGGTCAGTTGCAGCAAAACTGAGCAGGATACTTGGCAGCCAAAATTTTCATAGACCTTTGCATCTCTCCAGGATGGGTCAACACACTAGACTCCTTAACTTCACTCTTTTTTTTTTTTTTTAAGCAATCCAAGCCCGGGATTTGATCCAGGTCATCCCGACTCTGGAGCCGGTGCTCTTACTCGCTGAGCCACCTGGCCGCCCCTAAGCAATTGGGGTTAAGTAACTTGCTCAAGGTTACACAGCCAGGTGTTTCTGGGTGGGTGCTAAGTGTCTGAGCCCATTCAATCTCCAGGTCTTCTCAACACTGGAGCCGGTGCTCTTACTCACTGTGCTACCTGGCCGCCCCTAAGTTCACTCTTTAATGGTCCATCTTTCACCACGTCTAGCCACTGGCTTGGCTTTGTTGTACTTTGCTCTCCTCAGCTGATGTGCTACCATGCTCTTTTCAGGAATGGCAGAAAACTCTCTCTTTGACACCCACAGAGCCTCAGCACCGAGGGGTGAGGCACTCCAATTAGGAGGTGAAAGATGCAAAGTCTTTCTTGATCAACAATCCTTCCTGGTACAAAGCCAGTTCACTCTTAACAGCACTCCATTTTGCCTTAGGGTGAATCATTCCCAATTCAATCAGTTGCACACTTCCCAGGTTCCTTTTGGAAATCTTATGTAGATGAATAGCTAGGGATGTAGCTAGGTATAAATGCAATCTATGCCCTAGAAGCAAATCCATTGTCTCTCTGGCCTCTTCATAAGTAATGGAGCTATTCATGCATCAGATCCTTTCTAAATCGGGGATGTCTATTTGGAATCTGAAGGTATTCACCTTTACATTTCTGTCTCTGTCCATTAGCCCCTCCCAATCTTCAGTTCTTTCTAGAGTTTCACAGGAGAACGCTATGTCATGTATATGAGGACATTGCAGAAGATGATCTAAGGTCACATTCAACTCTTGATTTAAAGAGACCTTTGAATCTGAGATTCTGACATGAGAGATCTTGTAATCCCTCATCAAAGTAGGAATGAATGTATATAAGTAATCGAGTAATTAGGCAATTAGTCTCCTTTCGATCAAGAAGCATTTATGAAGTGTCTGCTATGTGCCAAGCACTAGGCTAGATGTGAGCATTATAAAGACAAAAATTGGACAGTCTCTGCCCTCAAGGAGCTTCTATTCTATATGGGAAATAACCAGTAGATACATAAGTATACATAACAGCAACTCTAGGGTGACTCCTCACAATTTAGATTAAACTCATAGATTGGTTCATAGAGGGCTGACTGTCACTACTGTTTTAGGGTTCCAGTAGTGACCCCAAGGAACTCAACTTATAACATTGTACCTTCCGATATCCCCACTGGAGTGCTCCCCAGCAACAATCAGTCGATATCCTCAATTTGTTTTTAGCAAAGGCATTTATTTATATGGCATAGTAAAAAAAACAGTTGGTACAAAATGTTACCCTACAAAATATTGGGAGCACACTCTCCCACAAAGACATTCAAAGTCCATGAAGTAAAGAGTGTACACAAACTTTGAGTACAACAGTAGTGATGCACATAAGTAGAGAACCTGTATGGCAAAGAGGTATAAAAATGTGCAAAGGCGGGCGGCCAGGTAGCATAGTGAGTAAGAGCACCGGCCCCAGTGTCAGGATGACCTGGGGATCGAATCCGGGCTCAGACACTTAGCATCCACCCAGTAACACTTGGCAATGTAACCTTGAGCAAGTTACTTAACCCCAATTGCTTATTAAAAAAAAAAAATGTGCAAAGGGCATAAGAATACGGATATTATTAGATTATTCAAAAGAGCTGAACAAGTTTTAGAAGAATGTAAAGTTATAATTAGCAGGGCGAGATCAGAAGAAACTACAGTATTTTGCAAATTACCGGGCTCAGTTGTTCACTCAAAAATTCCTGATAAAGTAACAGTAGGGGATAGTATGTGAAAATTGAACTCTAAATCACCCTCCAAGGAGGAGGCGGAGTTAATTAAAAAACTAGAAGATTTCATGCACAGAGAAGGTTTGCCAGTGGGAAAATTCGGAGGTACACTTAAATCAGAGAAAGATGCTTCATATGTAACTCAAACTGAATATAGATTTCCTATATTGCAGAATTATCACAGACTCAAGTAAGTATTCTTTTTGGGACAGGACTCCTGTCTTGGGGGAAAATCATCAGAGCTTTGGACAGGATGTGCTATAGTATGCCTAAAATGCTGGAAGGCAATTGGGCTAGAGAAAATGTTTAATTTAGTGGAAAGATTCAGAGGATATGCTTTTGAATGTGTGAGGTCTGTGAGGAAAGAGAAACCTGAAATCACACATCAGGGAGGTTTGCAAGTGCTAGAATAATGCTGGGGGGTTGGCCTCAGTGTAAAGATGGCATCTGCAGAGCTCAGCAATAACCATTGGCCCAAGAAGAAATGCCATCCAGATTTGTGGTGTGAATCGCCAGCCTACTCTCTAAATTAGCGCAAAAATAAATAATTCGACCCAAGAACCAATATATAGTCAGAATGACCCAGGGATGGTCTGAGATGTCTAGCAAATGCCATATCGGAAAACAAACATTTCTGCTGAATTCAGTTACTAGAATAATTAAAAATTAAAAGACAAAAATTTATAGTGACCATTGGGAAAAAAAAAAGAAACATGGATGAGTTCATGTTATTTGTGAAGATAAAAGACAAAGAGAACAGAGGTTACGACAATCCAACACAAATGACCACCAACGTGATAGTAGTGGGAAAAAAGCAAGATTTTCTTTTATTTCACATATGCCCTAGATGCACACATGGGTGATAAATGCTCCCAAAAGAAGAATGCAGAGTTGGTATGAGAAAGGCTGAACTCCAAATAATGAGCAATATGAAATAAGGACAGAACCAGAGAGAGAAGTCTTTCCAGATCCTTCAAACAAGAAACATCAGTCAGTTCATAATCACTTGATGCAAAAACACCACAGTCAAGATTCAGAGTAGCAAGACTATTGGCCAAGTATAGGATCTGGTCCTTAGAGGTCCTGACTGCTAGCAGATCTGTATGTCAGCTTGGTGAGCCTGCTCCTGGATACACATAATGTGGGGCCCTGCCCCTCATTCCATAATCCATGCTGGTATCTGATGGTTTCCAGGTGTCTTACTGCATGGTGATGAAATGTTTTTAATTAGCTGCTGATCCAGAATTCACTCTCTTCCCTGATGGCTTTTTGAGTCAGGAGAAATGCTATAGGTCTCCAAGTGAGGGGAGAGGTAGCAGCAGTGGCCATAGAATTAATCTGCCACCGCTGCTTTATCTCCCTACCCAGCTGCTGTGTGGTCATAAACACATGGAACCTCTGTTTCTTTGGGGGGTTGTGTTTTTACTTTCCTGATCTTAGATAAATGAATTTCGGAAATGGAATGTGCTAGCTTGTAACCTGGTGAGCTTTAAAGAGTTGTAATAGCTAGCAAAGACCACTACAATAAGCCAGTAGCAACAGGGGCCAAGATGATAAAGAAGTAGCCTTGAAGAACGACCTGCTTGATCCATGCTTGCACTTAGGCAATATGGAAGCCTAGACACCTACAAGCCAAGGAGTGACTCATCCATTGGCTAGACCAAACCCAGAAGCGAACTCGCTGGGAATTCCTGAAAGGAGAAAAGGATTCCCTTGGCCAGGAAGTACCCTGCCCTGTTGGGCAGGGCTTGGGGAGAGGGGAATATTTAACAGCAACTGTTTTAACTTTGAGTGCATTCTCCACAGACACAAAGTGGATGTGTAGAGGGAAGAGTCTGCCTCAAAGCTTAGGAGGCTGTTGTTACACTTTGGTCCTTGCTATACTTTCCTTTATAAAAGCTAACTGATGTTAATTGGTGGTGGGCATGGTAACTGGTCTATTGAGATGGAGTGGCTCAGGAACCAGAGTGCTAAAATGCTCACCCCCTCAATCTCTCCAGATTATGTCAAAAACACTGAGGGGAGAAGTTACCAGTTACCTTCTCTACCAGCTACCTAATCTACTAGACTAGTACAATACAAGTGAAGAAAAAGGACTATCTGCTATTATAATCCTGTCCTAGACAGACACAAGTGATGAATACCCCCCAAAACAGGTGTGCAAGATTGATGTTATGGAGACGCTGAATTCCAAACAGCATTGGCAAAAATGAGAGTGGAACCAAGGATAGAGTCCTTTCCAGATCCCCCAAAAAAGTCAATGGGACCTACCTCATCATCCTTCAGTTAACAACAATTTTATGCAAAATCACCACCATCAAGATACAATCAGAGAAACAGAAAAATTTTCAGTTGCAAATGGAAAATAGGTGCCCATACTATATCAAAAACTGAGAAAGAGATTAGCATTTGGTTTAAAGGAAGTCAGTGTCCAAGGAAGGAAACAGTATTTTTAAAATAAAATTCTATTTTTTAAATCAGCAAAAATCTGCCTTTTCTCCCTCCCTCTCCATTCACCTCAAACTGAGAAAGAAAAACAAAATCCCTATAGCAAGCATGTGTCAGGCAAAACAAATTTCTGCATTGGCTATGTCCAAAAGTTGCAAACATTCATATATGCATTCACATGTCTCATTCCTCACTCTGAGTCTTTTACCTCTCTATCAGGAGGTGAATAGCATGTTTCATTATTAGTCCTCTGGAATCCTGATTGGTGATTGTGCTGATTAGAATCTAATTCTTTCAAAATTGTTTTTCTTTATATTATTGTTGTCATTGTATAAATCATTCTCCTGGTTCTGTTCACTTCACTATGTATGAGTTCATGCAGATCTTCCCAGGTTTTTCTGAAACCATCCCCTTCATTTCTTATAGCATTGTATTATTACATTAACATATCATAACTTGTTCAGCCAGTTGATGAGTACCCCCCTCAGATTACCATTCTTTGCCATCTCAAAAAGAGCTATAAATGTTTTTATACTTCCTGAATTAGTTTGTTTTGCTTAGAATTAATTCTTCTCTTATTCTACCCTCCCCCTAGTTCCCTTCACCCTTCCTTCTTCCTTTTTCTTTCTATTCTTCATTGAGTGAAATGTATATACCCTACTGTGTATATTTGTGAAATCTTCCCTCCTTTGACTATTTCAATGAGAATGAGGTTCACATATCAGCAATTCCCTTGCCTTCCTCCTTGTTTGTGTAAGGTTCTATTTCCATACCCCTAAGTAGACTTTTGGCTACTTAGACACTATGACCCCTGATGATGATAGGGTTCAGAGGGAATATATGTATAATCTCCTTGTATAGAAGGTAAATAGTTTATCCCTTGTGTACTCTTATGATTTTTCATTCATGTTTATCTTCTATGTTTCTCTTAACTCTGTCATTGAAACTTCAAAGTCTCTATGCAGCTCTGCTCTTTTCCTCAGGAAGGCTTGGAAATCCTCTGTTTCATTAAAAAGCCATTTTTTCCTATAGAATTACATTTCATTTTGTTGATTAAGTTATTCTTGGCTGGAAGCCCATATTCTTTGCTGTCTAAATTATTTTATTCCGAGCTCTCTTCTTCTTCATGGTTCATGGCTGCTAAATCATGTGTAGTCCTGACTGTGGATCCTCTGTATTTGAATTCTTTATTTGTAACTGCTGGAATATTTTCTTTGACCTGGGAGCTCTGGATTGGGGCTACAATGTTCCAAGGAACCAGTATTGAGGAATAAATCATGACATGAGGTCAGAGTCTATGATCAAGAATTGAAGCAAGGCAATTTCCTCCCTAAAACAGATCTTTGAGGTTCAGAGCATAAAGGAGAAATCTGGAGGGGAAAACACTAACTAAAGATGATAACAATTTAGAAAGAGTTGAACATAAGATATCTTAGATGAAGAAGAAACATAATGCAAGATGAAACCTTACATTTAGAAGGAATCAAGATATTAATATGATAATCATAAAGAAACATCTAGAAACTGAAATAAATTATTACCTTGATACAAAATAACAGATAAAAATGTCCAGAAGATGATACACTGAAACAATAGCTCAAGGATGTTGAAGTCCAACTTGTAAGCCGGTCAGCACAGAAGATTCCTGAAAAGCAAGACATTGTAATAAAGACATAGAGACAAAAGAGGGCAGGATGAGAAGGTAGGCATGGAGATGGAATGTAGAGCAACTATGTAGAGATATAGCCAAAAAAAAATAGACTGGAACCTGATTCAAGACACTGTTATAGGCAGAGAGAGGGAATACAAGGCAGAATACCAGCCCTTTCTTTATGGAGCGCTCAAAAAAATTATGGGGGATGTTTTAAAATTTAAAAAATTATTAAATACAATTAAAATTAAAAATACAATTAAAAAATGTTTTTGAAAATTTTTCAAAATGTTTTCATTTTTCCATAACTCCAATCACTTCCCCAAAAAGAAGAAAAAAATATCCTCTTAGCAGAAAGTTATCTGATTTCTGGAACACATGAATGTATGAAAGATTTTCAATTATGGTCATCTCAGGAAATATATATCTGGTAGCAACTTCTGGGGGCTCCAGGGACCTTGGACCTTTTGTGGAGGATGAACTTTATTGGTGCTTCCAGACGTGTGTAGACCCAGGAAGGACATATTACTTTAGTATGACATAGCAAACGCTGGGTGGTCCTTTAGTAATCCCCCTGCCCCATGGGAGTGCTACATTTGTGAGAGAGAGAAAAGAAGAAGAAGAGAGTTTCCAATTCAATCTCCTCTTTCACTCTTCCACATGGCATTATCTATGTCGGTCCCACCTATACTATCAATAAGAGGTGAGAAGGACAGGCCTTTCTCTACTCCGGCTTCCTGGCAACCGCAACCATGTGGCAAATAGTTCAGGGGGACTCTACCAAGGAAATCTCTATGTGAGCCCCAGGCTGATTTTTTTGCTTTTGTATCTATTCTTTTCTGATCTTAGGTGAATGTGTATCTCTCCCAAGAGGAGCTCGTCTAGGCTTAGAGGCAACGTTATGAGCTCAAGTGATCTGGAGGTTCTGGGTTCACTGAGTGAAATTGACTGGTATCAAGGAAAATTCCTTCATCAGAGAAAAGACGTGCAGTGATAAGAGGATTGACCGAGCTCAGCCCTTTCACCAGCAGACATTTACTGGGAGTTGTTAGGATAGTACAGAGGTGAGGTGAAATATAAAAAGCCTCATCGGTAATCACACCAACTGCTTTAGGCTTTGATGAGGTTCATGTGTCAGCCTCCCAATCGATGTGAGAGTAGTTTATAAATTAAGCTCTACTGAACTTTCTTTCAGTTTGTTTTGTTTTCCTTCAAATACTCACTTGTGAGAGTTCTGTATTTAACATTCCTTTTGTGTGAAGGGAAAAAGATACCTTCCCCATAAGTAATTTATATTGTAGTTTGAGTGCCTTTTTGGAAGACACTTCCTTTTGGAAAAACTCAAGGAAGGAACCTAAGCTATAAATAAATCATCCCTCCAGCACTTCGATTGGGGTTTAATAAGAAGGAAAGTGGGAGAACAGGGAGCCTATACCCCTTCTCATTAGAGGCGAGGCTCCCTCAGGACTGAATTCAGTCTGGACCCTGTGCCTGGGTCAGAGCAAAGAGAACAGAATAGTGCAGAACTCTAGCCTCTGATGGCCCCAAAGTGGTTAATCATGATTAGATATATCACACAGAATTATCTGATTTGCTTGTAGAATTGGTGATTGATTGTTTCCTGATTTTATAGGAATAAAATCTTATGCTGAAAAAAATCTTTTTCATTTGGACTCACACTTCATTACAAAACTAATCTTCCATAAAGCATGGCATGTGCTTGACTCAGCAATTCTCACTGCTATGCTATGATTAGAGAAAAACCTTATAAGACAACGCTCACCTTAATAAGTAGGAACCAACTCAGACAATCTTGGAATTATAAATAAACACGCCTCTACCCTTTACTTGTGTCTGAGAAGATTTCTAGTACTGCTCAAGGGATAATGGAACAAGAGATTTGGGTTGATTGTATTTTAACTCTCTTTTTCCCCTTGAATTCTATAAGATAAATTTTTCTACATGCTAAAAATGACAGCTGGTTCCAGTCTGCCTGTCTACTGGGGCTACCAAGACAAAAAGAAGGAAGGAAAATGAGTGGTTTAGTACAGGAAGAGCAAAATGCTACCCAACTCCTTACAAATTAGAATGGCCCAAACAGAAATATGTGATTCTATGTGATAAGAAGTGATTGTGCCAGATAGACCAGAAATGAATAGAAACTTTGAAGTTCAATAATAGGAGTCAAGAGAAATGTAGAAATATAAATACACATTTGAGGAAATGGAGGGACTACATTTTTTTGTTTCAATATGTATTTATTTAGAAATTTATGAAGGGCCTATAGTCTTTTTAATTTCTATTTATTTTATTCTGAACTTAAGAAATAAAAAAAGCATTTATATAACATAATAGAACAGAAAAAAAGATTGTACACAAGACTATAAATCTATTATGTACAACTTACTATTCTTTCTAATTAAATAATAAAGTTATCATGTAACTTTCTTTTTTTAATTTTTTCCCCTCCCTTCCCCTGACCTATAGATGGTTACCATTAGACACAAATATGTGTGTGTATCTTCCTTCATAGGTCCCTTGCAGCTAATTTGAGTATTTATAATAGTCAAAACTACTTAGTCATTCCAAGCTGTTCTTAAAACAATATTGTTGTTACTGTATACAGTGTTCTCTTGGTTCTGCTCATTTCACTTTTCATTATGTCATACAAGCCTATCCATATTTTTCTAATATCATCGAACTCTTCATTTCTTATAGCACAGTAGTAGTATTTCTTCACAATTTGTTCAGCCATTCCCCAACTGATGGGCATCCCTGCAATTTCCAGTTCTTTGCCACAAAGAGAGGTTCTGTAAACATTTTAGAATATATGGGTTCTTTTCTTTTTCCCTAATCATCTTGGGAAACAGACCTAGTAGTGGTATTGCTGTGTCAAAGGGTGTAGGCAGTTTAATAACTCTTTGGGTATAATTCCAGTTTGCTCTCCAAAATGGTTGGATTAGTTCATAGTTCCACCAATAGTGAGTTAGTGACCCAGTTTTTCCAGATTCCCTCCAACATTTATTGCTTTCTCTTTCAATCATTTTAGTCAATCTGATAGGTATAAAATGATATCTCAAGTTGTTTTAATTTGTAATTCACTGTTCAATAATGATTTAGAGCATTTTTCCATATGGCTAAGAATTATTTTTATTTTTTCATTGGAAAACAGCCTATTCATATCCTTTGACCATTTATCAATTGGGGAATGACTTATATTCTTATAGATTTGACAAAGTTCTTTATATATTTGAGATATGAGACCTTTATCTGAGAATCTGTTTATAAAAATTTTCCCACAATTTTCTGCCTTCTTTCTGATCTTGGCTACATTTGTTTTATTTGTACAAAAACTTCTTCATTTAATATAATGGAAATGATCCATTTTATACCCTGACACTGCTCTCTCTCTCATATATATATGCTTATATTGTAGTAGAAGTATTAAGTTTCCCTTCAGAACTCTAGTATCTTTAAATGTCATGGAGATCCTAAATTTAGTCCCAATTAATGATAAATGATAAAGGATTTCTTGTCCCTACTTGTCTTATTAGAGGTACCATCCTGCATCACATAACTCATAATAGATGACTGGTCAAAAGGTGATTTTATGATCCTGCATCATTCACTAGCACCCAGGATTAGGTAAGCAACTGCTTTTCTTTTTTTTCTTCTGTTTGTTGGTATTCTATATAGTGTATTAAGATTTGTAAAAATATTTTACAAATATTCTCTCATTTGGGCTAAGGATCTTACAGGCAACTACTTTTCTAAAGTGATCTAGTGAGTGGGGCTTTGGAGAGTTTGCACTACAGAAACCTAATGGTTGTCTAGTCAACCTGATGTGCCTGCCAAAAGCTCTCCTTGACCTGGTTGTTCCGGACAGAGACCTCTGAAAAACAGGAGTCCTGGAGGATATAAAGACCCAGAGGGAGAGAATGCTGGATGGTCACCCGCTTTAGGTCTTCCAGGGGTATACCTATTTGTCAGTCTCTCCCCACTCAAAAAAGGCAGCCTCATAGATGACTTAGGTAGATGGGGGCCATCAGGGTACCAAGTAAAGATTGTGGATTCCACGAAACTGACAGTCCACCTAACCTCTGGTCTTCCTATTTAGATTATGGAGAAGTGAAAGTCATCAGTTTTTTTGAACTGGGTTCTCTCTATTCACTGTATTATAAGCCTTTTTATCAGCTACCATCAGATGTAAGGACCTCCTCCAACTCAGCTGACATGTCATTAATATAAAGCAAAATATAATGTGTATTTGTGTGATTTCTGCCTTGCCATGATCAGTGCCTACCTATTCTTTTCATAAAAGAAATCCTCATCATCTAAAGGCATGAAATGCCCTCAGGAATTGGGGGGCTCTCTGCCTCCCAGAATATAGCAACATGAAGGAGAGTTCAGGTAACCCTGAGAAAGACTGATGGAAGTATAAAGGTGGAAGCAAGCTACTTCTGACTAACGTCCATTACAGGAATAGACAAAAAGGCATTAGAGAGGTGAATACCCCCATACACTTACCAGGGGTCTGGGCAACCTGGTCCATGATATCACTATGACCTAAAATGACTGCAGTAGCGAGTGTGGCAACCTTTTCACCTTCCTGTAGTCCACTGAAAACCACCAATTAATTAATGATAATGACTAGCATTTATATAGCATTGTAAGGACTGCAAAATGTTTTATGACATCCCATTTTATCTTCACAATAATGCTAGGAGGTAGTTACTGTTATTATCCCCATTTTACAGTAGAAGGAACTGAGGCAGTGTAATGGGAATGTAAATTTTTAAGATCTTCCCTGCCCCTAGGCTAAAGTGCACCTGGAGCCTGGGGTGGGAGGCTTGTTTTTTCAGTAGATACTTCTTGATTGGCCAGTGGGTCCAGAAGGTTGTTACATTCTCTGAGCCAGGAGAAGGCTATATAAGCCCTGATGTGTAGCTTTGTTTTGGGGCTCACTTTGAGAAGTGTTCTGTGATTTGATATGGATTCTGGGAAGCCGTTGTCCAGAGCCCCCCAGCTTTGAAAAACCCAGATGCTGAAACCCAGATGTTGATTGGGTATGGATGTAATGGTTGGACAGTTTGGAAATTTGTCTACTTGATCTGTTTCTGTCTTGATAATTCTGTCTGTATATTCTGAAGTTCGGGGTGCTGACCTTTTTCCCCTGAACGAGGTAAACGATATATGTCTGACTGATTAAAGTAAGCTTGTTAACCCATTTTGAGTTGCTTTCCTTTATCAAAGCAGATCCAAGAACCTATATTGGCAGCCACCCTGGGGACGCTGGGGTGCTTGCCGCTATAGGCAGGCAGAGGTGAAGTAATTTACCCAGCCATAACCAATCATGTATCTGAAGCCAGATCTGAACTCATCTTCCTGGCTCTAAGGCAGAAGGTCTATTCACTGTGTCTCCTAATTGCCTATCTTCTCATCTTCCTTCCTCACAGGCCACACAGGGTTACTGGAAGGGGAACTGGCACAGCAAAGAACCCTGGCCTTCATCACCATCTCTAGGAAGAAATGCCTTTTACCTCCTTCGGGACTCCGTGTTGCTTTGTGTTAACCACACAGGATGATTCCGGAAACTCTGGTTTTCCATTTGGCCCTACCAACAACAAGAAGCATGGAAATTGCCAAAAGGTCTTATACAGACAAAGAATCCCCACAGCCCATAATGCCCTTCCCATTTGTGGGACATGTTCAAAGCCTGAGGGGCCCCACTTTTCATGGAGTGTGCTCTTTTATGCCTTTAGGCAACAGAGGAGACACTTAAATTAGGCCCCTGTGCCAATCATATCTAGGGACAGCTTCCTTGACTTAACTCCTATGGTTCCTACCACAACCCTTATGAAAATAATTACATCTTATGTACCAGTTGTGATGACTGAGAATCTAGTCAAGAAACGTACCAAAAAATCTGCTAAGATCCTTCATATTAGATCAACATATGCTCTGATACCTGGTGACTTCAGTGTAAAGGTGAGGAAGGAGAGAAATATACCCAGTGGGAAACTATGGTTTAGGAAGAGAGAAGCCAAAGACCTGTAACTGAAGTTCCATGCCTTTAGATGATGACGATTTCCTTTAGGAAAAGAATAGGTAGGCACTGATCACGGCAAAGCAGAAATGACACACATACATTATATTTTGCTTTACGCGTGCCACTTAGAATGGCAGCAGTTGCTTTAAACATAGGGTTATGGCTGTGGGATGGGAAGACACTCTACTGAGCTGGTTAGCAGTCAAACAGAGCTTTCAGTCGCTCTTACCCACTCCCTATCTTTTTGGTGTGGTCTAGGCTTGCCTTTGTGTGTGACTTTCTCTCCATCTCTTTCCTTGTTACCTCCTCTCCCTGAACAGCTTTTCTCTCCAACCAAATGAGGAAAAATAGTTACTACCCAGTTACTACTGCTACCTATAGGAACCTCACTTCCTCTTTTGTCTTGAAGAAATTATCAAAAACAAACTAATAACTCTCTCCTATGCCTCTAACCCCCAGCAAGTTCAATCAAACTTTGGCAAAATACTGCAGTTTAATATCTGCTTCTCTCCTCTCCCAGGAATCTCCCTAATCATCTTCTCTCAGCTGCATTCCAACAAAAATACCCACAGATTCAAAATGGCGGAAGTTAGCAGCTTCTCCCCCAGATAGCTCACTTTGGGAGAAGTAAACATTAGACAAAGTAAATATTCAAATATGAACACACACGCACACACACACACCACAAACAAAAAAAAATCTTTTAAGAATCATTTTGGTCTGTGTCTTCTTTCACAACGTGACTAATAGGGAAATATGTTTTGCATGATTGCACATGTATAACCTATATCAAATTCCTTACTAAGTAAGAGAGGGAGGAAGAAAGAAAATTGGAGCTCAACTTTTTTTTTTAAATGAATGTTAAAAATGTCTTTACATGTAATTGGAAAAAATAGATTAAAAAAAAGAATGAGGGTAAGGGCAAAGGTTGGGAAGGATGCCATTTACTGGCTCTGATCTGCTATTCTAACCTGTTTCTGCAATGAAGAGTCTACTGTTTCCTACATACTTTGGTCAGACTGCCTTGGTCTCAGGAATCCCATCTCCTCACGACAGCTCCCTCCATCACTTCTTCCACTCTCTCTAGACTCTTCAGCTTCTCTCCCCGCTCCAGGCAGCTTCTCTTCTTTCCTATAATATCAAAAGCAACAAAGTATAATCACATCAGCCCCCTCTTTCAGTCCCAAAATCAAAACAAAACTTCCTGGAAGTCAAAAAAATGAACTTTGGAGACCTCTACCGAAACAGCAGACCTCCATATCCAGTGTTCTCATGGCCTTTGTAAGACTTAGAAGAGGTAAGGCAAAGGCACCATTACAGCATCATTCCAAACAAGATGAATATGTGCATATGACCTCCTCCCACAGTATAGAGAACAGTGGCACATTGTGATTATGTCTCATGGTATAACAAAAAGAGATTTGGAATCAGAGTTGACAGGTTGGGTTCCCAGCCCTGCTACATGCTACCTGTGTGACCTTGGAAGGGGAAGGGAAATAAGTATTTATATGGTGCCTACTATGTATCAGACACTGTGCTAAGTACATTTTACAAATATTGTTTCATCTGATCCTCAAAACAACCCTGTGAGTTAGTTGCTATTATTATAACCATTTTACAGTTGGAGCAACAGAGTTTAAGTGACTTATCCAGGGTCACAGAGCTAGTAATTGTCTGAGGCCAAATTTGAACTCAGATCTTCCTAATTCCATGCCCAGTACTCTGCCCAGTGCTAGTGCCTCTTGGACAAGTCAGTTCTCTCAGCCTCAGTTTCCCAATCTGTAAGATGAAAGGGTTGAGCTAAAGTACCTCTAAATTCCCTTATAGCTCTCAGTCTGTTATCCTACAAGATGTCATTCTTTTTTGCTGCTTGGTGAGGCCATGATGTTGCTAATCCTCCATCCTCCTCCATAATGTTTGTTTGTTTGTTTTAAGCAATCAGGGTTAAGTAACTTGCTCGAGGTTACATGGCCAGTTATTTCTGGGTGTGGTGCTGAGTATCTGAGCCCGGGATTCGATCTCCAGGTCATCCCGACGCTGGAGCCGGTACTCTTACTCCCTGTGCTACCTGTCCACCCCCATAATGTTTTAATGAAAACATTGTTGTAAACCCTCTTTTAGAATTAGCACCTTCCAGTCTCCAGTATGAATCTCCTAAGCACTGAATGTACCTAGTACACAAACCCATGCATTATAAAGACTCAAGACTAGTGTAATGCCCACAATGGGGAAGAACAATTAGTAATTTTAATAATTGTACTCCTATTTATACTTCTGTTTTAAAGACTGGTTTATGAGGAAGGAAAGAAGAGGAGGAGAGAGGGAGAAAATAAAATGCGGAACTCAAAATCTTATAAAAATGAATGTTGAAAGCTAAAAATAAATTTTAAAAAGAAAAATTAAAATTAAAAAAAGAAAAGAAATGGTGATGAAATTATAAATAAAAATAAATTTCAATCTTTTGTTAATTACAAAAGAATTATCAAAATTTGCACTTTGTATATCCATTAGGCTGGAACCAATTACTATGTTTTATTTAATGATAACACTGAATGGTACAAATTTAAATACATGTGACCACTTCCCAGGACTCATTATTGGTACTGATCAGGACCTAGCTATAGATATTAGCCAAAGTTGTGAAACCTATTATGTTTGTGTGTGTGCATAGAAATATGGATCTAAGTGTAAAATTAAGCCTCGGCTTCTCTTTTTGTGCCTTTTTACTTCCAAGGCCATGTTGGAAAATCTCCTTTTTCCTGATTTCTTGTTAGGAGCCCTGGATGACCTGCCAGTTAGGTTTAGCTCTGCCCCTCACTTTTAGCATGACCTCAAACAAGTGGGATCATAGCTTTTTGGAGCACAGAAGGAACCTTGGAGACCCTGTTGTCAAAGCCCTTAATGTATGGATAAAGAAACTGAGGTTTGGGGCAGCTAGGTGGTGCAGTGAATAGAGCGCTGACCCTAGAGTCTGGAGTACCTGAGTTCAAATCCAGCCTCAGACACTTAACAACCTTGGGCAAGTTACTTAACCCCAATTGCCCTCCAAAAAGCAAAAAAAAAAAAAGAAAGAAATTGAGGTTCAGAGAAGTTATGTGACTTCCTCAGTGCCCCACGGTGAGTTAATGACAGAATGGGGTCTTGAACTTGAGTCTTTTAATTCTCATGTCAGTGCCCTTTATCCCCTTCCATTCTGTCTCCCTTCACTTAACTTCTTTAATCTTCATTTTCCCCATTTATAAAATGAGTGTGTTGTCAAATCCAGCTTCAAATATTTATTAGCCAAGGGACCCCAGGGAAGTCACTTAACCCCACTGATTAAAAAAAAAAAAACAGAAAAGGAAGGAAGGAAGGGAGGGAGGGAGGAAGAAGAAAGAAAGAAAGAAAGAAAGAAAGAAAGAAAGAAAGAAAGAAAG
>NW_027185655.1:9516107-9518489 GCF_028583685.1 Petaurus breviceps papuanus | reverse complement strand
CTTGAAGGAAATGAGTTCCAAGATCCCCTTCAGTTCTGACTGAACTGTTAGAACTGAAACAAAAGTTCTAACAAAGTTAGAACTGAAAAAAAACTAGAACAAATCTGAGAGTTAAGAGAAACTTTATCTGAACTGCTGCTCATATATTTGAACTAGTACCAACTGATGAAGATTTTGGACCCATATTAACTTGCCTTTTAGAATTTGCAAAGCCCTTTACATAGATTAACTGATTGGAACCTCACAGCACTCCCAATTTTCAGATGAGGAACCTAATGTCCAAAAATGTTAGATGATTTGCCCATGGTCACCCAGATAGTAAGCACAAGAAGTGAGATTTAGTTTGGGTTTTTTTTAAATTATATTTAATTTATTAAATTAAACAAGAATTTCCATAACATAGTAAAATAATAAAAAGATGATCTCACATGAAACTGCACATTTTAATTTTTATATACAACTTACTATTCCTTTGAAGTATATAATAAATTTATCATGTAAATTTCTTTTTTTCTTCCCTCCCCACCCTAGAGATGGCTGACGTCACACACATCACACACGTCACATACACAGCACACATGTCACATATATCACACACGTAAAAACATTCTGAACATACTTCTATTTATCCATTCTTTCTCTAGGTGCAGATAGCATCTTCCTATGTCCTTTGTAGCTAATTTGGGGATTCATAATAGTCAAAATGGGGCAGCCAAGTGGCTCAGCGAGTAAGAGCAATGGCTCCAGTATTGGGATGACCTGGGGATTAAATCTGGGCTCAGACACTCAGCACCACACCCAGAAATAACTGGCCGTGTGACCTTGAGCAAGTTACTTAACCCCAATTTCTTTAAAAAAATAAAATAAAATAAAAAATAATAGTCAAAATGACTTGGTTCAAAGTTGTTCTTAAAACAATATTGCTGTTATCGTATACAATGCTCTCTTGGTTATGCTCATTTCACACTTCATTATTTCAATGGAAGTTATCCATTTTTTTCTAAAATCAATGAGCAAGACTTTGTGACTCCTGTCCCAGTCTCCACTGGGCCACATCGTATAGAATGAAGGGTCAAGCCCCTCCTCTGGCATATACTGGTTGTATGAACATAGGCCAGTTACTGAACCTCTCAGTCCATGGAAGCTGTAATTTATAGACAGGCAGGTCTGCATTGGTGGAAGGCCTTTCCAGACAGGTCCAAACCAAAGCCAAAACAAAACCAACTATATCAAAGACTTCCAAGAATGTCTTCTTTGTTAGTAGTGTATTTCTCATTGCTTTGAAAATTAATTTTATTTTTAGTATTTAGTAAAGAAAATTCTAAATAAAAATGAACCATGATTTTCTCTGGAAATGTTAAAGGACTTGGTATTTGTGTCACACACAACAGCAGATGTGATTATAAACCACAGGAAGACTTGTGAAACTCGAGAACAGCTGTGAATTCATCATGGAGGATGCCAACGCCATCAATACTCATGTTGTTCTGTGGGATTGACAGGGTCATGTGTGATTAATACACAATCTGTACTTTGAAGCACAGATTCCACATCTAAATAGATCGGGCTGAAATGGCAGAATTCACAGGACTTAAATCATATCAAGAATATAATCAAACTGTAGGGGCCTTCTACAGTCATGTTATTGGAAGCCATTTCAAAATCATAGATGAGTAAAATGAAAATACATCTTATATCTCAAGTAGTATTTATGTCAATAAGGATATGAATTCTCAACCTTAATAAGCATGGATTGAATTATACCCCAGTATTTTCTATGTAATTTGATGGAGATGACTGGAAAATTATATGCAACTTTCAGACTCAACAGTCTACTATGTCAATATATTATAAGACCAGAACATAGAGTCTGCATCCTATAGAGAAAATGTTTAATACCTGGCTCCACTTTGGGCAGTATAGAACAATACTCCATTCCCCAAATTCCTCACTACAGATAGGAGGACTGCAATGTACAAAAGTCCTGGGAGGGAAAACTTCTCCGTACTTCATGGATGAGGAAACAACCTCAGAGAGAGGCAAGAGACTTGCCCCAGGGTCATCCAAATCAGAGGGGAAGGCGGAAAAGAAGAAAAAAGAAATTACACAATAACTTTGTTGTATATTTAAAAGGAATAGCAGGTTGTACAAAGTACATTTGCAGTTTCATGTGCAATCATCTTATTTATTATACTATGATATAACATGTTATACTATGTTTTATTGTACTACGATATAACATGTTATACTATGTTTTATTATACTATGGTATAACGTGTTATACTATGATTTATTATACTATGGTATAACGTGTTATACTATGTTTTATTATACCATGACATAACATGTTATACTATGTTTTATTATACCATGATATAACAT
>NW_027185655.1:9485523-9516097 GCF_028583685.1 Petaurus breviceps papuanus | reverse complement strand
CCACGATATAACATGTTATACTATGTTTTATTGTACTATGATATAACTTGTTATACTATGTTTTATTATACTATGATATAACATGTTATACTATGTTTTACTATACTGCATTTATTATACTATTATACTGTCATACTCCTATGTTTATTATACTATATGTATACTGTTATACTGTGTTATTGTACTGTTACATAATACATATTATACTATGTTTTATTCCATAAATTTATTCCATTTATTGCATAAATTAAAAATTAAAGAACAGGATTAATTATGCATAGGGGAAAAACTGAAAATAAATGATCTCTGAAACAGGAAAACATAGGTTAAAACCAGCAATTCATATAGTAGACACCTCTGTTAATGAATGGATGAATGTGGGTGAATGAAAAAGTGAATGAATCTATTATTTTACAAATGAATGGAATCAAAACCAACCCAGTTAAAACTGAGAAAGGCTTAGAAACTTCACCAGACTAAACCTACCACAGGAGCCTTCTGAAATGCAGAAAACAGAATGTTTTTGTTGTATCCCCAATGATCCTAAGCCCAGTGGAGTAGGGATGAGAAAAAACAGACTCTTTGAGTCCCTTGGACTGAAAAGTAGGGTTGGAATCATAAGATTTAATGCTAGAAGAGATCCTTGAGGAATTCAGGGAAAAAATGGGCAGGCAGATAACAAATCAGTGAAACAGGTTTTTTTAAGAAAGTGTTTTCAAGTTTCATACCAGCAATACTTAGACCCAGAAACCCAAAGGTATCTGTACATGTATGAGCAGAAAGGATGTTAAGAAAACTGTAAGGATACCAGAGGATTTAGATTTGCTGGCAAGTCAAAACATCCCACCCCTTACCAAGTTTTCTAAGCTGGATAAATAAAAACAGATGTCCTGGACGTCCTTTTAGTCTGTTGTCTTTCAAAAGGGAGTGGGGAAATCGTGAGTAATAGCACCTAAGTGAGGGCTCCTTCCAAGAGACAAAAAAGCTATACAATGAATCTGGAAAAAAGTTTAGTTAAAAGAAAAGGTGTCAAGGAGAGTTCAAAATATAGTCAACAAACCATCATCTTTGTCTTTTTTTTTTTTTTGAGGCAATTGGGGTTAAGTGACTTGTCCAGGAACACACATCTTGCAGGTGTCTGAGGCGGAATTTGAACTTGGGTCCTCCTGACTCCATGGCCAGTGCTCAATCCACTGTGCCATCCACTGTGTCTGTCTACTGTGACATCTAGCTGTTCCATCTTTGGAGTCAGAACAAATTCAGATCCTGTCTCTGCTCCTCACTATTTCTGTGACCTTGTATAATAAGTCATTTCATTGTTCTAGGGCTGTTTCCTGATCTGCAAAATGGGAGTGTTGGATTACGTGATCCCCAAGTTTCTTTCTGGTTTTATAAATTTGTACTACATATTTTTCATGTTTTTCAGGTTTCATATGCAATTGGTGTTTCCCACCCTTTGTCCATCTCCATTTTCTAATATCACACCTCTCAGAAAATCAAAAGCATCGACTTCCCCATACTTGCTCCTCTACACACACACACACACACACACACACACACACACACACACATATCATATTTAAGGAATCTAAGAAAGTTGGAGTTAGAAGCGGCCAGAGATGACCTAGCCCTGCTATCTAATTTTTTAAATGAAGGGATTAACACAACAACTCACACATAGTAGGCATACAATGAACATTTATAGAATTGAATTAAGTACTTTGGACAGCCAGGTGGTACAGTGGATAGAGCCCCTAGCCTGGAACAGAACAACCTGAGTTCAAATCCAAATCTGACCTCAGACACTTACTAGCTGTTTGACCCTGGAAAAGTCACTTAACCCAGTTTGCCTCAGTTTCCTCATCTGTAAAAATGAACTGGAGAAGGAAATGGCAAACCATCTTTGCCAAGAAAACCCCAAATAGAGTCACAAAGACTTGGACAGGAAGGAAACAAGTGGACAACAATAAAAACAATAACTTTGCCTAAGGTCAGACAGCTAAGTAACAGCATGACAGAGACTGGGAAAGAGGTTCTATGGAGTTCCTGCCTGGTGCTACATTCCAGGAAAAACAAATGAATGAACACCTACAACTCGTGATACAAGGCTTTGTTTCAACAGCAGAGGTGTCCTACGTGAAAAAGCATCAGGAAGAAACCTTTGAGTTTCATCTGCTCTGTGATATGAGAGCTTTTCCTCACAGATGGCAATTTACCTGTCTGTAATAAGGGGTTTTCACTAGGAACATTCCTATAATTATGATGGCTGCTGTATGCTCATTTCATAACACAGTGGCACTTAATTAAGATGCTGTGGCTGTACTCCACACCTACATCTAGCTAGGATATTATTTTATTCAAAAGGATATGGGGCACCTACCACTTTCACCGGGAGTCTTCCGAGATTTGCGGCACAAGTTTGGACACCTTGTAGAATGTTTAGTTAGTGTAATGGAGGAGAGACTGGCTAGCAAGAACCCAATCCTTAGCACAGGCTCAGACTGGCCCTTCCTGATTGGTTAGGCAAGGCGTGAGGAGATTATTTCCTGCCTGGTTCTAATCCAACACATCCATCGGAGTTCTGGCAGCCTGTTTCTGGCCATGTCTGTAACAACTCCTGCTAAGTCTTTGGTTAGCCACAAAACCCCCTGGGATTTGTAGTTCTTCCCATTTTGGGAAGAGAGGAAGCTAACAGCTCTTGGACAGGTTTTCACAGTGATGATGGCAGGAATTTGGAGGGCTCTTTAGAAGAATGAGGAGAAGAGGGGGGAAGTCATCCCACGGCGACAACGTGACCATTACAGTAGCTGATGTGCGCCCTATCTACAATTCCATTTTTAGACCACGAGAGATGATTTCTAAATGGATAAGCAGTGAGGTGGAGCACAGTGGATAGAGTGTGGGGTCTGGAGTCAGAAGACCTGAGTTCAAATGTTGCCTCAGATACCTACTAGCTGTGCGACCCCGGGCAAATCACTTTACCCTGTTTGCCTCAGTTTCCTCACCTGTAAAATGAGCTGGAGAAGGAAATGGCAAACCACTCCAGTATCTTTGCCAAGAAAACCCCAAATGGGGTCATGAAGAATCAGAAACAATTGACAGCAAGCTGTGAGGTCTGTGACTGTGGGGAGTGTTGTTAATTTAACTGCAAACACTTACTCCAGTAGTAGTCAGTTCTGAGAGAAAAAAGCTAGCCAGAGGTATGAATGAATGAACAAGCCTTACCCTGCCTCAGCTTTACTTCCAATTAATTGTTTCCAAAATATTTTTATATATTTATATCAATATATTGAATATTACATTATATATTAATATATTCTGCTAATATATTTGCCAAGCATCTCCTTTTTCATTTAATTTTCTCAGGGTTAATAAAAACAACAGTCCTTGACATCTTCGAGATAGCACACCTTCTTCAATTCCTGGGGTCTTTTTGATCATTCAGGACTTTTTCCTCAGTTCAAAAAATTAAATTAAATTCAACAGCTGGTCATTGTCCTCCCCCTGCTGGAAATATCTGTGAACTACAGAAAATGAAATTCTGTTTATTCTGTTTAAAAATCACTGTCCTTGATCTTATATAGATTTTGCAATTTGGAAAAAAAAACACACATAAAAGTATGAGAGTAAATGACAAGACCATTTGTATATAATTAACCAACCAACAAACAGTTGAGAGACTAAGATTATGCTTGGTGCTCTAGAATTTTTTTTTTAAAGATAAAGAATGATTCCTGTCTGCCAAAAACTTTCCATTTATTTGTATCCCCCTCCCCTACACTAGAATCTTAGCTTCTGAAGGGAAATGATTGTATCCTATATTTACTTTACCACCAGAGAAAGGTCTGTCCGATTTCCTGGCCCTTTTCCATGATGAAGTTCCAAGGGATAACAGCAATCCCATGTTCACCCTGGCACTTGTGTGCTTCACCCAACACCAATGTCATGGAGTTTTTTTTTAAGACTCATTTAAAAATACTATTTTTTAAAATACTCATTTCTCAAAGTTTGAATACAAATCAACAAAAAGAGTGAGCTCCCCAGTCTGAGATTCTACTCTCTGAACCTAGAACTGAACAGACAAAACAAAAATCCAAGTCCATTTCTAAAGGCTACTGGGCCTGAAAGGAGAAGGTAGTCTTCCCAGCCCGGCTTAATGCATATTTTTTTCTGCTGTGGGTGAATGAGACCGTCACCCCTGTATGTCTCCAGAAGAAAGAGAGAAAGAAACCATCCCAGTCTGGTAGTTTTGAACATGCTGCCAATTCTGGCTATGAAACATAGAATGAGGCTGCTCCCACATGTGTGGTAGCCAATGCAGGATGTGTTCCCCCAGGAGAAGGTCCCTGGTATCTCCCACATGGAGGCCCCCACTTTGGGTAATTTGGGCATCCATCAAAGTCCTTTTAAATAGGAAAAGATTTTTTATCTAATTAGCAGTTATCCCTAAGTGAACTGTGTGCAGTCAAACCATAGGCTCCTCAGAACCAAGATCAGAATTAGTAAAAGAAAAAAAAAAGAATAAAGAATAGTAATGAGAAAATATATGATATACATTGAAACATCTTAACCCCAAACTACTTAACCAAATCATTGAAATTCAAATTGGGAAATGGACAATAGAAATGACATCAACACTAACTATAATCGTTTTATCCAGAAGTTTACCCAATGTAAATTAATTTCCATAACCAAAAGGTACCAGAAAGTACCTTCTTCAGCAAGCATCTAATTTAGTTGGCAAATTAAGAGCCATGGTTGCTGCCAAAGTCAGCACTGGTTTAGGATATAAATTCATTTGTAAAATCTAATGAAGAAGGATGATGAACAATTATGAGTATTGTTTCCTAAAGCAGAAATGTGATAGGAGCAATATGGGTGATAGGAACATTATTTATTAGTGTCCTTGTCATGAGAGGCATTTTGCCAGGAGCCATGGAAGGATGAAGTAAGGAGAAACCATTGTCCTTGCTCTCAATTATATCTTTCAATTTAATTGGAAAGTCAGAACTAACGGGGATGGTGTATTCAGAGTAGCCAGCAAGATTTAATTTGATTAATCTGTACACAACAAAGAAGTCAGTAAGTAGTCATGGAGTGTGCTAATATTATACTTGGTGCTTGAAAATATAACAGAAGTATAAAGTCTTGAAAAGAACCAGCCAAGAGGAAAATCCCCAAAATGGAACTTGCTCTAGCTATATTGAGACGGAGATTATTCTAAAATGAAGGTATTTATTCAAGAGGAAAACATAGGGTTCCTCCCTTTGACTTCTCCATAGTGGGATGGCTGGGGAGAAAACTAGCTTTCTATGGTTTAGATCTACCCCCAAATGGGGTTACCTACCACCCACAGTTCAAGAAGTGCTGAAGGAGTGGATGGTGGAAAAAGGAGCACTGGTAGAAAGCTATTATCTCCAACTCTTCCCTGTTGGGAGTGGCAGTAAGTCTCCGCCTTAGCCTGGGGAGGGGGATGGTTATTGTGGACTTTTCAAAGCAGAATCTTGGCTCAAGGCACTATCCACAAGGAAAATTCAACCTTCCTCCTTGGTCTTCTGCATTTCAGAGAATTCTAATCACATGAGCAAGACATGATGGAGTTGGCCCAAAACAAAGCTTATTTATGGTTTTTACTCAAGACCAAAGAAGTAAAAGACAAGAAATAAAGAATTTAATAGCACAATTCCTATGTGACCTCGGTACCTGTGTTTCTTCCCCAAACTGGAGTCCCATGCCAATTGCTTCTTTTGCTGCTTAGCGTCATTAATGACTGCTGGGCTCTGGACACACCTCCATCCTCTCCAGCCTCACCCCTTGCCTCATGATCCTGGTTCTTCTCAAGGGCCCAGCCTCACTCTCATAGCCTCACCATAGAACCCCAGCTATAAGGCTAGACTGGGAATGGGATCTTTCCATGGTGCCACCATCTTGTCTTCCCTTTGCCTTTCCTTCTTCTCCCCAAAGTTTGCGTTCTGATTGCCCCTACATCATTTCAACGCTAGGCTTTTAATTATTTTTGTATCAGCTGGATCATTATGAGACTGACTCAAAACATAAAAAGGGCCTTTGCAGAGGTATGCTGGATTCGGCTCAAACCAATTTGCAAGAGTCAGTCGTTTACATTTTCAGTTGTGAGCATTTATATTGTGGAAATCAGCAAAAGCTCCAAATCAGGACTTCATTTATTGTTTTGTTGATTGTGGAGACTTAATAAAGAGATGGAGAAAATGCTAATAATGTGGATTAAATTTATCTGTTGGTGTACATTTTTCCCCAGGAGAGTCCGTTGTGAAACTGGCCGCTTCTCATGAGAGAAGCCCTGCAAAATCTCTTTATCTTTGGCAGCACCTCATTGACCCGTGTTCTTTCCCCTGGGATAGTTCATTCAATAGCTACCTCATAAGGGCTTGGGGACTAAAGGGGAGGATTGTTTTGAGGTGCCTTGCTTTGTAATAATGTGAGAAAGGAACTTGTCTTTTTCATAATGGTAAATGCAAATTTGTGTAGAAGAAAGCAAACCCTTTAGCAGACTTGGTGGCAATCTTGAGTCTTTGGATTGAGATGAGAAGAATCATCATCCAACCCTTATTAAAAGGTTGTTTGTTGTTGAGGTTGTTTCTGAGTCCTCATGACCCCATTTAGGGTTTTCTTGGCAAAGATACTGGAGTGGTTTGCTATTTCCTTCTCCATCTCACTTTACAGATGAGGAAACTGAGGCAACAGGTTAAGTGACTTGCCCAAGGTCACACAGCTAGTAAATGTCTGAGCCCAGATTTGATGTCAGGATGATGAGTCTTCCTGATGCTAGGCCAGCACTCTATCCATTAAGCCAGCTAGTTGCCCCTATAAGAAAAAGGGGCAGTCTCCTTGTAGAGGCCCCTAAATGGGGCAAAGATTTGGCAACACCCCCCAACTGGAATCTCAAAGATGGAGAGGTTTTGGTTGGTGGGCCAGAGAGAATTGAGGAGATGATATTGTGGGACTCGTCTCGTCTTGGGATTGAGTCAGGCTTGGCGACAGGCTGCATATACCAGGTTATGACGTCTTACTTATTGTACAGATTACAGATTACTCTAGCCCCCGATGAGGATTGGTAACTGCCCGAGGTGTCATCATTGGTGCTAAGGGCCTGATTGTGCCGCTCCTGATGGTCATCATGGCTGTGAATTGTCTCTGATAACACCCACACTGCGCGCACCATACTGATAACACCCACACTGTGCGCACCATACTTTTTAGAGGTCTTTTATATTGCTTGATGCTCTTATTCTTTTTTTGGTGCCACATCTCTCCCCTTGGAAGAATCTGAATGAGTAGTCGCTGACATAGATACCAAGTTCTGCTGGCTTTCTTCTGACAATTTAATATCAGTTAAAATTCCTTAGGAAATGATGACAATTTATTTCAATATCTGTCTTTTTATTCATTTCTTATTTTTCATCATCAACATTGTGTTTAAGTAGGTTAGACTGGACCTCACTTAATTGCACATCGTATCTTATTTCCATTTTAATTCTTTCTTCTAAAGTGGTATTGATTTTGATTGTTGCTCCAAGTTGATGACCTGACTGTACACAGACAATTGCTTTGCAAATGGCTCTAACATCAATAGGTCCTTAGCAGCTGGCTTTCAGTTAAAATATAATAAATGTATTTCATGTGTTTGTGATGCCATTTAATGCTTACCCCACCTGACATATCCTGATTCTCTTCTCAAAGAAAGTATTCATGATGTATAGGTTCTGGCTTCTCTATAGTTTACAACCTTTTAGCCTACCTTGTTTCTTACTTCTGAACCATACTTACAAACTTATTTTTGATCTAGGTAGTTAGGTGTAGGGGGAAACTAGAGGCCGCATAGTGCCTAGAGTGCAGGGCCTGGAGTCAGGAAGACTCAGCTTCCCAAGTTCAAATCTGGCCCCAGACACTCACTAGCTGTGTGACCCTGGAAAAGCAAATAAATTATGTGTCACAGTCAGGTAATTTACCTTCAAAGGAAACAAGGAGTGTCATTTCATAAGGCACTTGGTCACCTCAAATTAAGCTTCTACAAAAAGACCACAATGAAAATAATTAAACTACCAGCTGTTACAGAAAATGAAAGACTCAATAAGACTCTCCAGATTAAATCTATGAAAATTTTAACATTCAGTGACATCATTGTAAAGGTAGACATATCGGAGAATGGGGGAAGGGAAGGTAGGAAGGGGAATAATCACTTATTAAGCAGATACTATGTGCCACTAACTATGACAAACACTTGACAGGTAGCCTGGTGCAGTGAATAGAGCACTGGCCCTGGAGTCAAGAGGACTTGAGTTCAAATGTGACCTCAGGGATACTTGATACTATCTGTGTGACCTTGAGCAAGTCACTTAACCCCAATCAGTTTTCTCAAACATAAAATGGGAATAATAGTAGCACATACCTCCCAAAGTTGTTATGAAGACCAAGTGCCTAGCACAGAGTAAGTGCTACGTAAATACTTATTCCCTCCCCCCTCCCCTTCTCCTTGCCCTTTCACCTCCAGCAGTATGTCCATTGGACAAGGATCTCACACTGAGTGCCAGCAGTCAGCTAAATATTTATAGATCATCAAAAAACACGGTGATTCTTGGAAGACTTCAGGTCTTCTGCCTCCACAGGAGCAGAAAGCGGCTATTTTTGCTGCTGTTGTAGTTTCTTTTTGTCTCTTGGGATGCCGTAGCTGAAGAATTCACCTCAAGTGACCAGCCAGTCAGTGATGAGCCTTTCCCCAAGTAGCCAGACTGGTCCTTGGGAAGCAGATAGAGTGAGCCTTTATGGTGTAGTAGAATCTGTGCTGTGCTCTGAGATCAGAGTTTTCTAGATCTCAAGGTCACCTCCACAACACAACGAGGCACCCAAGAGTAGGACTTTGGGGAGGCACCAGAACACACTCTTGTGAAAATGATTGCCTTTCTTATTTATAAAGCCTGTGAGAGAACCCAGAGCTGAAGGTCATCTGTTACTCCTCCCCTGTTCTTGAAGAATATAGTCCCCAAACTTCACCTTCTTTTGATAAATCACATAGATGGGATCTCTTGTACGGGTGCTCCCTACTTTACTGATGAGCTATTGGGAAGAAAAACCAGAATGACTATCAATCTTTGCAGACATAGTACAGCCAGGGGTGCATTATGGATCTGACTGAACAGCATCTGTTTGTCATTTCTCCACTGCTGATCTGACTGCCACAGCTGTAAAGGTTGGATGTCATCAAATTATCTTTTACCTAGCCTGATGTTTCCTCCTCCCCAACAGCAGTAACAAAAATCCAGAAGGAAATCAAGTAAATAAAAACCAGTCTAAGAGAGAAAAGTAATCACACATTTCCAAAGTAAGTAGTTCTCAAATGGGGAAATAAAAAACAAAAAACGATTGTGTACCTTAGTTGAAAAAAAGAAGCCATTTTTTTTTTTTAAAAAGACATGATAGGAGAGAGCAAGGTAAAGGAAAACATCTTTTTTTCAGTTTTGGAATTAAAGAAGAATTTCTATTTAACTTTCACCATTTAATTTAATATTTCCATAAACCAGGTTTTAACCTTTAAAAAAAATCGCTAAGTGCTTTAATTGTCTGGGTTGTTTTCTTTGAGTCAGAAAAAAACCCCAAACACTTAAAGTCTGTCTATTTTGAGCTTATTAGTGTTTTGAGGCTTTCAGCACAATTTAAACTTGCTTAGGAAGGTTCCTTACTGGGTCTCTAATCCTCTGAACAATTTAGAACTTGCCTGGAGGTCCAGCCTGGGCAAGGGTAATTTCTTGGAGCTGTAGGATTTGAAGGACCAAAGGAAGTCCATTCACCCAATCAATTTCTCCTGGCTCTTTCCTTTACTAAGTTTATCCTGTGTCAGGCACTGGAGATGTAAAGACAAAATGAAATGTATCTTAAGTTCTACTGGGGGGACAACCTCTATGTACATATGTATAAATCAAAATAAATACAAAGGAATTTATCAGAGGAAGAATTAGCAGATCAGCAAAGGCTTCTTATAGGAGGTCAAACTTAGCCTGGATTTTAAAGGGGATAAGAAATTTGAAGGACAGCAAGGTGGCACAGTGGATAGAGTGTCCAGCCCTGGAAATTAGGAGGACCTGATTAAGGACATGGTTAAGTGACTTTCCCAGGGTCACACAGCTAGAAAGTGTCTGAACCCAGATTTGACTCATCAGGAATCATCAAGAGTCTTCCTGAGTCTTGGCCACTGGGATTTAGTTTCCTAGATAATGTGCCTAATCAGAAATACAGAATTAAAAACTCCTCCAAGCCCAGAACGTTCTTCATCATAATGTGTAAGACATCTGTGGAGTCCCCAATCAGTGTTCCTGACCCCCTGGAGTATCCTTAGTCAGAACACTGGCAGGCTCAAGTTTCTTCTTCTATTACCCACAGGCACAATTCTGGCTGTCTTTACAGAGTACTGATCTTGATTTAGTGACAGCAAGACAGTGCAATGAATAGGGTGCTAAGCCTAGAGTCAGGAAGCTCTGAGCTCAAATCTTGCCTCAGACACTAACTAGCTATGTGCCCCTGGGCAAGTTACTTTATCTCTGTCTCCTTCCGTTTCCTCAGCTGTAAAATGGGGGTGATAACAGTATCTACCTCCCACAGTTGTTAAGAGGATCCAATGGAATAATAACTGTAAAGTGCTTAGCACATAGCAAGTACTTTATAAATATTAGCTATTATTGATAGAAGAGCTTATTGTTATTTCTCTTTGAATTTCTTGATCATTATTCTGTCTCATGCCCTTCTGAGATCTTTTGCTAGATTATACATGGCAAATCTGGGCTCCTCTCCAATCATGATGTTGCCATCTTAACTGGTGGCCCTAGTAAATTTATTCTTGTTGGTTTCAGTCCAGTATTCTGAGTAATAAAAGTATTTTAAAATCCCAATTCTACCATCTAACATACTAACCTTCCATGTTTGTGTCATTTTTAGACTTGATAAGTTTGCTCTTTGCATTTTCAATCCAAGTCATTGATTAAAAACAATGCTGAGCAAATGCCTGGTACAAGCTATATGATGCTTGGCAACTTCCTCTCCCTCTCTTGACCAGTTTCCCTGTCTATAAAATGAAAAGTCAACTCTGTAAGATAGGCTTTTCAGACAAGTTGCCAATCTGCCTCAGTGGGAGGAGTTTCTACACTGTGAGTTCTTAACAGAAATAAAATAAAAAGTTCAACCTCCCCCTGAAAAATGAATAGGAAATGAAGAACTAGATCTTTAGTATCAAGATAAAATGAAAATGAGGACTACTACTATATAAATAAAGATCCCTGTGGGCCACAGATTGACTTAGTTTTACAATGTAATATTATTTATTTTATTTTTATTATTTTGTTAAATATTTCCCAATTATATTTTAATCTGGTTCCAGCCACAATGAGGAGTGTTGAAGGCTGCCCATGGGACATAGACCTTATGTTTGACACCTTTAACCTAGATGATCTGTGTGGTTCCTTCCAACTTTAAAACACTTTACTCCTTAAAAAAAAAAAAGGACGTCACACTAATACATTGTTAGTTGAGCTGCAAAATGGTATAATCATTTTGGAAAGCAATCTGGAATTGTGGAAAAGTGACTAAAATGTCCATATCCTTTGAATCAGAGGATCCATTCCTAGATTTATAGCCCCAATAAGCTATTGATAAGAAGAAAGTTCCCATGTATACCAAAATAATATAGTAGTACTTTTTGTGATAACTAAAAATTAGAAACAAAGTAGATGCCTATCAATTGGGGCATGACTAAACAAATTGTGGTCTATAAATGTAATGGAATATCAATGTACTGTTAGAAATGATGTGTGTGATGACTACAGAGAAGCATGGAAAAATCTGTATGAACTGATACAAAGTCAAGAAAACAATGTATAAAGTACATGGAAAGAACTACACTGCAAAAAACAAAAGTAAATGTAACAAAATTATAAAAATCCATCAGGATTCAAATGAAGAGCTATGAGAAGAGATCCCCAACCTACCCCTTCGTGGAGGGGGCAGTCCACAGGGGTTAGCCATAGTACATGTTTCAAACTTTTTCAATTTATTGATTAGTGCGCTCATTTTTTTTTTCTTCTCTAAACATGACTATTTATCCTATGGGCAGGAATGGGAAGGAATACTTGGGATAACTGTAGTGATGTAATGTCAATTATATCAATTAAAAGAAAATCACAATAAAAACTGACTTAAAAAACACCAACCTTGTATTCTTATGATGGAGACAGGGACAGAGCCCTAAGCACTTCCCTCCTATCACTATGTCCCTGATGCTATGTTACTCACTATGCTGCTGCTAGGGGGTGCAGGGTATAAACTGCTGGACCTGAAGTCAGAAAGAGCTTCCTAAGTTCAAAACCAGTCTCAGACACTTAATAGCTGCGCGACCCTGGGCACGTCACTTCACCCTGTTTGCCTCAGTTTCCTCATCTGTAAAATGAGCTGGAGAATGCAATGGAGTATGTGTCATATCTCAAACACAGAAAGAACTTTGTCAGATCTATAAGAATATGAGCCATTCCTCAATTGATAATGGTCAATGGGTAGGAACAGGCAATTTTCCAAAGAAGAAGTCCAAAAATTTATAGCCATTTGAAAATGCTCTAAATCATTATTGATTAGAGAAATGCAAATTAAAACAACTTTAAGATATCTTTGCCAAGAAACCCCCAATGAAGAGTTGGAAATGATTGAAACCAACTGAACAACAAAAAAAATTGCTGTGCTAGGGAAAGGAAGAAGGGGAAAAGCATTTATAAAGTTCCTACTGTTGCTGGGCATTTTGCTGAGCACTTTACAAATAAGAATTCATTTGATCCTCAAAACAAGCCTGGGAGGTAGGTCCTGTTATTATCCCCATTTTACAGTTGAGGAAACTGAGGCAGACAGCAGCATGCCCCACTTTCCCCACATTTCAGACATTTTTGTCCGTGATTATTTGTATCGCTCTAATATCAAAATCCTCTTAATTTAGGTTCAAAGTTAGGACTTGAAAGGTACTTGAAAGTCATTGAGCATTTAACAAAGGATTTTGCCCTAACCCAGCAAAAATATGAAACAAGAATACCAAAGCATTTACTGAAAGTACTTACTTATAGAAGCATCTCTGCGTATTCTCCTTCATCTCCATCTGGAAATGTTATCTGGTCACTAAGTCACCAGGGTGTGATGCTTAAGGTGATGCTTAAGGTGTGGTCTGAGACACCCAGACTACACAGGACCGGTACTTTTTTTAACCCTTGAGATGACCAAGATGCCAGGTGAGGGAAAATCTTTACCATGTTGTGGGTGGGGAAAAAAGAAAGTGCATCAGGAAAGTGCTGGTCCTATTGCATTGACCTTGAAAAGAAAGTTTGGGTGAAAGGGTAGAAGCCAGCCTCAGAGCAGTGCTCCCAGATTAGAGGACAATAGGGCCACAGAAGAAGCATCAACCGTGGTTGAAAGACTTAAAACTCTAGTTCAACCCTGTAATTTTACAGATAAGGAAACTGAGTCCCCTGGAGGTTAGATGAATTGCCCAAGTCAGCAAGTGCTGACTCAAAATGCAAAATTCTTTCCAGTGTACCACACTGCAATTAAATATTTGTATTAATTTTTCCTGGAATTCTTTCCAGGAAAATTTTCTCTATAAAAACAAGAATGGGAAAAACACAAACAAAACTTGGTTCAATAAATGGAAATGTTTCTTGCATTCCTGTCAGGATCTCATTCTATATAGGAACTCCTCTGACTTGACTACAGGGATCCCTCTTCAACAACTTGTACAGTTTGGCTGTACATTTCACCCTCAACTCCACCTGTCCACCTGTCATCTGCCTAGTATACTTTGCCTTCCCAGGAGAGAATATATGAATCATAAAGTGAAGAGACAAAGCAAAGATTCAAAAATGGAAAGGAAAATGGTCATAAGAATTTTCTAGCTCTCAAAGAAAAATGTTGATTTCATTTTTTTTTAAATCTGTACTCGTATGTCCAAAGGCATAATTGTTTTTGATGAGGGATGGCTCCCAATAGGTTCAGCAGGAACTCTGATCTTATCTAAGACCAGAACCTGCAATTCAGTCTGGAAAGAATTCAGCTCAGGCTGACTTGGAGTCAGAGTTGAAAAAGTTTATTATATGCCTTACAGTGGGCAAGGATCCTTAGGGGACCTGCAACCTTAAAGGGGTAGAATTAAGATTTATATAGAATCATCCATAGTAGAACCTGTGCCAATTATGGTAACTAGGTGATTAAGGGTGGGATTAGGGAGGAGTTAAGGTGGGGACAGTGTAATGTAATTGCGCAGGTGTATTGCCCATGATTCACTGGGGAAAAGCCCAAGGGGGGGCTACCTAGAGGTGTGGTTTTAGGCTTGAAACGTCTCTAAATCAGTGAGCGGTCAAGGGCTGACAGAGAAGTGCCCAGTCTGCCACCCATCAGTGTCATGTTTGACAAGATTAATGTCTGGGAACCAAGGCTAACCGGAGACTCAGTGGATAATAGGCTAAGGAGTTAACCCAGAGATAGGGTCCTGAAGGATTCGTTGAGGCAGCCAAGGAGTCAACCTAGAGATAGGGTACCGAAGAATTCATGGGGGCAACAAGATGCTATGCAAGGGGGAGTTGCCTAAACTGGAATGTTTATAGATACTTTTGTGAAGGATTGATAGGTATAGCTTGTTAGTGTTTCAAGGCTGAGATAAACAATCCATCAATTGTTGCTGGGCACAATTAATGCTTTGAAGCTAGGCAAAGTGAAGGTAGGGGGAAGGGGCAGAGTTAATGTTCTGAGGGGGGGGGGGGGGGGAAATGGAATGTGATTTTACAAACTGGTTTTACAAATTGATGTTACAAAGTTTTACAGACTGATGTTACAAATACAGATCCCAAGCAACCCATCATTCCTGATGTTACAGATTGGTGTTACAAATTGAGTTTACAAATAGATTTTACAAACATAGATCCCAAGCATCCCATCAGTTTTCTCAGATAATTATGGCAAATTATGGCAAATACCAAAGATGACTGCAGAAATATCAAAGTTGAAAGCAGAAAATTGGGGGAAAATTTTATGGATGTTTCTCAGATAAAGTTTCTTGTATCTGAACTGTATAAAGAACATTGTCAAATCTATAAGAATACGAGTCATTCCTCAATTGATAAATGGTCAAAAGATATAAATAGGCAGTTTTCTGATGAAGAAACTGAAATTATTTATAGCCATATTAAAAAAATGCTCTAAATCATTATTGATTAGAGAAATGCAAATTAAAAGAACCTTGAGATATCATTTAACACCCATCAGACTAGTTAAAATGATAAAAGGGGAAAGTGACAAATAGAGGGGATGTGGAAAAATTAGGACATTAATTCACTATTGGTGGGACTATGAACTGATCCAACCATTTTGGAGAGCAATCTGGAATTATGCCCAAAGAGTTATTAAACTGCCTACACCCTTTGACCCAGCAATACCACTCCTAGGTCTGTTTCCCAAGGTGATCAGGGAAAAAGGAAAAGAACTTATATGTTCTAAAATATTGATAGTAGCTCTCTTTGTGGTGGCAAAGAATTGGATAGGGGATGCCTGTCAACTGGGGAATGGTTGAACAAGTTGTGGTATATGATGGAATTCTACTGTGCTATAAGAAATGATGAGCTGATTGATTTTAGAAAAACATGGAAAGACCTGCACGAATTAATGAAGAGGGAATTGAACAGAACCAGAGGAACATTTTATATAGTAACTGCAATATTGTTTAAAGAGCAAAATTGAGTGACTAAGTCATTTTGAATATTATAAATATCCAAATTAGCTACAAAGGACATATGAGGGGTGGCCAGGTAGCACAGCAAGTAAGAGCACCGGCTCCAGTGTTGGGATGACCTGGAGATCGAATGCCAGGCTCAGATACTTACCACCCACCCAGAAACACCTGGCCGTGTAACCTTGAGCAAGTTACTTAACCCCAATTGCTTAGGGGTGGCCAGGTGGCTCAGCAAGTAAGAGCACCGGCTCCAGTGTCAGGATGACCTGGATTAAATCCAGGCTCAGATACTCAGCACCACACCCAGAAATAACTGGCCGTGTAACCTTGAGCAAGTTACTTAACCCTGATTGCTTTAAAAAAAAAAAAAGAACATATGAAAGAAGATGCTATCCACCTCCAGAGAAAGAACTGATAAGTAGAAGTGTGGATATTGTGGATTTAAATATATATATATGTACACACTCATATACACACATATTTGCATCTAATGATAGCCATCTCCAAGGAAGAGTAGGGAGAGGAAACATAAAAAATTCACAGCAGAGAAATAAAAGAAAATTTAGAACAAATCATGGAAAGCAGAGTAGCTTTGAAAACATGTAGTTTTTTTTAAAGGGCAGAGCCAAGATGGTGGAGTAAACACAGGGAATCACTTGAGATTTCCCCCAAACCCTTTCAAATGTAAAAAACAACCTGTAAAAAATGACTGTAAACAAACTCTAGAACAGCAGAACCCACAAAATGATGGAGTGAAAAGTAGCTCCAGCCCAAGACAGCCTGGAAGGGTGACAGGAAGGGTCTGTCATCCCATGCTGGGAGCAGAGGTCAGTCCAGCATGGGCCACACCAGTATAGACTGGGTGGAGCAGGGCTCAGGGCACTGAATCACTGGCAGCTGGGGCAGTCTCCAGACTTCTCAACCCACAAACACCAAAGTCGATGTAGAAAGTCAGTAGGAGGGCTCTCTCGGACCTGGGGGAGAGAGGAGCCTGGTCTATTCCCAGCCCTGGGGTGGTGGTGGTAGGTGGAGGTGGGGGCAGCAGCTGAGGCTGTTTCCAGAGCTCTCCATTCTCAGACAGCAGTGGGGGAATCAAGCAGCCTATCACAGGGCGACTACAGGGTTCTCTTTGCTGGTGCTAAGGCAGGATTCTCTTTCTTTGACCAGCTTGGATCTGGGTGGCAGTCCTGGGGTGAGGAGGAGTGCTGGTGGGCAGAGCTTGTGGTGTAGTGGAGAGAGAATCTTTCTCACAGTTCCAAGGCAGAAAGGAGTGCTTGTGGTCACCCACAGACCAGAGCACAGGTCAGGAGAAGAGTAAATACCTCTCCTTAAGGGGGTCCCTAATAAAAATTTACCCAGAAAATAAGACCTGAGGTTTTGGGGACTGAATGTGATTCCTGCTACTAATTTTGATCTTCATCAAGAAGCATAGCATTCAGCACAGAGCACGTGATGGTGCTGATGTACTCTGCCCAGTTCAGATATCTAGAACTAGGTGTTCTAATGGAATAGATCAAAATGACCATCTAGATCTGCCTTATCTGAATATCTCAAGGACATCTCCTTTGTAAGGAAACACAGAGAACCTGTTTTATTGCTTGATCTGTTACTTTGAGAAATAACCTTTTTTAATGTGCCAACTCTGAAAAGGCACAGAAACATGCTCTAATGGACTTGTTTCTGCTGTATCCTAACAGAGGATGAGAGCTATATTTCATCCAAACATGAATAATCCTTTCTCCCAAGAGTGCTTGAGACCCTTCTTCATTTCCCTCTTCTAAGATATTTCACTAAAGCCTGCTCATTTCTCTTTTCTTATGATGTGGCTTCTCATATGCATGCAATTGTAGAAATACATGGAAGTGTTCATGATTGCCTTCAAAGTGCTCTTTGGAAAGAGTGGTTTTCCCAGACATGGAGGTGTAAACAATAAACTTTGAACAAAGTAAAAAAAAAATGCCTCTCCCTAGATCATACCACCTTGGAAGGACTGAAAAACTAAAATCCCCATTTTAGAGATGAAGAAACTAATATAAACAGAGGTGAAGTGACTTGCTCAGGGTCTAAGGCTAGATCTGAACTCAGGTTTTCCAAGCAGTTTATTTACTGTGCCACTTACCTGTCCCTACCCTCCCCAGTCAGTCCTTTTCCCCACCTCACTATTCTCAGACACACAAGTCTTTCTGTGAGGATTTGAGAGACTTTTGGAATGATTTCCCCTAGATTAGGATTTACTAACCTTTTCAGCATCTAAATCTTTTTGAGAGTCTGGCAAAGACTATGGTTCCCTTCTCAGACTAATGTGTTCAAGTTCATATAATAAAATATATAGGATTACTAAGGAAGTCAATTATATTGAAATCCTGTTATCAAAATATTTAAAATCAAGAACCCTAGATTAAAATACCCTTGCCTTAGGATGAGGATCAAAGATTTTTTTTCTTTTTTGGAGGGGAGGGCAGGGCAATTGGGGTTAAGTGACTTGCCCAAGGTCACACACCTACTAAGTGTTAAGTGTCTGAGGCCGCATTTGAACTCAGGTCCTCCTGACTCCAGGGCTGGTGCTCTATTCACTGCACCACCTAGCCACCCCAAGGGTCAAAGCTTTTCAACAGAAGGATTTGGGGAGGGAGGAGTGAACAGAAGCCCTATGCCTAAATTAGCATCATTTCTAGGGTGAGGGGTGAAGTTGCTTATGTTTTCTTTTTTTAATTTCTAGAAACTCTAGAATTTCTAAAAATTCCATGGCATGGGAAGGAGACTACCAAACGTATAAGAAGCCATTAGGCAACTAAGTTGTGATTATGCCATAGGACTTTTTATAACTTCAGAGAGATACTTCTATTACTATTAACTCAATAATTTTTCATCTAGACTTAGATGAACTGATGCTAAGTGAAGTAAGTGGAACCAGGGGAATATTGTACACAGTAACAGCAACACTGTACAATCACCAACTATAATAGACTTAGTTCTTCTCAGCAATAGTGATCCAAGGCAATTCCAAAAGACCCATAATGGAAAATGCTATCCACATCCAGAGAAAGAACTATGGAGTCTGAATGCAGATAAAAGTATGACATTTTCTTTCTTTTTTAAAAAAATTATATATTTTTAGTTTTCAACATTCACTTTTATAAGATTTTGAGTTCTAAATATTCCCCCCTCCCTTCCTTTCCCCTTTCCCAAGACAACAAGCAATCCAATACAAGCTATACATGTACAATCATCTTAAACATATTTCCACATTAGTCATGTGATAGAAGAATCAGAACAAAAGGGGAAAACCACAAGAAAGAAAGAACAAAAAACGAAAAAAGAAGTATACCATTTTCTCTTTGTCGTTGTTTCTTTCTAGGGGCTTTTCCCTTTTGTTCTGCTTCTTCTTTCACAACATGACTAATGTGGAAATGTATTTAATATGATTGTACATGTATAACCTATATCACATTGCTTGCCATCTTGGGGAGAAGGGAGGAGAGAGAGAGAAAATAAAATTTGGAATTAAAAATCTTATAAAAGTAAATGTTGAAAACTATCTTTACATGCAATTGGGAAAAATAAAAAAGTGGCAACATAAATTAAAAATTAAAGAATTATAATAATTTTTCATCAATTCATTAATTATTCATTAATAAACATTCACCAAGAGCCAGGCACCATGTTGGGCACTGGGGATGCAAGTACAAAGAATGAAACAATCCCCATTCACAGTAAGTTTACATTCTAATGGTGTAGACAAGTGAGACAAGCCAGCAAGGAAAGAAGTAACCTTGCATTTGGTGGAACTGATTGGAAGACTCCCTATTTGGGTCTCAGTTACAGTAACTGATCAGACTGTATATGTGGAAATGGATATTATGAACTCTTGGAAGCCAATATCTGTCTGGGTGCTTATAGTAGCTTCAAGGCTATTTATTGTGGGTAAGGATAAAAGGAAGTCCTTAGAGTATCATGTGTAGTTAATATTAAATAATGTAAGATTTTGGGGTTGTGTGTGAAAGAGATTTCCTCCCTAATAAGGGAGATGAAAGAGGCTAGAATACTCCATTATACAAATTCCATTTTAATTACTCTGTGTAACCAGTGAAGAAGGTAAATGGTACCTGGAGATTAACAGAAAACTACTGGGAGTTGAATTATTCCAAATAATGCAGTCATTCCTGAACTTATCAACATGGTGGACCAGATAACAGAGGCCCCAGGTTAGCATTATGGGGTCATTGATCTCACTGTGGATGCTTTCTCCTCCATCCTCGAGGCTAAGACCAGTTAGGACAAGTTTGCTTTTATCTGAGGAGTTCAGTATGCTCTCATCGTCCTTCCTCAAGGTTTCTGGAGCTCCCTTTCCTATTCCCATAGTTTAGTGGGCAGAAATTTGAAAGAGGTCCCACTTCCTGAGGACAGAGACAAATACCACTATATTGACAATGACATAAATGCATGGTTAGCGAAAGCCTCAGATTGTATGGTGGCTTGTATGAGAGAAGAAACATGGAAGAGTAACCCCACTAAAAAATCAGGATTGGAACACTGCATTAAGTTTTTAAAAGGGATGCATTAAACAGGGAGAATCCAGATGATTCTAGATGCATCAACAAACATTTGATACTCGCTTCCCCACAGACCAAGAAGAAAGTTCAATAGGTTATTGACCTCTTTAGATTTAGAGAACTCACCTTCCACATCTGGGCATTTTAGTGCTTCCTGGTTATCAGGTTATTCACAAATACACCCCTTTTATAAAAAAGTGGGGACTAAGACAGGATGAAGCTTTGGAAGATTTACTGTCCAGCAGTAAAAAAGGCCCCTTGGGTCTTCATATCATCCCATAGGATCTACATTCCAGGAAGTCTGTTCATCAGGACCAGCCGAATGGAACCTTTGGCAGGCACCAAGATATGGTCAAATTAAATGAGCTTTGGATTTCTAGAGCCATGAATTCCCCAAAGGAGTCATTACGTGTTTGAGAAACAACTGCTTTCATATTATTGGGCTATGGTTACCAATGAACAGAAGACACAAAAACACCATGATTGCCCTTCATCCAGAAGTCTCCCATATGAGTTGAGTAATGCAAGATGGGTCCCCTAACAAGATGAGGAGGTCACAAGAGACCTCCATTGTCACAAAGAGCATCCAAGATGATGTTTAGTTTGGCCTTCCAGGCATTAGTGACATTCTTGAATAATTTGTGATGTTGTGGGAGGTTAAAACTTCCAGTTCTGTTCCCATTCAATATATAATACATATTATATATAATATGCCCCCTCTCTGCTCCTTATTTTTTTTATTCTGAACTTTGGCAGCAAAGAAATGAGCATTTCAAAATACACAGCAGAACATACACATGCACACACTTATACACATACACACACATGACTATATATAGAACCATGAATTTCCATTTCATGCCACTTACATTTTAAAATAGATGTATCTACCTATCCATCTATGTATTTATCTATCTATCTAACAAATTCTATTTTCAAAAATGTCCTTTTTGTCTATACTTCCTTCTAACCTTCCTTATATGGTTTTTAAAATTGTTTCAGTAACCTTTTTTTGGGCATCACTATTACTGTAATCCTTAACCTTAATTCCCTGCCCTCAATTAAAACACAGAATATTGTATTTCTTTTTTATCTTGTAACAAATAAACATAGTCAAACAAAATGAATACACAAAATGGCCATGGTCAGAAATCTCTCTTTCCTCCTTGAGTCCACCACTTCTCTGCCAGGAGGTGGGTAACATACTTTATCACTGGTCCTTTGGAGACATGGTTGGTCCATTAATCAGTTCTTGAGACTTTCAAAGTTGTTTTTCTGTACAATGTAGTGGTTTTTATAGAAACTGACTCTGTTCACTTCACTCTGTATCAATATATACTGTTCAGGATTGTCTGAAATAATAATAGTATTACACTCATGTAGCACAATTTGTTTAATCATTCCCCAACTGACAGACACACCTTAGATTTCTTTTCCTGTCTTTTATCCCTTCTTATTCCCCTCTTCAGAATCAAGAAGTTTGTTTTGCTTGTGACTTTTCTCTCCCTCTTAACCTTCCCCTGCTCCACCCACGCTTACTTTCTTTTTGAGTATGATGTATTTCTTTTTTTTTTTTTTTGCTTTTTGGAGGGGGGAAGACAGGGCAATTGGGATTAAGTGACTTGCCCATGGTCACACGGCTAGTAAGTGTTAAGTGTCTGAGGCCAGATTTGAACTCAGGTCCTCCTAACTCCAGAGTCAGTGCTCTATTTACTGTACCACCTAGCCGCCCCAAGTATGATGTATTTCTACACTGAACTGTTTATGTCTGTTCTACCCACTTTGTCCATTTTGGATGACCAACCTTCAGCTGATGCCTGCTCCCCTAGACCCTTCTTTCTATGTTCTTTTCATACAACCCAATTATGAAAAATAGCAAGTTATACCCTCACTTTTTCCTCCTTTCCACATTAGTGTATTCCATTTATCCTTCCTTCTCTTTCCCTTCTTCAAACAGGAACAAAACTCCTCCACCTTCAGGTTCTCTGTTGTTCTGATTTAACTCTTTCCATGAACACTTTCCATTGTTCAGTTATGTCCAATTCTTCATGTCCCCATTTGGGGTTTTCTTGGCAAGGATACCGGAATGGTTTGCCATTTCTTTCTCCAGCTCATTTTATAGGTGAGGAAACTGAAGCAAACAGGGTTAAGTGACTTGCCCAAGGTCACACAGCTAGTAAGTGTCTGAGGTCAGATTTGAACTCAGGGATGTGTCTTCCTGACTCCAGGTATATCACTCTATCCACTCACTGCACCACCTACCTGCCCAGCTCCCTCAATATCCTTTTTTTAAATTTATTTTTGGAGAGTAAGTGGGGTTAAGTGACTTGCCCAAGGTCACATGGCTAGTTGTTTTTGTGTGTGTTAAGTGTCTGAGGCTGGATTTTATCTGAGGTCCTCCTGACTCCGGGGCCAGTGCTCTATTCACTGCAACACCCAGCCACCCCAATTTTTTTTGTTTTTTTTTTTCCCTCAATACCCTTTTGAAAACATGAGGGTACTGAAGGATCATTTCTTTCTTCTCTATCTATTAGAATGTTAGTGCTACATTACCATACAGTTCTTTCCAATTGCTTGAATACATTGATCTTTCTAGTTTTCTCTGGACTCGTGTTTGTATCTCAAAGTTTTTACTTAGCTCTGGTCTTTTCCTCTGAAATGCTTGATAGTTCTCCCTTCCATTAAAGTGCATTTATCTTGCACTAGCTAATAATGGTTACTATATGCTAGTATATAGCTAGGATAGTACTTTAAGGACTTCAAGGCATTTTTAAAAATATCATCTCACTTTTATCCCCATATGTCGTTCATCTTTCATTTTCTAAGAGGATTAATGGCATGATGGGGTCATGTCTTGACTTGCACATGAATTGGATTTAAGTGGGGCAGAGTTAAGTCAGCCTCATTCTTTCTTCCAGAGTCATCAAAGTCCAGTGACATGATGCAAGTCCAGACAACTGGCGATGGCCCAGGATGCAGTGGATGACCTTGATGTCTTTGACGTCTGTCCAGACTCTAAGTGCCTTCTTCTTTCCTTTCTTCCTTCCCTCTCATTCCTTCCTTTCTGTACCAGCCTGAATAATGACCAAGAAATCTAATTATAAACTATAATGACTTTTTACACTTCAGACCTTCCCAAAAGTCAGCCATAAACTCAAGGAAAATAGAAGGGGCCACCAACACCTGCTTCAGCTGCCTTCATGGCTGGTGGAACAAAGTCCACTTGTTCTGCCAGGGGAGTCTTCACACGCTTGGGGTAGACATCCCCTGACTCACTGACTGCCCGTGGGTTACCTTCAGCCTGCTTTAGCCTGTCTGCCCAGGAGGTTTTTACAGGAGTGTGGCCGCAGCTCATGCTGCACCTTATGGGAGCTACAGGTGAGTGTTGAATGCCAAGTGGGCCCTGAAAAGGGCTCAGAAACCCTCCCACCAGAGGTGCTAGTGCCCCTTGACCATTCCATAGACCCTACCCTCACAACAGCCCTAGGGGGTGGGTGCTGTCATAATCTCCACTTTACTGGTGAATGAACCAAGGCAGACAGAACCTAACTGATCTGCTCAGGGTCACATAAGCTAGAAAGTGTCAGAGGCTGGATGTAAGCTCAGGTTTAATCTTGACTTCTGACTCAGTGCTCTCTGCACTGCACCACCTGCAGAATTATATTCAGTTTTGTAAGGCACATTATTCTTGCTTGTGAGCCTGCCTCTTTTTCCTTATTCATGGGAGAAACCACCAGGTCTTTCTTGTGTCCTTCCGATTATAGGCCCTTGTTACTTTGACTAGTGTTTTTCCTGGGTACTTAAAAGGATTTTTTTCCTTGACCTTGGATTTTGGTGGTGACTTTTCCTTCTGGGGTTCCTTTCAGGTGACTGGAAGTTTGTTTGTAACTTTCTCCCTCAGTTCTTCATAGATCTGAGTTTTAATTTATGATAAATTGAATATAGTGTCCAGGCTTTTTCAGGGAGTACAAAGATCCTTCTTTTTTCTTTTTGGAGGGCAATTGGGGTTGTGACTTGCCCAAAGTTACATGGCTAGTAAGTGTGTCAAGTGTCTGAGACTGGATTTGAACTCAGGTCCTCCTGACTCCAGGGGCAGTGCTCCTCTGTACCACCTAGCTGCCCCCCCCTTTTTTTTTGGAATCCAAAGATTCTTAAATTAGTTCTCCTAGACCTGTTTTCTAGGTTAAAAAATCTTGTTGATAGTCACTGGCCCTGGATTCAGGAGGACCTGAGTTCAAATCCAGTCTCAGACACATGATACTTACTAGCTATGTTACCCTGGGCAAGTCAGTTAACCCTGATTGCCTCACCAAAAAACAAAAACAAAAACAAAATCTTCTGTTTCATTTCTTCTACTATTCACGTATTTCTTTGGGAAAACCAAATTTTTTCCCTTGGGTCTCTGCTTATGGTTACTATGCAGTTACTTTCTTCTTCTAGGCTGGATGCTAGGGCATCTCTAGAACTGCAATGATTCTTATGCTGGTCTCTATCTTCTTTAATTTATACATTTCTCCATCTGTACTTCATAAATGTGGTCTTTGTGCAAGGCTCTACCCCCTGCTGCCCTTATAGGTGAGGTAGCTCTGCTTGGTCTTGACCTGGGTCACACTGGCTTCTGTGCTAACCTCTACTTCATGGGACTAGGCATTCCTAGACCTTTAAGCTACAGAGTACTTGCTTTTTAGTGCCCGCTATGGTGTCTTGGGATGGAAGGCTAACTCTGGGACCTTGACACTCCTGGAGACTTGAGCTGCCCAGACTGTGTGCTACAGCTCCCAGGGCTTCCAAGGTCCTCTCTGTGGGATTCCCACTTCCCCGGGAACTCTCTTGGTCCCCCTGGATTTGCTGCCTCTAAACACAGAGAACTGAAGGCTTCACTTGTCTGTCCTTGGTCATGCCGGAAGGTTGAAGGCTTAATTGTCCTTGACTGTGATGATTTTGTTGGTGGCCCCTTCTCCTATTTTCTTTGAGTTTATAGCTGACTTTTGGGAAGGTCTGAAGTGTAAAAAGTCATTATAGTTTATAATTAGATTTCTTGGTCATTATTCAGGCTGGTACAGGAAGGAAGGAAGGAGGGAAGGAAGGAAGGAAGGAAGGAAGGAAGGAAGGAAGGAAGGAAGGAAGGAAGGAAGGAAGGAAGGAAGGAAGGAAGGAAGGAAGGAAGGAAGGAAGGAAGGAAGAAAGGAAGGAAGGAAGGAAGGAAGGAAAGAAAGAAAATTACCAGAATTGGTAGAGAAGTAGTAATAATGATGATGATGATGATAAAATAAATTAAAAATCAAATGACCGGAGGAGCCAAGATGGTGGCCTAGAAGCAGGAAAACTCCATATGCCCCCTCCATAACCACTTCAAATACCTATAAAAATGACTCTAAACAAAATTCAGGGCTACAGAACCCACAAAGTGACAGAGATAAACAAACTTCCCACTGAAGACAGCCTGGCAGGCTGGCAGGAAAGGGCCAGCACAGGGCTCTGGGAGCTGAGCCCAGTCCCGTATAAGCCCCTGGTTTTAGCCCCAGGGCGGCCCAACCAGCCTCCCCCTGGAGGGACCCTGGGAGAGTGGATCACCAGCAGCTGTGGTGGTTTCAAGACATATCAACCCATAAATTCCAAAGACAAAGTGAGAGGTCAGTGGACTTTGGGAACAAGGGGGCTGGGAGTGCAGTCCGGCCTCTGCCCCCGGGAGGGAGAAGCAGCTGAGGTGCAGCGGCTGTGCAGCTGCCACCATGTGGCTGCTTCAGAGCTCTTGGCCTACAGAGTGTAGGGGAACCAAGTGACCAGTCTGGGGGGTAATTGCTCTTGCTTTAACCTGCTTGGATCTGGATTGCGGTCTAGGGTGGAGGTCCTGGGGTGTGTGAGCAGTGTGCCAGAGCCAGTGGAGGCTTCTGAGAGGGCAACCAACTAATAAGCTCCGGCAGCTATGAAAACCCCAGTGATTTGGGACAAAGCTCTCCTCTCTGGAAGCAGAGTTCTACTGTGGCAAAAAGCTCAAAAGTCAAGTAATTGAGTGGCAACATGAGCAAACAAAGGAAGCAAAGCAAGCACAACCATCTGACTTTGGAGTTCTTTTTTGGGGACAAAAAGAATCAAGGCATGGAATAGGAGGAAGACATCAAAGTCAGAACTCCTGCATCAAAAGCCTCCAAGAAAAATATGAATATGAATTGGTTACAGGCCATGGAGGAGCTCAAGGAGAATTTTGAAAATCAAGTGAGAGAAGTGGAGGAAAAATTGGGAAGAGAAATGAAAATGATGCAAGAAAATCAGGAAAAGAGAGTCAACAACCTGACTGAAGAAAATAACACCTTAAAAAATAGACTAACTCAGATGGCAAAGGAGGCCCAAAAAGGCAATGAGGAGAAGAATGCCTTAAAAAGCTGAATTGTCCAGATGTAAAAAGAATCTCAAAAGCTCAATGAGGAGCATCATTGCTTCAGAATTAGATTGGAGCAAATGGAAGCTAATGACTTTATGAGAAATCAAGATGCTGTTAAACAGATCCAAACAAATGAAAGAATAGAAGGCAATGTGAAATATCTCACTGGGAAAACCACTGACCTGGAAAATAGATCCAGGAGAGACAATTTTAAAATTTTTGAACTACCTGAAAGCCATGATCAAAAAAAGAACCTAGAAATCATCCTTCAAGAAATTCTCAAGGAAAATTGCCCTGATGTTTTAGAAACAGAGGGCAAAATAGAGGTTGAAAGAATCTCCTGATTACCTCTTGAAAAAGATCCCAAAAAGAAAACTTCTAGGAATATTATAGCCAGGTTCCAGAATTCTCAGATCAAAGAGAAAATATTACAAGCAGCCAGGAAGAAACAATTTGAATATTGTGGAAACACAATCAGGATAACACAGAATCTGGCAGCTTCACATTGATGGATCGAAGGGCTTGGAATATGATATTCCAGAGGTCAAAGGAGCTGGGATTAAAACCAAGAATCACCTACCCAGCAAAACTGAGTATCATGTTTCAGGGGAAAATATGGTCATTCGATGATATAGAGGACTTTCAAGCATTCTTGATGAAAAAAACAGAGTTGAATAGAAAATTTGTCATTCAGATACAAGAAGCAAGAGAAGCATGAGAAGGTAAAAAGAGAAAAGACATCATAAGGAACTTTATCAAAGTTGAACTACTTACATTACTACATGGAAAAACGATAATTGTAACTGATGAAACTCTTTTAAGTATGAGAACAGTTGAAGGGAATATAAATGTGTATATATATGTATATATACACATACACTTATATATGTGTGTATATACATACATATGTCTATATAGGAGGGTATATGAATACATATGTGAGTGTGTGTATATATGTTTACAGGTATACATAGACAGAGGGCCCAGGACCAGTTGAACAGGAAGGGATGATACTTAAAAGGTAAAATTGAGAGGTGAGAGAGGAATATAATGAGAGGAGATGGGGAGAGACAGAATGGGGTAAACTATCTCACATAGAAGAGGCAAGGGAAAATGGTTACAATGGAGGGGAAGAACAGGAAGGCAAAAGGGAATGGGTTAACCTTACTCTCATTGAATTTGGCTTAGGGAAGGAATGACTTATACACTAAATAGGGTATCTCACCCTACAGGAGAGTAGGGGGGAAGGGGATAAGAGGGGGGGGGATGATGGAGGGGAGGGCAGGTTGGGGTGGAGGGAATTTGGAAGCACACACTTTTGAAAAGGGAGAAGGTCAAAGAAGAGAATAGAACAAGTGGGGGCAGGATAGGATGGAGGGTTGGGGTGGCTAGGTGGCGCAGTGAATAGAGCACTGGCCCTGGAGCCAGGAGGACCTGAGTTCAAATCCAGCCTCAGACACATAACACAAAAAAACTAGCTATGTGACCTTGGGCAAGTCACTTTATCCCAATTGCCCTCCAAAAAGAAAAAAAAAACCAAGACAAGGACAGGATGGAGGGAAATATAGTCAATCTTTCACAATATATCCACTATGGAAATGTTTTGTGTAGCTACACATATACAAGATACACATATACAATATATACACATATACAATTCACATACTGAATTGCTTATCTTCCCAGTAAGGGTGGGTGACAAGGGAAGATGGGAAAGAATCTGGAATTCAAAGTTTTAAAATAAAATATTTTATATATATATATATATATATATTTTTTTTTTACATGCAACTGGGAAATAAGATATACAGGCACTGGGGTATTGAGATTCATCTTGACCTACTGGAAAGTTGGAGGGGGGATGGGGGAGGATATAGGAGAGGGCACATTGGGGGAGGGGGCATACAGAGGGATAACTATTTTGGGGTGGTGGGTAGGGAAAGACGGGAAGAAAATTTGTAACTCAAAATCTTGTGGAAATGAATGATGTAAACTAAGAATAAACATAAAATTTAATCAAAAAAATTTAGGTCAAAAAAATATCAAATGACCTTTGTAGTACTGTGTTTTCCCTACACCTGAAAAATCCTACATCTGAAAAATCAAGGTAATATTGAGAGAACTCAGCGACCATTTCTAAAGAAAGATCACCACCTGCTGGTTATCTTAATGCCTAAATACTTGTTAAAAGGCCACATAATATTAATTGGCCAGTTGTTCCAAATGTCAATTAAGTTTTTATCCATGCCAATTGCTTTTTAATTTTTGAAAGAGAAATCTTATTTTTCAAAAGGGATATTACATTTGTTTCATGCTATATTTAACTTATAAAACTGAACACACAGCTTCCAAATTAGTGCCTACTTCTTACTTAATGTATGAATTTGATTTCGCAGAATTCTAACTTCACTGCCCTTTAAACATTATTTAGCCCAATTTTTGCTTGCATCAACAATGAAAAAACAGAACCAGTGTGGTGAATTCATTTGCCCAAATCACAGCAAGCCAATGGTGGAGCTGAAGCTAGAAAGTGTATTCTGCTCATACTTTAAGCCCACACTTCTGCAACCCCCATATCACAATGCTTATCTCAACCCCCTCACTTTTGAGATTAGGCTCAGAAATATTGTTACTGCTTGCCAAGAGCTATGCAGCTAGTTAGGGGCAGAGGACATGAGAATTTATGGTTGTCTTCTGACGCATGGTCTATCTACCCTGCTTTCTCGGGTACATAATTGGCTGCAGAGGCCAAAACACAAAGAAATTTGCAATGCTAAAATTGATTTCCAAAAACCATAATAGCATACAAATAAACTAGTTATTTGGCATAAAGATGATAAGCTTTTTTTTATAACAGTGGGGGGTGAGGAAGAGCTCATCTGAGTGATTACAAATTTAAAATGTATATCATGCAATCTTAGATAACTGACATGCTTGCTCAGGTTTTACTTTTGTTACCAAACAACATGAATGTGTAATTTTATTTTCCCCAGTAAAACACAATAATTTCATAAGATTTTTTTTTAACCTATAAGCAAGTTTGGGATGATTTACTATTCCTGCACAAGCATACCAACATAAAAATGAAAGAAGTTTTATCTAGTAAATGAGATGGTCTTGGCATAGTGAGTGAATAGAAAGCTAGCCTGGAAACCAGGAAAACTTGGATTACAGTCCCACTTCTGACACATATAGGCTATATGACCCCTTGCAACTCACTTAGCCTCTCAGTGTTCTAAGCAACTCTTAACACTATAAATTGATAACCTACATTGGTAAAGGGAGTTTCCTCACTTGAGAGTCCCTGTGAAATCCCATAGGTTCCCAAAGTGGGCAATATTCCCCCCTGGGGGTACTGAAATGATCGGGGGGGAGTGGTGGTGGTGGTGGTAGTAGCTTCAGGTGCAACTGGGGGGGGGTTGAATAAAAAAAGGGGGCAGTGGAAGCATAAGGAAAGAAGGGAAGAAAAAATTTTAAAACCATTCGTATGTGCTTCATCTGTTGTGTAACAGAGTTAAAGCCATAGTGTTTACATTATTTTCCAAATAAACACACAAAATGCAAGTTATAACTGATCAGTGGTCAATTCTGCCAACAGGTCTTAACAGGCAAGTGTTGGCAGGCAAGCATGTTGTGCATTGTCAGGAAGTCCAACATGTATCAGCAGGAGTATGTACATATAATGACTTGTTTACAATATGACACTATACAGTTACATGATGCAATATTGTGTTATCAAAATTTCGATGCAGAAAAAATCCCACAAATTTACAATAAAGTACTGAATTTGAGATGTCATTTAAGACAGACAGACAGATAGATAGATAGATAGATAGATAGATAGATAGATAGATAGATAGA
>NW_027185655.1:9468215-9485513 GCF_028583685.1 Petaurus breviceps papuanus | reverse complement strand
AGATAGATAGATAGATAGATAGATAGATAGATAGATAGATAGATAGATAGATAGATTCATAGATAGATAGATAGTTAAGATAACACAAATATAAAAAAAAAACTGTTGCAACATATGTGTGACGACCAACTTTGATAGACCGGACTCTTCTCAGCAATGCAAGGTTATAAGACAACTCCAAAAGACTTATGATGGAAGGAGATGTCTACATTCAGAGAAAGAACTAGAAAGAACTGATTTTGAATGCAGATTGAAGCAAACTACCTGCTCTTTCTTTTTCTTGTTTGGTTTTGTTTTCTCTTTCCCATTGTTCATTCCATCGGATACAATCCTTCTTTACAACCTGACTAATGTCTGATGTGAAAGTATTTGCAGATCCTATACTTGATTGCATGCCGCCATGGGGGTGGGAGGGAAGGAGAGGGAGGGGGAGAAAATTTGAAACTCAAGGGATTATGGAACCAAATCTTGTAAACTCAAAGTAAACAAACAAATTAATAAAGACCCCCCCCCCAAAAAAAAACACCCAAACCTGTTGAAGGGTTAAAGAAAGTAGATTTCCAGGGGAGTGCTGAGTAATTTTTTTTTGAAAAGGGGGCAGAAGGCCAAATAATTTTGGGGACCTCTGGTTTACACTCTAACTTTATCTCTTTCTCACAAACAGAAATATGTACTACTTGATGCTAAGTGAAATGAACTGAACCAGGAGAACATTACACAGTAACAATTACATTGTATGATGACCAACTTTGATAGACGTAGCTCTTCTCAGCAATATTGTGTAAGACAATTCCAAAAGACTGATGGAAAATGTTATCCACATCCAGAGAACGAACTAAGGAGTCTGAATGCAGAACAAAGCAGACTGTTTTCTTGTTTGTTTTTCCCTTTTGTTCTCATTCTTCTTTCACAACATGACTGATGTGGAAATATTTAAGATGATTGTACAAGCATAGCCTATATCAGATTGCCTGCTGTCTTGGGGAAGAGGAAGGGGAGGGAAGGAGGGAAGAGGAAAAAAATTTGTAACTCAAAATCTTATAAAAGTGAATGTTGAAAACTATTGGAAAATATAAAATACTATCAAGCAGGAGAAAAAAAAGAAATATGTTCAGTCTAATGCAGGACTGGGCAACCTCTTACCTGAGATTGGATGCTGCTCTGATTCTCAGCGTTATTTCTTTGGATGTAATTTCCATTCCGTGGGCTGCTCTGATTGCTCCATTTACAGGGAGAGCCCCTGAAGTTTTGCAGATTACAGGAATTTTCAAGTAATGGTGAATCAGCTGACCTATATCTCAAAAGGGAGATAGGAAGACCTAATACTAAGACCTACAGTCTTTTTCCCTTTCCCCTCTTGTACTCAATTCTCTCACCACTGAACTCTTCTATTATTTTGCACAACTCTTACCATTTCCATTAGACTTTCTTAAACAGGACATAATATAGAACTTAAATTTATGGTTTGACAAATTGTATTCAGTGGGTTAGGTTCTTTTAGAAAGCGAGTTGGACATTTTATATCTATGTAAGAAAAAGATATTGTATGAAACCTTTAATATTTTTCTATTGCTCAGTGAAACCTCAACAGGTATTTCTTAGTCCCACTTAGTCCAGTCATTTCACTAGAATTCTATCTGAAAGGGACTATAGAGTTCATATAATCCAACTCCCTAATCATCTTTTTCCTCCTTCTTTTCCTTCCTCATGAAAGTCAAGTAAATCTTCTGATTTCAAGTCTGTAATTTCAATCTGCACAAGGTTCCATAAAACTGCCATAAATTAATTTAGATTTTAAGAAAATGGAGAGGATGGGGAAGCTCCATATTTTCTTGGGGCATTGAGTTCAAACTTTATGTAACAGAAGAAAAGCAGTAAAAAAAAAAAAAAAGCTTATTTAAGCAATAAGGAGAGTTCTGAAGAAGTTAAAAGAAGATACAGTCATTATGGCCTGGATTCTTCCTGGCGCATACATGCCACTGGAAGCCCTGATGGCCAATGGCTTTTCCCCTTGTCCAATCCACTCTCTTTCCCCTCCATTTGTGTGTGTGCAGGGAACAGTCCAAGCTCATTCTGGAGTTGCTGTGGTGAGACTGAAACTCCCTCTATTACCAGTGAATGTTGCTTGATGGAGTAGCCTTCTTTCAAAGTCACTGGAATAGTAAACTGGGTAAGCACATGAGCACAAAGACCAAATTTATTTCTATATCCTTTGAGTAAATGTATTCGAATTTATTGGGTATCAAAACAAAAATAGTAACCAAAATTTGTCTAATCTCAATTTGCTACTCTAATACCTTATAACTGCCCCCAAGCTTTTTGGAATAACTTGTATAGGGTGAATGGATAGAGTCATGGATGACATTGAGGTTGTGAGCCTATAAAACAAGAAAGAATAGTGTTTCCCTCAAGTGATAAGGAAGTTCAGAAGAGGGGAGGGCTGTGGGCAGGGGGAGAGAAGTAATGTGTTTTGTTTTGAATGTGCCTAGTTTTGAGATTTTTGTAGGACATACATTTCAAGATGTCCAAAAGGCAGATGGTATTGCAGGATTGCAATTCATGAAAGAGCCTGGGGCAGTATATACAGACCTGGGAGTCATTTACATAAAGATAACCACGCAGGGGAATTGTCCACATCATCCACAGAGGTAGTGAGACTTCTGATTCAGCCAACAATAGACCACTGAGGTTCATTGTTTCTCCCGTCTGGTCCAACTCCATTTCAACCAACAGCAAATGGCTTTGATGTCTGCTGCTTTATAATGTAATTAGTGGTCTGGAAGTTGTATTCTTCATTCATTCCTGTATTATTTTCCTTGAAATTCTAGGTCCTTCGTTTCTCCAAATGAACTTTATTATTTTATTGAGATCTATAAAGTGGGGGCAGCTAATTGGTACAGTGAATAGAGCACCAGCCCTGGAGTCAGGAGGACCCGAGTTCAAATCCAGCCTCAGATACTTAACACTTACTAGCTGTGTGACCTTGGGCAAGTCATTTAATCCCAATTGCCCTGCCTCCCCCCCTCCAAAAAGCAAAAAAAAAAAAAATTCTATAAAGTGTCCCTTTGACAGTTTAATTAGTATAGCATTGAAACTATAAATCAGTAGAATTGTCATTTAATTTTATTGGCAAGGCCCAGCCATGAGCACTGAATATTCCTCTAGTTACTTAAGTCATTTATAAGGAATCCTTTGTAATTAAATCTATACAATTATTTTGCATGGACATCAAGCAATTTTTAATTTTTCTGTTTGTTATCTTTGCCAATCTGATGAAAGATGAAACCTCAGAATTATTTTCCATTTTCATTTCTCTTATTTCTTCTTGGCTGCTTCAAAACTATGCTATTCTGTGCACAACCTTCTCATTTCTAGGAATTATAGCCAGCATTTAAATCATACTGTAGTCGACAAAGCACTTTACAAATATCAGCTTATTTTAGCTTCATAATCCTGAAAGGCAGGTGCTATTACCTTTATTTTACATTTTACAGGTGAAGAAAGTGAAGCAGAAGTTAAGTGACTTGCCCAGGGTCACACAGCTAGTATCTAAGGTCAAATTTGAACTCAGATCTAGTAATCTATCCAATGTGCAATCATGCTACCATTAGAATATAAGCTCCTGTGTGGAGACTTTCTTGCTTATATTTGCATACCTAGCAATTAGTATAGTGCCTAGCACAGAATAAGCTCTTAATAAACGCTATTTCATGGGCAGAGCATAATTGCCATGGGAGGGTTAGGGGACAGGAGGGAGGTCAAAGCTACATTGATGAAGCCAGCAGTGAACTCTGGAGAGCCAAGAGGAGTCTCTTGACTATTTTGCTAAACTTGCTGGGGGGACAGATTCAAGATAGTGACTCCATTTTCCCAGCCCACCACGCCCCTTCCTCTCTGGGAGAGCATATATTTGTTCTGAAACTTATTTCTGTTTTGGAGTAGTCACCTAGTCTCTAAAAGCCAGTACGAGATAAAACTATAGTTAACACTTGCAAAAAACAAACAAAACAAAATAAATGTTGTTTCATTCATTCATGGTGTTTTGAAACTAATGTTAACTTTCATTTCTTCTATTGAGAATTTCCTTATTTGCTATGCCTATTTAGTTATTGGGGGATGGCTCTTGTTTTTATACATTTGTTATCCATTCCCTGCAAATCTCGAACATTCGATATTTATCAGAAAGTTTTGCTTTGAAAGCTTTCCCTTCTAGTTACAACTAGCACCTTTATTTGTGCAAAAAACTTCCGATTTTATGTAATAAAAACTGCACTCCTTATCTCTTATGATACTTTCTCCTTTGTTCAAGTGTTTTTTCTCCACGCCCCTACTTCCCAATTTGTTTATATATGACTTTTTATAGCTATGTCCTCTATGTACTTTGAGCTTATCAGAAGAAAGCATGTGTTGTAAGATGTTAAACTAAACCTAATTTCAACCAGATTGCATGCCATTTCCCCAGGTTTGTGGAATTTAGCTTAATACTTAGCCTAATGTTTGATGTCTTTGAACATGTCACTGTTTGCTTCCATAAATATAATTGTGTACCTAATCATCCCATTGATCAAATTTTCTATTTCTTCACCAGGACAGTTTTAATGATTATTGCTTTGCAGTACACTTTAAGATGCTAATATTAAACTGTCTTATATAGTTTAATTATATAATTATATATAAACTGCAACTCTAAAAGGTAATCCTTTGGTAATATGATTAGGTTGGTATGGAATTTGTAAATTACTTAAGGTAGTATTGAAATTATTATACTCCATGGGGTGGCTAGGTGGTGCAGTGAACAGAGCACTGCCCCTGGAGTCAGGAGGACCTGAGTTCAAATTCCACCTCAGGCACTTAACACTTACTAGCCATGTGACCTTGGGCAAGTCACTTCACCCCAACTGCCCTGCCCTCCCCCTTCCAAAAAAAAAAAAAGGAAAAGAAATTTTTATACTCTAACCACAAGCAAATAATTCCTCATCATATATTTAAGACTTCTGTAATTTCCCTGGTATTTTCAGTTTTATTCATATAATTCTTATGTGTCTTGGCAAGTGAACTACTATATATTTTATATATTCTAAAGTAATTTTGAATGAAATTTATTTTTCACTGGTGGACTTTCTTTTGGGGGTACCTAAAGATTTTTGTAGGTTTATTTTAAATTCTGCTTCCTGACTTAACCAGTATTTTTTCTATTAATTTTCTAGTTATAGCACTAGGATTCCATAAGTAAACTACTATATGGTCTGCAAAAAGCAGATGATTTTATTATTTCTTTGCCTATTTTCAATTTCTTTTTGTCTTAGGACTATTATCTCTACAACTGCATGAAAGAACACATGACAATGGACAACCTTTCTTTACCTTGGATTGTACTACAAAGGCCTCTAGTGATACTATTTTACAGAAGACATTTGCTACTGGTTTTATATTTGCCATAATTTACCATATTAAAGAAAAAGTCCATTTATGTTTATGTTTTCTAATGTTATGAACATAAAGGGGGTTATATATTTTGTCAAAATTGTTCTGTGTCAATATTGACATAGTCATATGATTTTTATTACTTTTTTAATTAAAATGGTCCAGTAGTTTTCTAATACTGAATAAACCCTATATTCCTGGTATAAATCCAACTTGGTCATAGCGTATTATCTTTTTAATATGTAGCTATCACATCTTTGCTATTATTTTTTATTCAATATATTTGCAATGAAATTCAATGGAAATACTGGCTTACAGTTTTCTTTCTCTGACTTCTACCTCACTGATTTAGGTATTGGGAACTTCTCATAGAAGGAATATGATAGAATGCTATCTTTTCCTAATTTTACAATCTGGAAAAAATGGAGTCAATATTTTTCTGAACGTTTAATAGTATTAATTGTAAGCCCATCTATTCTCGAGTTCCTTTATGACTCATTCAGTTTCTTTTTCTGAGATGGGGTTACTTAAATATGTTATTTCTTATTCTGATGATCTGGGTCACAAAATTTAACTTCTAGGATGAAAATAAGTAATTTATTTTGAAGACACAATGACTTATGTCACCTGAAAATTATTAAATCCAATAAAAGTCATTTCACAAGATGGATTTTTTTAGATAGTTTCTTTAATACTTTCTTCTGCTTTTTCCTTTTCTTGAGGTAATAAGTGCTCGATCTTTATTAACAATCCTTCACTTGTTGAACTACGAAGAAATGCGCGTACTATGAAAGGTCCTGGAAACAAAACAAAACTTTTGTTACATTCAGCACATACCTGCTGCCTCCATGCCGCCATACAATAAGCAACATTCACCGCCAAACTGTATTCAATTGGAAGATACTGACACTCACTCTAAACAATTTTAAAGTCTTTGTTAAAAAAGACTTTCCTTTTAGCATACAAGATAGACTGGCCTCATGACTAAAAGTGATTTGTCCTTAAATGTCCTTGTGCCCACCAAGTAATTCCTCTTTCCCAGATGATATCCACCCAAATTTCTTTTTATTACAAAGTTAATAGAGAAGAGAGCAGGTGGTGATATTCACATTAAGTGACAAGACTGTAAATATTTATTTTAAACATTCAGCACAGCTGCTACTTTGCCAGCACTACTTAGTGAGATTCCCTGAAAATAGATAAACTGAAATGTGATCAACTAAGTGGTAGCTTCATTTTAAAATGATGTCCCACTCCAAAGGAAACACCTGACTTCAGGTCAGTGTAAGCTAGCCAGAACTGTACTGGTAGTTTAAGTAAATGATGTCATCATAGAAATGCATGACGGACAAAAAAAAAAAGATGAGCTGACTAAGGGGCTAAACTCATGGATAATTACTGGACAGTCTGTGTGCTCTACTAATACCTTTCTGAAAGCAAGAGAAAGTAAGGAAGGGCCACCAGAATTTAGCTGGGTCACCAGCAGTAAACTTGAGAGATGGCACAGACGTGGTTAACGGGGCCTCAGAGGCCAGCACAGAAGGGCTGTCACAAGGAACACCCACCTCCATGACATCACAGGTCCATGTGAGCAGTCACCCAAAAGATAGTCATTCAACGGGGCTGCTGCACATTAGGGAAATTCAGGAAAACTTCGTGTGGAAGGTAGCATTTAAGTTGAGATGAGTAAGAATTCAGCTTGGGAAAAGAGAAGACATTCTAAGCACAGAAAACAGTGGGAGCAAGGGCATGGCACGTCCACAAAATAAAAATAAAGTTGATAGAGGTAAGGCTGGAATAGAAGCATAGCACAAGACTGCAGAAAGTTCTGAATGCTACGCAAAGGAGTCTGACCTTTACCGGGCAGGCACGAAAGATTTCTGATCAGAAGCGACATGACCAAACACATGTATCATAGTTTATTCCAGCAGCAGCACAAGAGGTGAACTGGAAGAGGGAGAGACAGGTGGCAGGATGATCTATGAGGAGGCTAGAGGCTAGGGGATCAGGTGGCCAGCAAGGCTGGACAGGACCAGCATGGGGACAGCAGGCAGAGAGTGATGCTGTAGAAGGGAGCTTCCCAGGGACCTGGGAACTGACGGGACATGAAAGGTGAAAAGGGAAGAGTCAAAGATCATCAGCAGAGGACCGATGTACACAAAGACAACAATGCCGAACACCTTCAGAACCCGTTCCTGAGGAACGCAGCGACCAGCCAGGATTCTGGAGGAGCAGAAAGGAAGCCTGCCGCTCTCCTCCTGACAGAGGACCTCGAGGGGCAGAATGAGGCGCGCCTTCTTGGACGTGGTCACTGAGGAAATCTATTTTGTCTCATTACAGTATCTGTTACAAGGGTCTGGTTTTTCTTTTTCTTTTCTTTTTCACTTGGAGGGGAGCAGGTAGAAGGGAGAGGAAATAAACACTTATTAGTTGAGGGGAAAAAAGTACAATAAAAGTTTCAAAAAGAGTCAAAGATAATTCCAGGGCTTCAAACATGGACAAGTGGGTGAATACGATGCCACAAACAGACCTGGTGAGGCTGGACATACGAGTAGGCTGAGGGGATGTCACTGGGGAGTGTTGCTGTTCAGTCACTGCATCACGTCTGACTCTCTGCGACCCCATTTGGAGTTTTCTTGGCAGAGATACTGGAGAGGTTTGCCACGTCCTTCTCTAGCTCATTTTGCAGATAAGTAAACTGAGGCAAACAGGGTAAAGTGACTTGCCCAGGGTCACACAGCTAGTAAGTGTCTGAGGCTGGATTTGAACTCAGGAAGATGAGTTCCATTCACTCCATTCACTGCACCACCTCTCTGCCCTCACTGGGAAGTGGCACCAACATGAAAAAGCATCAATCCCACCCCTTCCTCCGCATGGCCAGTAAAACTCTCCCTTATAACAAACAGGGACTGCCAAACAAACCAGCACACACGTGTCTCATATAACCACAGAGCCTGAGAGTCAGAAGGGACTTCAGGACCCAAACAGGGTCCAAACTACACACAAAAGGAGAGCCCCTGCCATCCCTGAAGAGTGGTCATTCAGTCCCACCTGAAGACATCCCACAAGGAGGAGCCCAGAACCTTTCAGGGCAGCCCAGTCCGCTTCTGAGCAGCACTGGTCACTAGGAAGTGCTCCTTGCATCAAGCTTCGATGTGTCTCTTTAGACTGTCTCCTCATTGTTCTTGGCTCTGCTCTCTGGGCCAGAGAATCCTCCCTCCTTCCACATGACAGCCTTCGGGATCTAAACGCAGCCATCATGCCCACCCCAAGCCTTCTCTTCTCCAGCTCATCATGCCCAGTGCCAGACACGAGCACCCTAGGTACCTCTTGGGTCTTATTCCATAACTCTGGTCCATCATCTCTCTACTAAGAAGAGGGACGGAGACATGTGACATTGTCAGTCCTCAGGTCAAAACTGGCCAAAATTCTAATGCACAAACATCTTTTTCAAGAAATTAAACAGCAAGAAAGATGAGATATATTAGGTAAGAGATGGATGGGATAGTGGTTGGTCAAGCTGGAAGATCCAAAGACTGAATTTTAAATATGGATTTAATAAATGACTGTATACGTAAGGTGAGATAAAATAAGAAGTCAAGGATAAAGTAAAATTATGAATCTGAAAGAAAAGGATGGTGGTACCCTTGACAGAAGTAGGGAGCTTAAAAATGAGAAAAATAATTGTGGGGTACACTCAGAATTAGAGAGTATGATATGGATAATAAAGCAGCAAAGATGACAGAGTGCAGTGACACAAAAACCCAGAGGAGAGAGCGTTTGCAACAGTCTCACATGCTGCTGTAGAGAGGTTCAAAAGTAGGAGTACTGAGAAAAGAACATTAGATTTGGCCACTTAAAGATCAACGCTAACTCGAAAGAATAGTTTTAGCTGAGTGCTGAGGGCAGAAAATATACTGCAAAGGAGGGCAAATGAATGACAAAAAAGTAGCCACAGAGCCAAGCATTCCTAAGGCAAGCATCCCCCACAGTGATCTCCTGACCTAACACCAAACCACTAACAACTAATCTCTGAGTCTGACCATTCGACCAGCTCTGAATTCATTTAGTTGTAATAACGTTTAAGCTCATATTCCTCCATCTTTTCAACAGGAACATTGTCACAAAAACTGCCAGTTGTGTACTGGTATGCACGATGAGGGGAAGGGGAAGAGGAAAAAAGAGCCGCCTTAAATTAGCAAGGGACCCTTTGCAGAATTTGAGTCTTTATTGCGGCCCACCAAATGCCCACCTCCACTAGGACTATTATTCACTGTTCTTCGATGGACTGTGACATTACTGATGAGACTGGTCCCTTTACTGGTACAGATGGCGCCCCGCCCAAGCCTTCTCATTCTGGATGACTCCTGACCACATACTTCCACGGATTCCCCATTGACATTCATTCACCCGACGTGCTTTCATCTACGGCACTGTCATGGCGTTAAGATACTCTGGTTCTCTCATTTAAATTTTCGGAGTATACTCAGTATCGTAAGGTCTGCACATATCAGATAACTTACCACTACTCTGGGGTTTGTGCCTGCAGACATCAGTGATGACGGCTTGCAAATTAGCAGTGATCTCATCAGTTGGCATATCCAGCTGAAAGAAAATGATGCGGTATAAACCACACAGAAGCTTGTATCATAGAACAATCTTCAAATTGGCAAAGATGGTAAAAGAAAGAGTTAAAGAAACTGTGGGGAGACAAGAGCTCTAACAGGCTTGGTTAAGATGTGAACTGATCCAACTGTCCTGTGAAATAATACGGAGTTAAGAAAAATGACTACATGGTTCATTCTTCCCTTCAATCTAATTATCCTATGGCTAGGTTTATAAACACCAGAGTAGTCAACAGGAAGAAAAGTCCTGTGTGAATCAAAATAATCATGGCAGCACTATTTATAGAAGCAAGAATCTGGAAATAATTCTGTGCTGATCAAGTGGGGAATGGCTAAACAAACTGCACTATGTATATAAATGAAATGGACCATGGCTACACCATTAAGGAATAAATAATTCAGAGAAATATGGGAAAACTTTTATGAGCTGATACAGAACAGGAAAGCTGAATCAAAAGAATCATATGCACAACTATGACAATATAAATAAAAACAACTTCAAAAGATAATAGAATGCAGGTCAAATACAGTGGACAATGTTGATTCCAGATGACTGATGTTAAATATATTTCCTTTCAGTTAAGATCTGAGAGTAGAAAGTGATGTACTGCCAGCCTCAATTACTTTATTAGACAGTTTTATAAAGCTCCCTTTTTGGTAAGGAAATATTCTATTGGAGTATTTATTGGAAAGTGTGGTATCAAAACAAAATGCGGATCTATTTTGCTAACATTTTACCAATCTGTTTGATTAGTGGGTTTAAGGGTAAAATCTAAATATCCTTGAACAATTTTTTTAAGATAGTCAATAGATTACAGGTATATATTATCTCTCTCTAGATATCTTCAAAGATTTTATTTTTTCAGGCTTTTGTGAGACAAAATGGAATCTTCTCAAAATGCTGGTGTTGAAACAGGGAATAATAATAGTTCACAATGACAAAGAACCTTCCTCAAAGCAGCCTTAAGTGAAAGTATCATATGACTGGAAATGCTAAATTTAGAAAATAAAGAATTAATTTCCTTTCAGGACTATCTTGGTTTTTTCCCCACTATCATAAAATATCTGATTCTTTGAAACAGAAGTAAAAAAAGAAAAGACATGTTGCCATTGGTTGGACGTCTGGCAAACGCAATTCAATGCACCGTATGCACAGAAATGAGGTCTGTGAATGCTGAATGGTCCACTCTGGTCAGCAGCGCATCAGTGCAATGAGGAACTGCGTCAGCTGTTGCCTTGGTGTTCTGTTTAGTAAGTAGGTGCTTAATACATTCTTGTAAAATTGAATTTGCTGAAGTATTTTCCTGGGGGAAAATGATGGGATGACATCAATAAATTTTTAAAATGCGTCATCTACCAGTCTCAATAAGAACTGAATATAAGCCTTGCTTCAAAGCTAAAAGAGACAGCTAAACTTCCTATCCCCAGATATTCTAGGAAATCCCCAGTGGCCTGATGAATAATATTCTAAGACACCAGGAAACTGGCAATAAGAATAAAGCAGTTTTGTCATTTTAATTTTCCGAGAGGGAAGCAAACTACTGATCACTGACTCGAGTCTACCTAACTATATACTGAGGCACATTTCTTCAAACTTCGGAATTCTACAGCCAAATTCCTTTGCCTTATGCTAATGAGTATTAGCAGAATTGTGCTGGATTTGTTTTTCTTACTTCATAATTTTCAAATTTTCCTGGAAATCAAACATATTATACTGTAGTATTCAAAGAAGAAAACAACAATATGAGTTTTATCATTAATTTAAAGGGGTGAGAAGACTAAGGAAACCATTTTTTTTTAAACTGAATTTAGTCATACATTGCCTTGGGTCTATGTTTTTATATACCCCATTCAGTCTTCCAGAGGAAGCCTTCAAAAACCATGTCTACAATATATATATTTTGTAGTTTTTCTGAACTCTAAATACAGACCATGTTTTTTCCTGTTCCAGCTTATTCACTAAAACTAAAGGCATTTAGATTTCAACATATGTAATTAATTCCATCATGCTTATATTCACTAGCCTGCATTTGTTTATTTTTGTTATAACTTACACTTCAGCTTTTATCAGCTGCCAAGATGCCAACAGTCCTTTGGCAGAAAATACCAACATTGCTATTCATTACATAAGCAAAATGCAGGAGATTAATGTTTATTGCTTTCAGAAAGAAATGGAACCCACAGAAGACAGGCACATATGAAAGTTTCAAACAGATTTGAAAATAGCTCGAAGAGCAGTTAAATCAGGTCCCCGCATGTCTATGTGCACCTGAATAGCTTTCAGAAAAGATCTGGTTTGCCAGTTCTAGGGGCTGAGGTCAGCAAACAGTGACAGTTTTAAAATACCCTGCAATCTGAGTGATGTCTATCTAAAACCATGTGGCCGGAAGGTATGTGTATTTAAACACAAAGACACATACGGTAACGTTAACTGCTCAGACCTACAGCTTTCTATATAAAAATTCTTTGCATTTATTGGTTGCGGAATTCAATCTTACATATAATGCACAATGTAAGCAATGCCTCTAGAGGAAAAAGGCCCAGGTGCAAAGGTCACAAAATTAAATAGCGTTTAACAGACTGAGCATTGCAGGCCAGGGCTGACCAAGTTGGTTTGGTACCAACCAAAACATGGGAACAAAATGAAATACTCATAGAAAATCTTATAGTTTGGGGGCGGGGGGGAAAGCTTTCCTGAGCTCCTACAGTCCCATCTACCATGAGAGAGTTGTTCTGGGACCTTCAAGTAGGGAAGGGCCTCTGCCCTCTCCTAACACAGACAACATGCCCCTGAACCACTGCACCCTCGTCCTTCACAGAAGGACAGCTAGGTGGCCCAGTGGAAAGGCTGCTGGGCCTGGAGTCAGAAGACTCATCTTCCTGAGTTCAAATCTGATCTCAAACACTAGCTGTGTGACCCTGGGCAAGTCATGTACCCTGTCTGCCTCAGTTTCCTTGACTATAAAATGATCTGGAGAAATAAATGGCAAACCATTCCAGTATCTCTGTCAAGAAAACCCCAAATGGGTTCCAAAGAGTCGGGGAGGGGCCTGTCTGTCTCTTTCTTCCATAGTACCCCTAGTGCTGAGAGGAGGACTGGACAAGAGGTGGTTGGAGCTCTGGAAAGCTCTCAGGCCCCTGGGCTGCCTGTGGAGGGGGTCAAACATCAGGGCCCAGGGTAAGCTTCTTGGACTCGGGCATCCAGGAGGTTCTAAGTTTCTCTGAGCTGAATCGCCTGGGGCAGGGCATCAGGATCCTGCTCCCACCACACGGAGCAACAAACTGTTTTCAAAACCACCTCTGTCCTTTGGAACACTTTATAAAGCTTTATGGACTAAAAGCTGATTTCATGGTGTAATGGTGCAAACTTATTCCATAATCCAAGAAGATAAAGCAAACCCCATAGGCAGGCTTAACAATATTCAAGCGAGAGATAATTTTTTACATTCAAACCTCATTAATCCAAGACCTACTTATTCAGAATTATTAATAACTTAAAAACTGACAAGGCTGAAGCGATACAATAAAAATCAGTAAAACAATTTAATATTGTATGACTGTATGGACAGATTCCACTCATCTTGTTTAAGAAGCAACTGATAGGTTCATTATATAATCATTCACCTGTACTGTTGTCCCCCACACATCTGGTGACATTTACAGCTTGGAAATGAGCGCCAAATTTGAAGTGCTCCCAAGTTCAGGGTCAGCCAAAAGATGGTTACTGTTCACCCTCACCCCCCACCAAACTGCCCCAGAGTAGTCATCAACCCTGGCAAATGCAAAACTGGCATCATACCTGGCCACTTTCAGATGAAAAGAAGCAAGGGTACTATATCTAAGTCTGGCTCATTTATGAGGCAGTTTATCAAATAAAACAAATTGGATCAGTGCAGTCACTGTGTGTTAGGACTTAGAGGCGATCCCTTTAATTAAACAGATATTTTGGACTGCTCAGATGTCTTTCTGAAAGACCCAGGTGCAAAAGGCAGTATCTTGATGGGTAAGATGGGTGGCAATGCCAAAGTAAAGATGGCAGTATTCATGAAGCAACACATTCAGAACCGAGCCTTTCACTGTTGGCTTGACAGATCTTACTGGAAAAATGGATCCCACAGGGCCATCCTGGGAGAGAAGGTCAGGGAGGGAGGCTGGAGGTCAGAAGGCGGCTGCCGCTTCCCAGAGTGCTGAGGAGAGGAAGATGTCTGTGTAACAAGTCACTGCAGAAGCGTGGAACAGGAGCGGCCAGCAGCCCCCTCGGCGGCTCTGCTCTACCCATCAGCCTCCCACACGAGGTTGCCTCACTGGCGCTGCTCTGCCGGCCCAGCACGAAGGTGCAGCCATGTCTGAAGTGCCCTCACGCTCCAGTCTCACCCGAGTGTCCATCACAGAGCGCTTCTCAGATTCTCCCGGGAGCGGCTGCCGTAGCCACCCAGCATTCAGCGCTGACTGCTTCCCAGCTGTCCTGACCTGTGTTCATGCTGCCGCGGCCATGGTGCACACTGTTTTCCTGGTTCTCTTGCTTCGCTTTTCCTCAGTCGGTGCGAGCCCTTCTCTGCTTCTCGGCCTGGAGCAGTTTTTCACAGCACAGTAACATTCCAGTCCATTTCCTATTACGGTTCGTTGGGCCACACCAATGCCAGCCAGGGAAGCTTCTCTGTCTCCAACTCTCTACTACCATCATACAAAAACAACTGTGACAGAGCCAAGACTTGGGATCAATGCAATGACCAATGAATGCGAACTCCAGAAGACTGATGATGCATCACACTTCCCATATGGCGGCAAAGAGGAGATGACCTTGAGGGGCACATGTGCCAAGGCTTTTTTTAGTGAGGCAGAACTATAAGAGAGAGGAATAATGAAACCAAAATAACAACCCCCTCCCCCTCCAAAAAAAAAACCAGAAAAGAGAATAGTAAACATTTAAAAAACACACAGTAGGGGAAAACAAATTGAGAAAATGGGACACTTAAGCAATGGACTGCTAGAACTATCGTGTTAAATTTAATGTACACTTTTTAAAAAGTTGCAACAGTGATTAATAGTATCATATATAATCCCCCTTTTCTGTCCTTTTTTTGTGTAAGGAACTGTTTCCTATTTGTTGTTTCAAGTTCAAAATAATTAAAAAGAAAACAGATGGAGGTATCTTTTGTAACTATGGTAAGGGAGAGAATTTTTAACTTAAAAAGGGATCAAGATCACAAATGATAAAACAGATACTTCCAATTACATAAAATTGAAAATCTTTTGCACATACAAAAGAAATGCAGTTTAGATGAACAGGGAAATTGTTGACTGAGAAAAAAAATCATTGCATCAAATATCTCCAATAAGGGTCTGGTATCCAAGATAATAGGGAATGAAAACAAATACGGAAGACCAAGACCCATTACCCAATAGAAAGACTGTTGAAAGATACAAACAGTGTCAAAAAGAATAGCAAACTATTAATAGCTTATAATAATAACTATTATATATTATTATATTTATATATTATATATACTATATTATAATAATAACTAATAATAGGAAAAGATTTGGTTCCATACAACAAAATGTCGCCTTCAAGGCTCTTTCCCAACAAGGCATATACCATCCATACATAAAAATAATACCATGCATCACACAACCAACAAGGAATTTCCAAGAATAGAAATAAAGGTATCACACATAAGGGAAATGTGCAACACAAAGCAAAGATGGTTTGGTCACGTGGTGAAGACAAGCAATGACAGACAAATAGCAGCAGGGTTACTGATATCCTTGAGATGTCTAGAGGAATTGAGGAAGACCCAGCACATTGGATGGACTTCTTATAGTGAACTTACAGTGGAACATGGATTACGGTCACATAGGACAGGCTGCAATCTGCAATATCAGGGGGGAAATCCTCCTTGGTTATATCACAGATTTCTTTGAATACTGAGAATGAAATGCTACTTTAAATCATTAATAACGAGAGAAAATCTGTATCAGAACAATTCTGGTCTTTAGCCACATCTCCTTCAGACCGGCCGAGGTGACGATGACAGATGGAAAGAATGGGTGCCGGAGGAGTGGTGGGAAGCTGCCCTCACTGACATGGCACTGGCGGAGCCGGACACTGCTCTGACCCCCATGAGAAGCGAGGCGGAGCACTCGTTTCAGGAAGGGCGTCCAGGAGAGGACCAGCAGGACCACGGCGGACCTCGTGGTCTCGGGAGAGCAGAAGCTGCTCAAAGGGCTGGGGGTCTTCAACTGTCTTCAAGGTGTGTCCTGGGGAGGAGGGGCAGATGCTTCTGCTGGGCCCCAGAAGAGAGCACCAGCAGCAAAGGCTGGAAGCTGCCACGCGGCAAAGTCAGGCTGTATTCAAGAAAAATGTCATTAAGCATCAGAGCTAGCCAAAGTGGAACGGCCTGCCTAAGGAGTAGGCTCTTCTTTGCTCCAGTCCAATTCCGGGGACGCAATAATTCATTTCGATAAACCCTGACTTGTCCTTATCAACAGGAGAGACAGACACGATCCCCGCCCTCATGGAAGTTACTAATTATAATTATAATTATAAGTACTATAGAAAACACTGGGGGGAGCAGGGAATGGGGGGGGCGGCACTCAGGGCACAACAAACAAACACAAATGTGTGTGTAGAACCATAAGCTGTCCCTCAAAAAGCCAACATCATGATGACAAAATATACCTAACCTATACACAAAAGACAATACACAGAGATAGACACTATGATTAAGAATGTGTAAGTATTTTATGTGTAATTCCAAAGTAAGGATTACAAACACAAAGGAAGGGGAGATTACAGATACTGTATTTCAGAAGCACAAGCTCCGGGGACACATCTGGTAAAGGTAAATGATTCACCAATACATGAAAAAGAACGTCACTTGCCAATAATTCCCACTGCAACTTACCTTTGCTATCTGGGTCTCGAGAAAGTTCCCTCTTTCTTCATCGACTACAATCTCATGTCCAGATTTAAAGAATTCAAGCATTTTTAAAATGTCGCGATTGATAGAATCTGGTATGAGAAATATAAAGTCTCATTTAGTGAATGTTTATCAGACAAAAGATAAAGTCACAGAATTTTTGAGCCAGAAGAGGCCTCTGTGGCCTTGTGGTCCAGCTCAGACTTAATAAAGAATCCCCGCCCCGCCCCAAAATGTTCTGGACAAGCCGTTAGCTGGCCTCTTCCTGAAAGACCCTCAGCAAGAAGGCGCCTCCAGAGGCAGCCCATCTCCCCCAGGGCAGCTCT
>NW_027185655.1:9411438-9468205 GCF_028583685.1 Petaurus breviceps papuanus | reverse complement strand
GCAAGAAGGCGCCTCCAGAGGCAGCCCATCTCCCCCAGGGCAGCTCTAACTGTTCAGAGCCTGTGTAACTTCTACCTGGTGCTACTGGTCTGCCCTCTTTGGACAAAGAGAGTAGATCTAATCCTTCCTTTGCCCCACTCACCAACTGCCCACTGGATGTGTCAAACTGGCAAAGGCATCTCCAACTCATGATATCTAAAACAACCTCAGCTGATTACAGATAACCCCTTGGTCTTCTGCACAATGTTCCATCTCCTATCTCTGTTCCTCTGTCCTGGGGGAGCCCTCATTCTGGGAATGGCCCCCTTCTCACCTCCACCTCTTGGAATCCCTGATCCAGGAGGTGACAGGGAACCACTCAAGTTTACTGAGCAGTTGGGGGTGACATGGTCAGACCTAACTTTCAGGAAGATAAATCTGACAACAGAATGGAAGATGCACCAGAGTCAGGAGAGACTTGTGGCAGACAGACCATCTGAAGGCTACTGCAATAGTACAGGTGTGAGAAGATGGGCATGTGTCAGGGTGGCGGCAATGTCAGAGAATGAGACATATGTAAGAGATGATATGGAGGTAAAGACTGAATGTGGGGAGTGAGAGTGAGAAGACTGAGAATGACACAGGTTGTGATGAGGAAGGAGGTTACTGTATCCTTCATAGTAATAGAAAACTTGAGAGAGGAGAGGATTTGAAGAGAAAAATAATGAGTTCAGTTTTGGCTCCACTAAGTCAGGGGTGTCCTATAGGCAGCTGGAGATGTGAGACTGTGGCAGAGCTGAGAGGCAGGTTTGGATGAGCAGATTTGAGAATCACCAGCACAGAATAGGAAACTGAGTCCATGGGAGCTGAAGAGACCACCAAATGAGGAAGCACAGAGGGAGAAGAGAGGAGGGCCTGGGACAGAGCCCTGAGGGACACACCTCTGGGTGTGATCGGGAGGAGGATCCAGCCTAGAGAGAAGAAGACTATAAAGGAATAAGAGGGTGATAGACAGGGCCAAAGGCTGCGAAGAGGTCAAGAAGCATGGAGATTGCAAAAAGGGAGAAAGTAGTTTTAAATGATGGACTCAGATGCCAGATGGCACAGAGTTAAGAAGAGAGTGAGAGGAAAGAAGGAGGCATCTGTCACAGATGGTCTTCTCAAGGTTAGCCACATAAGGAAGGAGGGATAGCTAGTGGAAAGGAAGGATGAAGTCAGAGGTTTCTGATGATGGGGGAGACATGGGCATGTTTGGAGACAGTTGGGAAGCAGTCAGTAGACAAAGATCCTGCTGATGAGTGAGTGAAGGGGGACGATAGGGGTGCGGCATGCAACCTGCTGGCACAGAGAGGATGGAATGGGATTGTGCGCCCAGAGGAGGTGCCTCAACGAGGAGAAGGGCCTCTTCATGTGAGACAGGGATGAAGGCAGGGAGAGCAGCAGAAGGTGCCTGGGACTTGTGAGCTGAGGATGCAATGGTTTCAAATCTTTATCAGAATGAGGGCTCCATTAACAGAAAAAGAAGTTAGGCGTCAGAATTCACAGTGGGGCAGGGAAGGAGAGATGCTGACTTCATTTGGGGACGTACCGAGTTAAACATGCCACAAAAACTTTCAGGTAAAGCCATGTAGCAGGTACTGCAAATAAGGGCCTGGAGCTCAGGAGAGAGGTCAGCACTGAATGCACAGATCTGGGACTCATCTTCACAGAAGTGAAAATTAGAGCCATGAGAAATGAGACAGTCAAGGAAGGGAATGAAGAAAGAGAAGAAAGCTCAAGACAGAACCCTGAAGAATGCCTGTGTTTAGGGGACAGGAAGGAGAAGAGAGCCAGAGCAGAAGCAATCAGAACCAAGTAAGAGGCTGGGGCCAGAGGTGCTGACTTGTGAGTCTTCAGCAATTCAAGTTATAATTAATGGTGAGAAAAAGAATGGGTTCTCTCTCAGAAAGTGCAAAAGTAGAGAGAGTAGGGCAGGTTACCTGGGAATATCAGCAGACCAAGGATTATACCTATGAGACATCCAGGGAGAGTAGGGGAAAGAAAAGAAACCAGCAAAGGACACAAAGGAATGAGTGGTTGGAGAAGAAATTAGGCCAAGGAAGTGCAACAGAAGCCAAGGAAGGGAGAAGAGACTCTGAAGGACCAGCAAACACAGGGAGATCAAGGAGGTCTCTGAGTTTGACACGAAGGTCAAGGGTGATCCTTGAGAGAAGGATTTTAATAGTGGCCATCTCAGAAGCCTTGTTCAAGGGATGTGGGAGGACATGGAAGTATGAATACAGACTGACTCATTCCAGAGGCAGTGAAGGAGGAGAGAGAACTGGGAGAGTGACCTAGTAAGCGAAAATGGAGGGTTCTGTTATCAGAGAAAATACTCTAGCATGTCCATAGGAAGGAATAATCTTAAACAAAACTTTAAAAGTTTCAAAAAATTAAGCAAAGACCACTAAATTTAACAGCAATATTGCATGTAAATTGACCAAAATCTTGTTCTTTGAATGTGGAAATGCCCATATTATTATGTGTTTATTAAGCACAGATTAACAAAAAAATTATTTTTAAAAAGCATTAGTGGATTTCTTTTGGTGCTTCAGTCACAATCAAAAAGTGACACACATACAGGAGAAAAGTCATTAAGTGACATGTGATTCATTTCTTTCAAAGCAACGCTTAGTCAACGTCAAAGTAAAATGAAATTAGTGCACAAAGTGAATCTAATTTAGAAATTGAAGGAGATGGGGCAGCTAGGTGGTGCAGTGAATAGAACACCCGCCCTGAAGTCAGGAGGACCAGAGTTCAAATTCAGCCTCAGACACTTAACACTTACTAGCCATGTGACCTTGGGCAAATCACTTAACCCCAATTGCCCTCCAAAAAGACAAAAAAAAGAAACTGAAGGAGTTGGGGAGGCTAGGGGGTGTAGTAAACAGAGCTTCGGCCCTGGAGTCAGGAGGACCCGAGTTGGGCAAGTCACTTAACCCCAACTGCCCAGCCTTCCCCCCTACAAAAAAAAGAAATTAAAGGAGTTGAGCATATATGTCTTTGTCAATATACATATATGTAGCTGAAACTCAGAATGAAACTGGATTTTATCTATCAAAGTTAGATACCAGTTTTAAAGGTTTTTTTTAGTAGAACATGATATAATATAAAAACATGAGATTGTCTACTGTTGTGTAATTAAAATAAATCTAATTAAACTGTAGCATTAAATGTGCTGCAGAACGTGCCAGCTCAATTCAGCCAATGTGCTTCCCAAACCTGAACAAAACGGGAAAATGAGGATCTCAGCTGCTGGGAGTTGTTTGTTTCTGCCATTTCCCCCACGTGCTCAGAGCGTCATTTCTGTTCTGTCCTCACGGCTCAGGCTTGATAAGAGGAATCAGGAGTTTCTAAACTAGGAACTGAGCGAGGTCTAAAAATGCTTACACAAGGGTCATTTGTGCCAGCGCAGCCCATCACTCTGCATAGGTTAATCACTTGTTCAGCACACATGAACGACAAACGTTTTGCTTGTGCTATTAAATATGTCATGCTAGGGTGAAATGAAAACTGTAAAAGGAGGGGAAAGATATATTTTTCAACAGTTAAATTACTTGGGGCATGTGGCTCCTTATGAAAATAAGAAACAAACTAAGGCCCATTAATGAAAGCAAATATTTTAAAGAACAATTTTCACTGTTTGAGGGAAGAGAAAATTATTTGAAAAGCTTTTATTCCCCCAAAACCACACACCACTCACTTTGAAGTGAGAATACTAATGAAAAAGTCAAGGAACAAAAGTAGTTAAAAAGTAAAAACTATGAGTGAATAGACAAAGTAGCGAAGATGACAACAGATAATTAATAAAACTATTATTCATTCTGGAAAGCAAGAAAGTTAAAAAAATGTCTTTTGGGATTCAGTCCCCACTTCTATCTAGCTAGATATGACAAAAGTTAGTATACATCTGGTCTTGTTCTGACTCAAATTAATGATCTGAACTAGTTAAAACACAAAAGATGCTATTATCTAATCCAAGTTTACTTCTTCAAAAACCTCAAAATAATAATCCAAGCTCAGTTCTTGTTCCAGAAAGAATACAGAAAATTCTATCAGTCAATAAGCATTTATTAAACACCTACTATGTGCCAGGTACTTGGCTGGTGACAAAGAAAGGGAAAAAGCAGTCCCTGTCCCTGAGGACCTCACAAGTTACGTGCAGGATAAATCAAGACAAGTACTAATATGACAGAAGCTGATCTAACAAAAAAGACGTGCGTATTTTGCATAGCCTCAGTTTACTGTTTTCTTCAAATACTATATGAGAGAGAAAAATATTCCAGTGTAGCAAGAAATGGATAAAATTATCAACAGTTTATTGAACCTTGGTTTGGCTTTGAATCTGTTTTGACTCCTAAAGAAACACCTAACAATAAATACCATTAACATGGAAGAAAATGGTACATGTCTGTGGTGGTATACAGTGTTTAAAAATACTGTCAAATCCTAATTTAGAAACATGTTTTACATGATTGCACATGTAGAACCTGTATCAGACTGCTTGGAGTCTTGAGGAGGGGGGAGAGGGAATGGGGAAGAGGAAGGAAAGACAGAGAAAAATTTGGAACTCAAAATCTTTAAGAAAATAAATTGATACACTCTCTCTCTTTTGTTTTGTTTCTTCTTTCTCGTTCATTCCATTGGTTACAATCCTTCTTTACAACCTGACTAATGTTTAATGTGAAGGTATTTGTAGAACCTCTATCAGATTGCAATGGCGCCATGGGGAGGAAAGGAGAAGGAAGGGGAAAAAATCTGGAACTCAAAAACTTGTGGAACTTAATGCTATAAACTAAAAGTAAATAATTAAATTTTTTTTTTTTAAATTGGCATTGAAACTTGTCTTTACATGTAATTGGAAAAAATAAAATTTTTAAAAAATAAATTACCACCAAACCAAGTTAAAATCTGAAAATGGAAAATGTGTGAATTAAATATTTTTTCTTTTTTTACTATAAACCAAGTTTTAAGTGATAATCAATGGCTAACAAGTAAAATTTATTCACTTTAAAGGAGTACTATGAAATAGGTAAACTTTAAAAGTATAGTGGGGGGCGGCTAGGTGGCACAGTGAATAGAGCACTGGCCCAGGAGTCAGGAGGACCTGAATTCAAATTGACCTCAGACACTTAACACTTACTAGCCATGTGACCTTGGGCAAGTCACTTAAGCCCAAATGCCCTGCCTTCCCTCCTCCAAAAAGGAAAAAAAAAAGTATAGCAGGTTGCCTACAGCAATCCTCCTGGAGTAAATCAGACACTGACAGTTAAATATAGCACAAAATTCAATTCTGGGATGTATAACTTACCTTACACATCTTCGCAGTTCTATTTACAATCAACAAACATCTGAGACGTTACTGATATTAATAAAATAGTAATTAAAAAACTATCTTACTTTGGGAAAGCCTTGGAAATTTTTTTTTTAGTTTCCTTCTTAAAGGCTGAAGTGCTGGCATCATTTCTGGAACACTTACATAAAAATCTGCCTGGATTTCATCATCCAAAATCTGAAAATCACAATAAAATTACAGTCTTATATGGAAATCTAAAGCATACATAACCTAGTGAAGTTTTCAATGTAATTTAGTACTTTTATGAGTCATTTAGAAAATGAACACTAAACACAATTTCTTTTCATAAGAATAATACAGATTAAGTTGATTAATTATATACATTGTCCCTGAAACAAAACATTTCTGCTTTTCTGAAAGTTAGGGAGACCCTCAATGGGCTTTAATGTTGTGAAGGTCAGATAAATTCAGGTACATGGGCCTCAGCTGGGCAAAGGTACTACAAGCCAGACCAACGTGTTGATTATTTTTTGTAGCACATGCAACAGCATAAATCTAAAAAGTTTAATTTCTAAGTATGCCCCAAAATAGGACAATGAAGGTTATTATTTAACAGATCATAAGTAAAACAATTAATACGTACTGTAAAGTTCACCTAAGATGATACCAGTAACGATACTGTTTTGGCATTTTGACGACACCAAATGGACTGAATCTGTAATTATTTTCACAAAGATCAAAAAAATAAAATATTCTGCCATAATACTTGACAAGTTTACATTTTTAAAAAGAAAAGTTTACTTTTAAGTGAACTCTGTGTACTCCAGACAATTTTTTCCTTTAATTTTATAGAGAACAAAAATATTAACGTGTGCACCAGTAAAAGGACAAAATGAATCTGGGTAAATGATTAACATTAGGCAGGTAAGACGTGCAGGGGATAGAGTGCTGGGCCTAGACTCAGGAAGGCTCATCTCTCTGAGTTCAAATCTAGCCTCAGACACTTACTAGCTGTGTGACCCTGGGCAGGTCACTTCACTTTGTTTGCCTCAGTTTCCCTATGAGCTCCAAATGAGCTGGAAAAAGAAATGAAAAACCACTTCAGTATCTTTGCCAAGAAAACCCCAAATAGGGTCACAAAGAGTCGTACATGACTGAAAAACAACTAGACAACAACAGTTACTTTAAAAAATTATTACACTACAATAGGTCCCATCTAATTACCTTTAAAATTAGCTTTTAATGTTACTTTTTAATGTGTTACCTTTTGAATATATAAGATGAAGTAATTTGTTTAAAAAGTATTGCCTGGGACTCAGATGTAGTTTTTAAGTCTCAAGTGCCGAGTAATATCTGTCAGAACACTTTTCGAGTCCTTGACTTTTAAAAATGGGACAAAACCACATTCACTTGAATACTCATTTAGGCAATAATTGCACATGTTGGGGTTGTCGCCCCATCAAACCCTGTTCATTAGATTTTACACTGTAGGTTCCTAAAAAGTGCACGTGAAACGCATATCTTTGAGGTGAATTCGAATTGTTTTTTTGAGAATGTCGTTACATATCTTGAGACTTGGGGACATGACTTAAAAATATAACAAAAGCAAGGGCGAGGAGTCCTGTCCCTCAGGGACAACTGCTCTTCCGGATCACCTGCTGCTATGCTTCTGAGAACAGCATTCCCAAGAGGGAGAAGGGAGATCAGCAGCCTCCTGAGCTCTGAACACTCAGGTTATGCAATATTCATTGGGCAAAACTGACAGGCTTGAGATGTAGGGAAGAAAAAGTCAGGGGAACCAAAAGGAAAGAGAAAATGGAGGAAAGAAAGGAAGAGGTGAAAAAGAAAGAAGAGAAGTCTATACAGTGGGAAGAAGTGAAGTGCCCCCAACTACAGCCCAAGTATCACTTCACAGCTATTTATTTTCTTTTTTTGTTTTTGTTTTTTTCTTTTTGGAGGGGGGAGGGCAGGGCAATTGGGGTTAAGTGACGTGTCCAAGGTCACACGACTAGTAAATGTTAAATGTCTGAAGCCGCATTTGAACTCAGGTCCTCCTGACTCCAGGGCTGGTGCTCTATTCACTGAGGCATCTAGCCACCCCAAGTGACAGCTATTTCTTACCCTTGGGCCTCTTATAGCATTCCTATCCTATTCAAACCTAACAGAATTCAACTCTGTCAGCATGAATTTAACAGAAAGGCTTCTTTTCTGGACTTCAGCATGAAATATGTACTGCCTCTCTATTGCTAACACCTTCCAAACGTCCCAAGTAGCATACATTTACCTCAAGAAATGGGAATTTCACCAAAGTATTATTAATTTTAAACTCTTGTGTACTGTCAATAGTATTGGAATTAAAGTCAAAAGATCCAGTTCCAAGTACTGTTTCAAAATCATGGACAAATCACAACCTCGACGATTCTCAGTTTGCTCATCTGTAAAATGGAGATGATGCCTGCCTTCCTTTCTTCACAGGACAATTTGTAAACCATAAAGTGCTGTCTGTTAGCTATTGTTTGCTCTCATAGGACAAAACATACATTTGTCACGGTTTAAAACATAGATTAGTGAAATTAAATTATTAATGATTAAATGAATGGTAATTTCTGAAGAAGGAAGTAGCCATGACACAGCAGACAGACAACTGGCCTTAGAGCCTGGACGGCCTGGGGTTCAGGAACCAGCAGAGGCACACAGTGAGACTCTATACGGTCACCTGAATCATCAGTGCTCTCTGCACCGACAGAGTTTGCCCATCTGGGAGTTCTCCATCTCAATGAAACCACAGGTCCAGACCCTAACTCTAACTCCTAATTTCTGAAGAGGAAAATTTACTGATGTTGATGGTTTAAAAGGACTAACTGAAAACAGTTCTTAAGCTAGTTATAACCAACTAAGCGCACAACCAATCTGGACCATCCTAGCAGTATGAAATAGTGATTTAATTTATTCATTTGGCTAACTTTGGAAGAGATGGGGATGTCCCCCTAAGGGGGTGGAGGAAGGGGAGGAAACTATTTGCAAGATTTTGCTTTAATGTATGAAAATGAGAAGACTGCACAGAAAACTGCATCAGCAACTCCCAGCAAGCACCTTCTCTCTGAAAAGAGTACCCCACTGCAGGCCTGGGCAGGAATCATTAATGGCCCTCCAAAGTACTGCTGTCCCTGGGTGACTCTGTTTGTAAAAGCGTTTCTTTGGTGGAACAGAAAACTCCATCATGCTGTCAGCCTCAATGTCCCTTACTCTCTCCTGGCTGCCACCAAACCCTGAGAAGTAAGTGGGCTGCGTTAAGATTCCTTTGTGCCTGTATCATGCAGCAGGACATGCTAATTCATAAACTCAAATTTTGTTTAGAGGATGGGATGCCATCCATCCCTGGCATCAGACCCATGCTGCAGATGTGGTTTGTTTTTATTGCAAATTTAACTATCACCACATACAAACATTTCAGATTTCCACAGGAAAGGAAAATGTATAATAAACTGTGAGCTCTTATATAGCTTTAAAAAAAGTAACATTATAATATATTCATATACAAATTATATCTGTATACATGCGATTTATATCTATATGTTAAATGAGGCAGTAACAGAACTGCTACACGGGTCTCATTTTTTTAAATGCTTTTTTTTACTGTCTCTTCCTACTCACTCACCCACCCCCTCCCACCAAGCAGAAGTCCTTCCTTATAACAAACAGGCAGAGTCAAAGAAAACAAATCAATGCACTGGCCATGTCTGAGCTCATGTCTCATTCTCCACATTGTGGTTTTAAAAAACAAGAGTGTTCTATCTCTCAGTGCCTTACCCCCAACTATTATCTTGGCAATCATCCTTAAAGATGAAGAGTTCACATCAAACCCACAGCAGCTCAGGAAAACATGCTGAAGTGGGTGAAATGCCTCACTCGCTGTAGTTTTAAGAGTGGTCCCTAATTCTCAAAAAATATTTTACAGAAAATCCTGCCCACAAAGGGCAGGCGAAGTTTAGGGAATAATGAAATTTCAAGTCTTTTCTCCTAAACTAAGGAATACTTCAGAGTCCATTAGCTAAATCTCACAATAAAAGGAGATTTATTGTTGTTTTAGTAAATAAATGCTAAGAAAAATATCTTCTATTACAGAATAAATTCCCAGATAGTTTTTTCTCCACTGTTTCTAATGACTCTCCCTCTTCCCAACTACAGGTTCTTTACAATAAAAGTCAAATAAAGTGATAACTATTTAAAACTATATGGGGGCAGCTAGGTGGTGCAGCGAATAGAGCACTGGCTCTGGAGTCAGGAGGACCTGACGTCAAATCTGGCCTCAGACACTTGACACACTTACTAGCTGTGTGACCTTGGGCAAGTCACTTAACCCCAATTGAACTCCAAAACAAACAAAAACTATAATTATTAAAAATTACTACTATTTAAAATTTCCTGCCTCTAAGAAATATAAAATGATGCTGCTACTGTGTCCAGAATGGAATCAAAGCTATCTTTCCAATTATACAAGAGTCAAATGGCAGGCATCAATGAGCCAGTTTACTAATGAGTAACCTCGTGATTTTGAACTCTGTAGTCAAACACAAAATCCAACATGTTAACCATGAGAATAACATACAGATCTCAAATTTTAAAAATCCATTTCTCTCCCAGGCACTTGCTGTTGTTTAAAAGTTGGTTTAGCGCAGTCTGATTCTCTATGACCCCATTTAGGGTTTTCTCAGCAAGGACACTGCAGTGGTTTGCTGTTTCCTTCTGAGGCAAACAGGGTTAAGTGACTTGTCCAGGATCACACAGCTAGTGAGTGTATGAGGCCAGGCTTGAGCTCAGAGAGATGGGCCTTCCTGAATCTAGACCCAGCGCTCCATTCACTGCACCCCCTAGCTACTCCAACCAGTCATGTCATCCTTCCTATTCTATCAGTGAAATGTTTCTTAATCCACAGCGTACAAAACCCTGTCACAGAATAAGTTAAAATGACTACAGACTTCAGCACCCTGATGCTTAGTCTCACCTAAGTCTATGAACAGGAAACGTTTTGTCTACGTCCCACCAACTACCAACAACAAACCATGCACTCAAAGGGGAGCTTCATAATCAACCAGTAAGGAGCGGACGTGGGAGCGAGGCAGCACCTTCTGAATCAGGGCAGATCCTCCTGCAAACGCAGCTCCATTTTCTTCTGCGATTTTAATCTCTGATTCGTTCTGGGGGTAGAAGCCAGAAAAGTCTGTGTCAAACTCATGTGGGTATCTGGGTGCTACCGATATTCACGAAGGTAGTGATGTCATCATCGTCTAAGCCAAACCTAAAAGTGAACAGCTCGGGCACAAAAGCTAAAATGGGGCCCTTGTTCCAGCACTGAACTGAGGCAATGGCACCTCAGGGCAGGCGTGTGCTTGCAGGGAGCCGAAGCTGACTCCCCGGGTCACTCCCACCCAACCTGCTGCACGGCTGGACCTCGAGGACCATCCAAACATGATCTCCCAAAAGGGAGAGAGACTGTAACGATCTTACTTAGCTTTGTTCTTTTAAATGTTACCTTTCTTTTAAACTAGGTTATTCTATAATTATTAGACAAAAAATTTCCAAGAACTTCTGCCACATAAACTTCAGTAAATAAAATTACATAGTATATATAGGAAAGACTTGGGGCAAATTACGAAATTTAAAGCAGAAGATATAAACTAGCAAATCTGAAGGTCTGGTATTTAAAACATACTATTATTGAAGGCCTACTTCATCTTGACATCATGCAACTTTCTTTCAATACTTCCTAAGTAATCAGCCCCTGGGGCTTTGTCAGTGGCTAGTCCCCCTCGCTGATACAGAATGTGACCCTCTTTACTCCTTGGCCCATTATTACTTTCCAGGAGCTGCTGCTGCCAGGCAACCTTCTCCCAACACCAAGGAGGCATGAGGGAGGTGAATTCGGGAGCCACAGACAAGCAGGACGTGCTCAGGATGGTACTGGAGGCCTGGCCAGCAAAGTGTGATCTGCCAGAGCCTTCCAAAGGCCAAGATCCCCTCCGTGCCATGCTACAGTGCAGAAGGAGGATTTTAATGGAGAGATGTTATAAACGTCTTACTAGAATAAAAGTTTTTAAGATTCAAATGTGGAAGAAAACTTTTTCTGGACTAAAATAAATTGTTAAAAGTCTATTCTTTAATTTCCTACCTTCATATAACAAAGAACAACAAGTTCAAAAGTACTACAGCGAAAAAGAAGCTAGATATACACAGAGGGTCTGATTAAGTTTTAGAACAGAACATTATCCAAGGATTTAAAAAACCCAAATGTAAAATATCAATCATTTGATAGTAGTTTTGAACTGAAACAATTCTCCCAAGGAATAGTTAAGTTAACTGTCTCATATTTATAATACAGGAACTGAATCTGAAGGTTTTTTTAAAATCTAATTTATAAAAGTAAAAAAATTTTTTTTTCTATATATCTGGTACCCTAAAAAAATCCTAACATTCTGACTAGTCCTTGGAAATACAGATGGTTTCATCACTTAAGAATAAACTAGACTAAATAATTATTTAGCTATCTCTAACACTAAACATCTTTTTTACATAAAAGGTTCATAAAGTTAACCTACCTCTGTAAAGACCAGAATCGTATTAGTCTTTGAAGTAAATGGATATGGGAAATTAAGGACACTGACAAACGGCTCCACCTTTTTCTAAAATGCAAAAGAGAAAAAAAAATTAAGGATTTTTTCCCCCTAACTCTTCCATTGCCTATAAAAACAGAACAACTGCCATATTCCACTACCTACCCCATCTTCCCCCCTTACCCATTAGTCTACCAGTAACTTTACTATATAATCATGAGGGAGAGGGGGTCCCCCAAAAGACTCAAGTTGCAAACACTGTTTAAAACTGTGGTATTTTCTTGGAGCACGAGGAGGGACCTACACCAAAACATCAACAAACTGTCACGTTTGGATCAACAAGCAAAAGGCGCATTTGTACCACATGGTGTACAGATGACCAGAGGTCACCTCTAGCTTAAATTCTTGGTTCAGATGGAGACACATGGTGTAAACCACAGTGTTCTGCTGTAGTAGGGAGGTAGGAGCAAAACAGCAGGCCTCCCATTCAGGCAGCCGTCCTGGCAGGTCCCGCAAAATATTTATGGGAGGACAGAGGATGAGAAGATGCGGAGGGGTGGCCATCTGCACCAATGGAGGGCACATACCCCCTGAGAAGACACACAAAAGTAGTGAGGTGATCTCCCTAATATGCCCACATAAGATGCAAGAAGCTGAAAACTGATGTGATGTCATTTTTACAAATGAGGGAAAGAGAGAAGTGAAAGGAAGGAAGAGAATTGCACACTTTCATTCCTATGCCTAGAATGTACTGCATCTATGCTGTTCCTACATACCACTGTCTTAATGGTACCTGGAAAAAAGAAATATTCAATAAATGGCGTGTCAATACTCTTATAGATTAGTGTAATTTTCCCTTTCTGAAATACAGGATGTTCCGCTTAAGTCCTTATTATATAGAATGGGATGATCCTGGCCTCTCAAAGGCCATGCCAGGAAAACATTGGAGAGGCTGAATCATCTAAAGACACATCACTAGGGGATGAATTTTTTAGCCACATAAATTCTTGAAGACCACACACTGAGTTGTAGCTGGACTGAAATCAATATGAGTGGCCAGAGTGCCCTCCGCAACAAAATCACAGATCCTCTAAGTACTCAAGAAATAAAACAGAAGACTGGAAGAAAAACAGGCAAGATGGGAGGTATTGATATTCAGCAGGAGCTATCAATCAATCCACAAGTATTTATTAAACAGCTACTAAGTGACAAGGGGAGGCAGCTAGATGGCACAGTGAGATCAGGGTGACTCCTCTGCCTGAGTGCAAAACCGGCCTCAGACACTTCCTAGCTGTGTGGCCCTAGGCAAGTTACTGAACCCTGTTTGATGGAAATGCCAGTTAAACCCATAGGAAGGAACTCATGAGGTCATCAAGATACGGAATGTAGACGAGGGTCCTGTAAAACTGAAAACTGGTTTTAATTCTGTGTTTAAGCTGGCATAGGCTTAACACTCTCCCACAGGTTTAGAGCCCAAACTCCTCACCTCTGTAACTACCCTTTATCTACATTCTGGAGATACCTGCCAAGCTTCTTTCTGGTAACTGCTTCCACTCAGGATTCAATTCTATAGTGGACTCATTCTCTAGCCCAAATTCAAGTTGACTGAATCTAAGCCCCAGGCCCCCACACTTGTGGCTACAGAATAAACCTGTCAGCTGAATATTACCCCCCCCCAGGAGGAAGTGATGGGGAGATGAGGTGACTCAACCCACGTCCTCATTAAAATGTCATTAAATCTACCTCCTCATTAAAATCAAGATCATTAGGATGTGCCAGGCCGCCAATGGAAACATTGTGCTAATCATAAATCAGGGTCTTTGGTCAAGGAAAGAGGCCACTGTCTCAATTTACTGGTTAGCGCTAGACTAAGAAATTTATCCTGCTCCGAGCCTTGTCTTTCAGTTTACCTTCATTTCACTCATGACAGTCCCAGAGAGAACGTTAGGCAGAGCCCACTGGTCGGGCAGAGTGATAAAGAGGCAGCAAAGGAAAGGGAAATGAGTGAGGTAGGAGGTGAACCGGGAGACAGTGCCACAAAAACCCAGAGAAGAAAGCGCATCCAGGAGCAGAGGGGAGTCAGCAGGTCTAAAAGCAGGAAAAGGTCAAGAACTAGCAGTGTGAAAAGGCCAACCAGTTTGTAACTAAGGCATCGCTGGCAACTCTGAAGATAGCCCTGGCTTCTAGTCAAGTGATAACAAGGCAGACACCACAATACAAACAGAGACAGTGAGGGGAATGCGGCTGAAAACGAAAGCACCAAGGCGGGACTAGAGCCTTGGGGGAGGTGGAAGCAAGTCTAGGAAAGGTTTTTCAGGGATCACAGGGACTGGGGAATGTTTGAGAGCAGCAGGAAAGGAACCAGTTAACGGGGCAAGGCTGAGGATTAAAGAGAGAGTATAAGCGAGGTTGTAATATGCTACAGAAGGCCAGAGAGCAGTGGTGTGCCGGTCAGTGTTTAAGGACCAGGTTGGGGGGAGGGGTGAAGGGGGAGCACACTTATATGTACACACATTTATTATAAATTGTGCCATTATAATGGATATATAACAAACAATTTGCAAATGATAAAATATGCAATATCCTTTATTGTGCATTCCACACAGCTAAATGATTCTCATAGAATGCTTTCGTTGATGTTTCCCACTCTTGTATCCACAGCCAAGCTCCGGCTTCAATTCCTTCATGATCTGACACACAATCTAGGTGCCGGGCTGCCAACTCTTTTCCCAATAAACGTATTTTCATTAAATCTGATCCGTGATCTAATGCTAAGCTATCTCTCATCCTTACGCGGCCTAGACTCATGAGGCGGAAGCCTGTCTGCTGCTGCTACCTTTCCAGCTTAGTGCTTGGCTGCAGGGACTGGACACTGAGTCTACATCATGATCCAGAAAACCCTCCACACTGCTTCAACCAATTTCACTTTCAGAACTTTTACTCAATATCTTGTTTCACCAGCTATCCCATGGTGACCTTACTTTTTCATTAGGCTAAGGAGAGAGTTCTAATCAATCAAAATAATTAAGAATGCTCTCATTGTTTCTATATGACGAAAGACGAGTTCACATGATGAACTACATTTTCTAGGATGATTATTCCTAGGAAGAGCATTAAATTTCATGTTTTTATTAAATGGAATGCCTTTAAAATAACTGGCAATCAAATCTTCAACTTAAGTTTCATGTTTTCCAGTTCCAATTTTCAAATTTTCCAAAGCTCTTATGGCACATTTTTTTTTGTACTTTTCAAGTGTTAGTTGATCTCAACTGTAATGTGACTGAAACCAAAATTATTCCAGAGTACGAGAAATTGGGGAAGCTAGGTGGCACAGTGAATAAAGCACCAGCCCTGGAATCAGGAGGACCTGAGTTCAAATCCGGCCTCAGACACTTGACCACACACTTACTAGCTATGTGACCTTGGGCAAGTCACTTAACCCTAATTGCCTTGCTTTCCCCCCCTCAAAAAAAAAAGAATATAAGAAATTAATGCTAACTAATGTCTCTGGAAAAACTGAATGAGACTGAGGAAAATGCATACAAAATGCAGACTGTGTGCATAAGTAGCAGCTCGTAAACTACATGCCGCCTATTTCAGTCCCAGTTCTCAACAATTTTTAATAATTTCAATATCTTTAATAAAAATTTATATTTTATTAATTTTGCAATAAATAGAATAAATTTTACTCAGAAATATTTTTGAATTATTAACTCGTTTTATTGCAGATACAGAATCTTCCAGTGGTCACTGCAGTTGTTTTCTTGGAGGTGAGGGGGGGCAATCACTTGTGTCCAACTTCCCATGGGTCCTCTTTGGGTTTTCTGGGCAAAGATACCAGAGGAGCTTGCCATTCCTTCTCTGGTTCATTTTACAGATGAGGAAACTGAAGCAAACCAGTCACACTAAGTGTCTGCGGCCAAGTTTGAACTCAGCTCATAAGACTCCAGGCCCGACACTTTACTGAACCACCTGGCTACAACAGATAACTTACACATTGCCAAATGAAGATTTTACAAAATTCTCTTAACAAAAGCTTAACAAAGCTACTCCAAACTCTCTTCCCAGCATCATATTAGAATCATCAAAACAAGACATAATAAGTTTGTTTTCAAATATTCATTATTAAAGCCATAATCATTTAAAGTAGACAATAATAAAAAAAAATAAAGTAGACAATAATATACTGAAAAAACACTTTGCTGTGTTTGACGCCAACTCTTTTAAAGCAAGAAATGTCATTACCAGTTTAGAAGGTGACTGAACTATGCAATGTCTTGCATTGATCAACCAGCCCCCACAAGCCAGGACAAAGCAGCTCTAGTGTACAAATGTGAGAAGGAATGGGATCAAGTACAAAATAGGGGGATTGGCCTTAACACGGGAGAAAGTCCTTTATTAGATACTAGGGGGAAGAGGGAAGAAGGAATGGGGGATGATTTCAAGAGATTCTGAAATGAAGGGAATGGGAAAAAGGAGTTCACACCAAATGGTTTCCTTTCCCTCAACAGGGTAAGAAATGATATCCTTATCTGAGAAGGGGAAGGAGGAGGTATGGGAGGGCTAAAGAGGGGAGAGGCGCTGTGGTAAGGATCCCACTGAAGCTGCTAACACAGAGAAGTCCTTTCTGGTTTCACCAGGAGCTTGGGAAAAGAACACAGGAGGGAGCACTGTAGGAACTGTTTGGGATTGAGTTTTGGTAATGGATCAGCGGCAGCAGGACAAGGAGGTGAAGGATTCGAATACAGAACAACACAGACCAACTTGATTCAAGACTGAAAAGTGAATTCAGAGCAGAGATAAATGTCTAGAGAAAGGACTGAGGGATGGGGCGGATTGGACATCTCAATAAGGGTGAGAAATGGTTTTAGGAGGTGTGAAACACAAGGAGAAGTCAGTTACTAATGAATGAAGCGACCCTTGTGGGTCAGTGAGATATGGTGTATGACTGTGCAGATAAAGTGAAATGTAGCAGGGGGATTTAAGAAAGCTAAGGAACAGAGAGAGCCAGGCTTCAAGGAAAGCTAGCAGCTGGAAGGAGCGGGAGAGAAAAAGGTCCAGGACAAAGGGGACTGTGTGGATTATGGAGCAGGAGCTCCAGAGAGCACAGCGGAAGGGCGTATCTAAATTAACGGCTGGTAGAGAAAATGACAGGCTTTGATTCTGCAAATAATTTGTACAAATGGCACCACTGTCAGCAGTTCCAAAGTAGAAGAGGAATGTCACAGCTCGGCTAGTAAAAACCACTGCTGGCGTGGTTACGATTTATACTATCTTCTCCTTCTATTTTCCAAAATAACATTTTCTTTAAAAGAAAAGTTTTTATTGCTAAGAAATCTCTGCTCACAATCAACCAAGTTACATTTCAACCTCCTGTTCACATTCACTGGATTATTTTAAATAAGCCATACCTTCTTCTTCTCCAATGTCATATCCAGTGTCAAATCAAGATAGACACCTTGCTTTGGGTAAGTGTAGTCCAGAATTTGAAATTTCTTCAGTAAAGTAATTGCTTTATCCACTTCGTAAATTCGCCTTGGGAATAAGCGTTTTAAGTAGACATCGTCCTCAGGCTCATCCTCCATATAAGTATATGTCTTCAGCTTTTCGATATCGTCCATTTTTGCATCTGAAGTTTGCACTTTGGGGCCTTTTTTCTCCTTTTTTGCAGGTCTATGGGAAAAAATGCGTGTTGAAGATTAGCTATCACAATACGCATTCCAAAAGGTTTAGAAAGAAAAGCGCGAGGAAAAGGAACAATGACCAAGTTGGACATGAGACTAGAAGTTTTGAGAGTGTTCACCAATTCACCGAAAAAAACCACCAGGTTTTCAAGACAGGGAAATTTTCCCCAAATGAAATTCTCTTCTGGATAGCTGCTCTGCAACTGAAACTTACATGGTATAAATGATGTAAGTTTTATGCTGAGAAGACTCGAAGTCAAATCCAGTCAGAAATTCCATGTTCTACATATGTTTATCACTCAATAAACATCCATCACTGCCAGTGCTCCTCTCATAAAATAAGCAATCCAACAGAAGTGCTAAAAATAGACTGTTGGACTGATGATACTCATTTCTCACTGTCTGCTGGTGCCCTCTGGATGGAAAACAGAACATGTCTAAGCAAAGTGCCCACAAAGAGGAGGCCAAGTGCTTCTGCACCTGCCTTGTTTGCTCCAAAACATTTAAACATCCAACCTGAGAAAATATATTCATTTTTAACTCAGTGTAGGAATAATGGGGTGAACAGAAAAGAGGACCTAAAGAACCTGTGCTTCAACAATGATCTGTCCCGGGGATGGGGAGCCCATGGCCTCGAGGCCACATGTGGCCCTCTAGGTCCTCAGGTGCTGCCTTTTGATTGAGTCCAAGTTTTACAGAACAAATCTTTAAATTAAGGGGATTTGTTCTGTGAAGTTTGGATACAGTCAAAGGGCCACACTTGAGGACCTAGAGGCCACGTGTGGCCTCGAGGTTGCAGTTTCCCCACCCCTGATCTTTCCTGTCTAAAATAAATATTATGGGAAAATGCCTTCACGTTTCTTTCATATTCTCAAACTCTCAAGTGTGGGAAAATTAAATTGACTAGGTTATTTAGTTCTCATGATAATCATCTTAAATTCATTTTCACAAATGTTTTCCAAGTGTCTACTGCAATGTGTTAAACACTGTAGAGAGATACAAATATAAAGCCGGGCACAGCCCCTGCTCTCTTAGAACTTATGTTCTAATAGGGTTATAAAGCAGCATAAAAATGATGTCATAATGGGATCAGTGAGGGGAGAGAGGGTAAGCAGAGAAACGATACTGAACCATTAACGATGCTTCTGGAATCCATTCAAACCCATCTCCCTGCACGTCCTAGGTCTAACTTTTCTACCAGCATGAGATGTTTTAAAGTTTTGCCAGAATCTGGGGTAAACTCTGTCTCATACCTAAGAGTTTGGGAAGCCCTGCCAAAGAAGGGAACAACCTGTCCTCGATGAAGCCAAGCTTGCCCTCTATAATCACTGTTTCACTAATCAGCTCTTTAAGGATCTCGTTCAGAATTGACTGTTCCAGGACTCAGTGGCTCAACGATCACACTCGCGAGCTCTTTCCACACTAGAGGACAGAGTTCATCCAAGCGATATGATCTAAACTCGTCAAAGGGAACTCAACGCTCTCTTACTCTCTGTGTACTTATATGGGGTGTCATTTCCTGCTGAGAACCTCAGCCAGTTATCATCCTGTCCACCCCCTCCTCAGGCCTACCCCTTCTGTGAGATGCCTCTTTCCCCAATATAGCTTTTAAAAAAGTAATCCAATGGGAAATACTATCTACATCCAGAGAAAGAACTGATGGAGTCTGGATGCAGATCAAAGCATACTATTTTCACTTTCTTTGTTTTTTTTCATGTTTATTTTCCCCTTCTGTTCTGTTTCTTCTTTCACAATATGACTAATGAGGAAATACGTTCAACATTATTGCACATATATAACCTATATCAGATTGCTTGCCCTCTTGGGAAAGAGGGAGAAAAATTTGGAATTCAAAACCTTATTAAAAAAAATGTTGAAAATTGTCTTTATATGTAATTGGGAAAAAATACTATTTCCATTAAGAAAAATAATCCAAATCCCTCTTTGTGGTCCTTAACTTTCCTTGCCTGCGTCAGCCAATTTTGAGGTTTAATAACTCTGACACTATTTTTACAGGAACCTGCCAAGCCCTCCCAAGGATGAATCCTCTTGTCAGGGGGCCTTGCTTCTATCTTCTGTACAGCTTGCTTGCTTTCTTCCTGAACTGCCAGGTTAAAGTCACCTCGCTGGGTCCTTAGTACACTCACACCACTCTCCACTCTCATTAGGAACTGTTTCCCTTTGTGTCTCCAGAATTCCCATCCTGCCCAGGCTGTTTTCACCTGTAGATATTTAGTCCAGGGGATTCTACCTATCCTTCCTCTGAACCCTCTGAAATTCTCTATTTGAAGCCTGGCTTTGTGTCGGACTATACCCAGCTTTCTTCTCTATCACACACGCTGAGAAGGACTGGTTACTTTCCTCTCTAGGATTCCCATTGATTTCCAATCCAAAATCCAATTTCTCCTGTTGGTGAAAACCAGATTCATTACAGAATTCTCCCCGTGCTGATTCCTTCACCTTTTGATCAATGAAAATACCAAGGCAAGTCACTGAATTATTAGGTGCTATGCTTTTGGCAGAGAGAACTCCAACAGATATCTAGAAGTCCAAGCCCTCATCATTCCTACATCCTACTTCTGTGAAGCCTCGGGACCCGATTTCCAAACTTCTCCTCTACCCTCTTTTGGTCCAAGCAAGTCTACACTAGAGGTGTCAAAAGCACCAGATTAAAATACGGGTGAGAAATGTTTATCAAAATAAAAATTAATGCAACACAAATACTGTCGATTTGTCATTTTCTAAGTCAACATGCAGTGGCAGGGATCCCCTTCTATTTGCGTTTGAGACCACTGGTTAGAAGAAAGAGAATATACTGACCAGAGCAAGCTAGTCAGTACACTCTGATGATGAAAACATTCGTTTCTCCCTCTAATGATCTTCAATGAATGGTTCTCCCACACCACTGGCCTCCCGTCCCCCTTTCCTATACTTCCCCGTGAACATAACTTCTAAATATACAATGCTAGCCCAACCCACATCATCTTTTACCCATCCAGTTCCTTTTCAACCAATTATATCCATGCAAAGCCAAATTCCCAGCATGCATTTCACTCCAGCTCTCAGTGACAGAAGGTCACATTTGCTTTCTGATACCATAAGTCCTCATTCCTTCTGTTTATTGCCTAAGTTTTGGAAATCTGCACATAGACATCTGAGGTCATTAATTTGACTACTAGCTCCACTCTTGAATTCTACCTTCAATGAACCTTCTCAGAATTTCAAATGCTATTCCTTCTCTGTAGCTACTATCTACAGTACATGGCTTGGTAGACAAATTGGCAATATTTTCTCCACCCCTCCTTCTTTTTAGTAAAGCCTTTTTGAGTGGATCTGCCAGCAAACCCAGAGCCTTGGAGCCCAGAGAAGTGCAGGGCTCCCCAAACCACCAGTCTTGCTTCCAGCCCAGCACCCATAGTCATCAATGAAGGTGGCAAACCTAAGTGGAAAAGAGGATTTAACTTCTACACCCCAACCATTAATAAGCAGTTAAACCCAAGAGCCCTAATAACAGCATGGCCCCCATAGCCATCGTCCAGAAAAGCAAAGCCTTGTGGAGATACGACCTAGGGACTGCTTCTAAAGGTGCTGAAGTCATAGCCCTGAAGATGCAGAAAGTTCTAGCCAACGAAATCCTTAGCATTTTCATGATTCATTATCAGGAACAGGTGTGGTATCACTGACAAAAGTTACATTAAAGAAAATACATTACTATATGCTTTAAAGCTGTGCATCCAGGACCACTGGCCTTTCCATCAGACTTAGTGCCGGCATGCCCTATAGGTGTTTTCTCCCCTATCAGAATGAAATTCCCTGAAAGCAGAGGCTGTCCTGACCCATGTCTATCCCCAGCACACAGTGTCAGCACTCTGTACACAATACTTAAGAAATGCTTCTTCAAATCATATCACCTTTATTTACAAGACTGGTTCAGTGGACAGAATACGGCGCCTGGAGACAGGAAAACCCGAGCCTCAGACACTGGCTGTGTGACCCTGGGCAAGTCACTTAACACTGTTTGTCTTAATTTCCTCATCTGTAAAATAGGGCTGATAACAGCACCTACCTCACAGGGTTGTTGTGAGGATCAAATGAGATATCTGTAAAAACTCACATTGTAGGCACTATGTAAATGCTGATTGCTTTTCCTTCTCCATCTCCCTAATTCTGTACCCAAAGATTTGTCTCTTATAATAAAAGACAAAAAAATAAGAAAGGAAAAGTTCATCAAAACTAATATATCAGGGTGGCTGGGTGTCACAGTGAATAGAGCACCAGCCCTGGAGTCACGAGGACCTGGGTTCAAATCTAGCCTCAGACACTTTACACTTACTAGCCATGTGACCTTGTGCAATTCACTTAACCTCAACTGCCCTGCCTTCCCCCCTCCAAAAAGCAAAAAAAAAAAAACAACCCCAAAACCCTAATATATCAACCAAAGTGTGGAAATTTGGTGTGCAAATTAATTGAAACAAAATAAAATAATCTGACTTATGCAATAAAACGTACAGTTTTACATCTTTAAAAATCTTAAATGCAATATGTACTCAAGTTGCTGAAATCACTTGTTTTACACTTGTAACTGGGTTCAGAAATTTTTAATGCATTCTTTGATTCTTCATCAGGAAAACAATTTTATAACACATGATATCAATGTACATCTGACAAACCATTCATTTTCCTCAAATCTAGCCTTGGACAGCACATAGGTTTTCAATGGGCCACTGAATCATCTTTATCCCTATCTCTTGAATACATTTCTTTGCCTCTCGTGTCAGATGGTATGACCACGGTGCAGCAGTTTATCTCTATGTGGGAATTTCTGTCATTCTGGAACAATGCTGCTTCTCAGAATACAGGTTTGAAGAGGACAGGTCCTTTGTGGAACAGGTTAATGGGGTCCCAGGTCTGACACACTCACGTATGTGGCACCCAACATTAGTTTGCCACTTGACTCATCACTATATATTTACTTTTAACCTGCTGGGCTCTATAGAGAACGAGTTGTGATATGTTGTGACAATTTATTTCTCATTTATAAACTTGTAATCTCTTTTTCATTCATTAAATATTATTTAATTGAACAACTGGCTAAGGAAGTCACATCTGACAGTGGGATTTAGCCTTCTGGACCACAGCTTTAAAGGACAGGGAGGACAGAATGACAGATAAACCTCAAGAAGGTCGACTACAGAAAGTACTGTACACTCAAAGGAAATGAACAAAGGACAGCTGAGCACACCCACACAAGAGTTTGGCATAGAAATATATCATATTTAACAGGTAATCAGTCAAGCAGAAGAAGGGTTATGAGGGAGAATAATATGGAGGAGTAATTCATGACGAGCAAACCATACTTGCTATTCCTGAAGGAAGAATTAAAAGTGGGGAAAAGAAAAGCCAAGAATCGAATCCAAAGGAATTGCCTCTTAGACAACTGGAGAACAGCTGGGCAAATTACGGCATCTGAATGTAACAGATTACTGCACTATAAGGAATGACAAGAGGCAATTTCAGAGAATCCTGGGTGGCATTAAGCGACGTAGAATGAAGTCAGCAAGAACAGGGGTACAATTTAGACAAAGACAGAAACATTCTTAAAAAGCCTAACTCAGACCTAAGAACTCTCCTCAGTGCAATGACCAGTCCTGTTTCAAGGCCCTGTAATAAAGTACATTACCCACCTCCTGACAGAGAGCCAATAGAGTCAAGGTACAAAAGCATACATTTTACAAACATGGCCACCATGAAGATTCATTTTCTTTGACACTGCTTGTTACTAGAGTTTGGGATTTTTTTTCTCTTGGTTCTTAATGAGGGTTAGAGAGGAGAGTATCAATAAAAGTGAGGTTTCCAGAGGGAAAGTCATTACATCATTTTTCTTTAGTGTGAAGAAAGTCTAGAAGGCCACATGGACATGCAAGAGAGTTTTCAAAGTAATCTGTAGAATTCACATCCTCTTTTTCACAATATTAAAATGAAATTCTCAGCTTCATATGAAATCCTTCGGGCATGTAGACCATGATCTTTTCAGTGAAGCTCATAATTTAAAAATTTTTTCAAAATGCTTTCAAATAAACAAATGACATCAGGGAAAAATGTCTTAGGGCAGAACTACCATTAGATGCAATAAAAACCAAAATGCAATGAAAAATTACAGGTTCATTTTTGTAGGTTGAAATAAAGTTTACTGGAGAATCTAATAAACATATTATTTATACTTAAATGTTTCAGACGAAGGCTACTTGTTAATGCCCCTAGCAGGAAAAGAATGCAGACTGCCCTCAAAAGACAGGCCAAATTCCTAAAATGAGATCTTTTTAAAGGGAGGAAAAAAAACTAATTCTACTGAAAAAGAAGAGTGATTCTATATAGATTTTGTACAAGCTAGATGTGAAGAAAGGGTGAGGCCTGTGTCAGAAGCAATATGCTGATTTTGACTAAAAGTTCTAGAATTCTTCTAATGGAAAAAATTATTTCACTAAGTGAAGCAAAAATGTTATGCCCAACTACTTGGAATTATTAGTTAGGTGTTCCTTATGTGAAATACAAAACTCCTAAGATTTGTACACTGGCAAGGAATCAACCTCAGAGGGGGACATCATGAAATAACATGGGACCAGCCTGTTCTCAGGCTGACCATGCAACCCATGAAAGCCAGCGTTGAGCAATAAGCCCCAGGCAGCAGGGACAAAGTGATGACATTACTGTGCAGGCTCACTGTGGCAGATCAGCCACCCAGGGGCAGCAGTAAAAGAGAGAGAAGGATCAGGGCTCTTGCACCCTGGGGTCACCTCCCTCTGCCCTGGGGTCTATTATCCTAACTGGAGAGTCCAAATCCTGAAACACCATTTCATGAGGGGCTCTAGCCGTGCTCACTCCACTCCCAGCTCTGAGACTTCTCTACCTCCTCAAAAACCTTCTTGGCCCTGCCCCGGCATCCTTTCCTCTCCTAACATGGAGAATATAAACTCCTTGAAGGTAAGGACAGTCTTGTTTGCTAGCATGGCCCACTGTTAAGTTTGCAATAAATGCTCTCTCTAGAAATCTCTTACAGAAAGTCGTTGGCTCTTTCCTTAGGATTCAAAAGTCAAGAACCAAGTTTTATTCCATAAGATTTACATATTCTACTCAATTCAACAAACTTCCTTAAGGACCATTATGTACCAGGAGCCTTGGCAGGTGATGGGATGGGGGTACAAAGAAGGAAGCCAAGCCCTTTCAGCAAGGGGACATACACACGTGGGCACACATAAGATAACACAGAGTGAACACAATGAGGGAAAGAACACACTGAAGGGAAGAGAGGATGCAGGAAAGGCCTCAGGTAGGAGGGTGCCCGAGCTGTATGAAGAAGGAAGTGAGGAAAGGGAAATGGGGAGGCAGGAGCATCCTATGCCAGGGCAGGGGAGCAGAGAATCTGGAGGCAGGAAACAGGAAGTGACAGACTTGGCAACTGACTGGATGTGGGAGATGAAAGAGAGGAAGTCTCAAGACTGAATGCAAGTAGTAAATCTGGGTGAAGAGAAGGATGGTAAAGCCAGAAAGAAAAAGAGCCAAGCATGAGAAAAGGAGGGGGCAGGGGTGAGGCAGCGGGAAGAGATGGAATGTCAGCTCTGGTCTGGACATGCCTAGAAGACATCTGGGGAGAGATGTCTAGCAGACAGGAAGCTGATGTGACCTGGAGTTAAAAAGGAAATGGGAATCATCTACACGACAGGATCCAGGGGAGGTGATGACACACACAAGTCAGATAAGTCAAGGAAAGGACCTAGGCCAGAACTTTGGGGTACGCCACGCTTGGAAAGAAATAGGACAATGGTACAGCCAAAGAGGCTGGGAAAAACAAGTCAGACTGGAGGCGAGTCAGGAGAAAGGAGCACGAGTGAAGACAAGGGAAGAGCGAACATCCAGGTGGTGACAAAGTGCCCAAACCGCAGAGGCCAAGCAACCAATAAACAATTAGTAAAGGGCGGCCAGTAGCACAGCGAATAAGAGCACCGGCCCCAGTGTCGGGATGACCTGGGTCAAATCCGGGCTCAGACACTCCGCACCACACCCAGAAATAACTGGCCGTGTAACCTTGAGCAAGTTACTTAACCCCGATTGCTTAAAAAAAAAATAATTAGTAAGTACCTACTATGGGCCAAGGCAAAAGATAGTCCCTGCCCTCAAGGAACTGACAATCTAATGGGAGAGAAAACAAGCAAACCAACATGTAAAACGGCAAGCTGCATCCGGGAGGAATAGGAAACAGTTAAACAAGGGGAGGTGCTGGGGAAGGGCTTTATGGAAGGGAGAGTTTTAGATGGAACTCAGGGTCACTGGAATTAGTGCTTAAGAGACTGCTGGGAACCTCAAAAAGAGCGGTCTGCCCCAAGTAGACTACCCGCTAATTTCCTGTATCTGGCATTCAATGCCCCACCTCTGTGCCCCATCCCTTTAATGTTCTCCTCGGTCCCCTCCACCTTGTACAACCTTTAGTTTCCTTCACAGCACAGCTCAGGGGCCACCTCTGGCCTTCCCTAACACCCTCCTCAGATTCTCTCCAAACGTGTGTGTGTGTGCAGGCACACATATGCCTCTATCTCTCACCATTACTCCTCCGGAACATGTTGTTCCCCCAAGACAACGTAAGCTTCTTGGGGTCAAGAATACTTTGGGTCTCTGCATCCCCAATGTCTAGCACAGTGTCTGGCATACAGTTGGTGCTTGATAAATGCAGAGCTGAAAAGGACTTTAGAGATCACCATATGGGTCCTCCCCGGCCCCGCCAGAGGAAGAAGCTGAAAACGCAGGAAAGTGACGTTAATTGTTACAGCCTAGCCACTTGTTAGAGGCAAAGAAGGCCCTGGGCCCACGTCCCAGGCCTGTGTGCTTTTCACCTCTCCCACTTAGATGAGGTCACATGTATTACAAATCAAAGTTATGCCCTAATTACGCACTCCGTAAATTTGAAGTGCCACTCAGAAAAGACAGTGGGACCAACTTTAATCTCCAGTGTGGTAAAGCCTGGAATGGCTGAGCAAAAGCAGGCTTTCACAGAAAAGATGTGGAGACTGATGCTGTGACATGATTGTGATGCTGGATTCAAGGGGAAAGAGAAAAATTAACTCAAAAAAAAAATTGTCCCAAACAGTAGAATACATCTTTAGAATCAAAACTGTTCTAGTCCAAATTATTTTGCTAAAAGAAAACTCTGCCCATCTCTTCTGGCTTCTGACCTTATAATTCAACTGAATATGCTCTCTCCAAAGTCATTTCTTTTTTTTAAAAGTTTATGTTTCCACCCAGAAATAACTGGCCGTGTAACCTTGAGCAAGTTACTTAACCCCAATTGCTTTAAAAAAAAAAGTTTATGTTTTATAAAGCTCTTTCCAAGGAAATGCACATTAAAAATCTGTATGTGTTATTTGAGATTTGCTGCAGCTTGCTTTGTTTTAAAGATCCTTTCCAGCTTGTAAACCCTTCTAATTTTTCTATTTGTATCTTCTTTTACTTGCATCAATAAACTAATTTGTCCCAGGGGAAAAAAAAAGAAAAAAGTTTGTTTTATTCATGTTTGATTAACAATATATATAATTTTTTATTTGTATAAAGCTAAATAACTGATAGTGCTACCTAGCTATATATTAACCTGCTAGGACATTATATAAACGGGTCATTTTCTCAATTCACAACCTTAACCTACCAATCTTAACATAGGGAGGAATTCAGTAAGACACATTAAAATGCCTCACATTTGATCTCATATGTCCCCACCAGGCTGTACGTAAAATGGGAATTGAGTGGGACCTGGGGTAAAGTTATGTTTCAGCCCTCAGGAGTCTCACCCTTTATACTGAATGAGCATATGGGTTAAATTTACTCTTGGGCAAATTTTTTTTTCCCTTAGAGGGCAAAGGCTCTGGTATACTGGAAAGAGTCAAAGAACCTGAGTTCAAGTCCCACTTTTTATTTAAATTTTTAAAAAATTGTATATTCATTTATTTATCCCTCCCTTTAGCCCCTTCCCCACCTGCTGAGAAGGTAAGCAGTATGACGCCCATTATATATTTGAAATTATGGACAATATATTTCCACATCAGTCATGTTGCAAAAAAAGAAAAGTAAGAAAAATAAAGAAAGTAAAAAAACATGCATCAATCCGCTCTCAGCTCTCTGGAGGCAGACAGCATTTTCCATCCCAAGTCCTCTGTAACTGTCATGATCGCTGCATTGTTCAGCACAGCTAAGTCTTCAGCTGATCACCATTACAATACTGCTGCTAGGGGGTACAATGTCCTCGTGCTGCTCGTTTCATTTTGTATCAGTTCACGCAGGTCTTCCCAGATTTTCATAAAGTCATCCTGCTGTCATTTCTTAGAGCACACACCACGTAAACCACAACCTTATTAGCCATCGCCCAGCGATTCTTTCCCACCACAAAAAGAACTGCTATGAACATTTCTGTGCATCCAGGCCCTTTTCCTTCTCAGTTGGTCTCAGGGATACAAAGCAATCTCCTAACTGACAGATTCAATGGCCTTTTCTCAGTCCTCATTCTCCCTGACCCCTCTGCAGCCTCTGACCTGTCAGACTGAGGCGCCTCCCTCCTGGTTCTCCTCCTGCCTGCCTGACTGTTCTTTCTCAATCACCAAGGTTAGGGCTGGGCTTTATCCGGAGCCCTCTTCTCTTCTCCCTCAATATCATTTCAATTTATGACCTCATCCATGCCCATGGACTTCACGATTATCATCTTGATGCTGATGATCCCTAAATCTGTATATCCAGACTTCAATTCAATAAGCATTTATTAAGCCCCTATTATGTGCCAGGAAATTTTGGAGATACAAAAAGAAGCAGAAGTTGAGTCTCCACATTCAAGGAGCTTACAATCCCCCACTGCCCAAAGAAAATCTTAAATTAGCTACCTGGTAAACATCAATATATAATCAACTGAGATAATACTTCTAAAACAGAGTGCCTGAAATATAAGTTCAATACAAATGTTAGCTATTATCTGAAATTCAGCACATCCAAAACTAAGCCCATCATCTTTTCCCTCAAACTTTCCTATGACTGTAGAGGGCAATGCCAACCCTTCCAGGTCCTCCATCTCAGACCTACGCATCCTCCTCAGCTCCTCACTATCTCTCACCCCATATATCCAATCTGTTGAGAAGGCCCAGCCATTCGCCTCTGAAACATCTCTTGCCTATGTCCCCTTCTCTCCTCGGCCACTGCCATAGGCTGTCATCTCCTCATTCCCAGACCACTGCAACAGCTTTCAGGCAGGGGTCCTGAGCTAAGCCCCTCCCCAGTACAGTCTTCTTCCACTCAGATGTCAAAATTTATCTTTTTACATGTTGGATCTGACCATATCACACACTCCCCTTCAGTGCCCTCTGGTGCCTCCCTGTCATCTCCAGGATGGAATATAAACTCTTCTGTTTGGCTTTTAAAGCCCCTCATAACCTGGGCCCCTCCTACATCTCCAGTTTTCCAGACCAATGACACTGACCTTGCTGTTCTTTGCACAAGACACTCCATACATTTCCTCTGATGATCCCCTACCTTGAATTCTCTCTCTCCTCATCTGACTCCTGGCTCCCTAACTTGCTAACATCCCGCCTTCTGAATGAAGCACTTCCAAGCCCCCCTTCAGGGCAGAGCCTTCTCCCCAAGATCACCTCCAGTTTACTCTGCCTGTGTCTTGCTTGTGTGCCGTCTCTCCTACTAGACTGAGCTCCCTGAGGGCAAGGACTGGTTTTCCATGCCCCACTCCCCCCCTTCTTTATATGCCCAGTGCCTCACAAAGTATCAAGTACTTATTAAATGCTTGACTCAGGAACAAACAAGAGCTAGAAGTGGCCTGTCCTTCCTCTCTACCACAATGGCACCGACACTCTTACTAACAGCGTAGGCACTAGATATCACCTCGTCACCTGGGCACACAGCCTGCCAGCCATGCCACTGGCAGCTCCTGGAGGGCAGGGAGCCTCTCTCAGACAGCTGTGTTTTCTGTGCACTGCCTGGGGCAGCGGCACACTTGTGGTAGGGGATCAGTAAGTTATTCCAGCTCAACAAACAACTGTGTGTCCAGCACTGTGCTAAGCAAACAGTGTCACTACTAAGGCAACTTACATTCTTTGGAGAGAAACAAGCTGTATGCAGATAAGCCAATACATAAGAGGCATCACAAAGGGCCTCGGGCATCAGTGGGAGTGGAGCTGAGCTCTGGAGGGAGCTGGAGATTCCTAAGACTCAGGGGAGAAGGTGGAGGGCTCGGGCCTGCTCATGGAAAGGTGCCTGGAGAGAGTGTGGAGCTCCGTGGAGGCAATGTGAGTCAGCCCAGAAGACAGCTGGGAGCCAGGCCGGGAGCCAGGCTGGGAGCCGTGTTCAACGATGGAGAAGTCGGTATTTTATCTTAGACGCAAGAGGGAAACATTCAAACTTCTTGAGAAAAGGGAGGAGAAGTTGGGGTGGTGATGTGCGCACTCAAGACAAGAGAGAGGAAAGAGGAGTAATTCCCATGTCCCAGGCTTCGAATTTGGAATCATGGAGACAAAATCATTTGGGTGACAGTATTTAAAGGAGATATACCAAGTACAGACTTACCCACAGTCTCTGTAACACAGAACTCCCTTCCCTCCAAAAACGTTCCCCTAACAGACAAATCCTCAAAATGGAAACCAATCAATAATCACTGAAATGAGCTATGGAAATAAAAAAATGTACTTACTTTGCAGCCACATAATGTCTTTTGGCTGCCTGAATATCTACAATGCAAGATGCAACAGAAGTATTATAAGTGATCCTGGAGAAGCACTGCCTCTGGTACTGAAGGAAAACTGAAAAAAGAAAACATGAGAAACATTAAAGCGCCAAGTAATCATTACCATATTTTCAATGAAAGAATGGATTAGAGCTTTGTAAAAAACTTTATTCTGCTACAGTCCTGATTTCCTTACTACCCATGGGCACTGGGCAGACTGCCATTCCTTCACAGTATCTCCTCTGGCTTGTATGATCCCCCTCCTCCCTTCCTAGACATCTGCACAGAGGCTCTGCCCTAGGCTCTGGAGACCAGCTTCTTGGGGTACCAGTGCTACCAGGTGGCCCAACCTTCTTTTTCCATCATGTGGTCTGGAGAATATGATTTATGCCATCCCTACAGGGCAAAGGAAATAGGCCTTTGGATCAACGGGCAGTCTGAGATTACAGACAACACTGCAAAACTTCCCGAATTCAGTTCAACTCCATCTCTTTCCAGGCTTAGCTCTTTAACCATTTGCAGTTTATCCAAGAAACAAATCATGAAAGATTAATCTGACAGACTGTTGGCCCAAATGCATGTCACAGCTTGGGCAGTATATGTTTAGTGTCTTATTACTCTCCCCAATTACTTTATGACAGTGCAATGATACCTTTATTAAATCTTTATTATGGAGCAATTTTATATTCAGTCACATGCCGGCCCATGTGGAACAGGTAGGTGTGTACATTATAATGTCGAAGCAGGATTTTCGAGCAAATGATTTGTCAAATATTGTACTCTAATGAGTATAAAAAAGAGTTGGTTTACAAAACTAAAAATACTAATGGCAAAATAACAAGAAGAAATTGCAAGGAAAGGCCAAAAAAAGTCCCTGTCTTCAGAAAGCTCAGATTCTAAAGCGAAAAATAATATGTAAATAGTTGGGAACATCCAAGATAAATATAGAGAAAATGGAAGGTAATTTCAGTGGAGAGATTAGCAATGGGGGATGGGGGGTGGGGTTTGAGCTGAAACTTGAAGGACACCAGGGAAACAAAGACGAGGCAGAGGTGGGGAAGGAGGGCACTGCAGAGGGGAGGCCACCAGTAAACAAGGGAGATGAGGCACCATGTCTGCGAAACAGCAGCAGAGCAGAGGGACTGGGGGAGGGCGGGGATGGGGCAGGGGGAGTGTAAGAAGACTGGTCAGTGAGTCAGTCAATAAACATCTGCCTACCATATGCTAGGCACTGCGCTAAGTACTAGAGATACTAAAAAGGCAAAAAACATTCCCTTCTCTCACGCTCACCAGGGGACGACACATGCAAACAACTTGTACAAATGATGTGTGGGATGAACTGTAAATAATCAATAGACAGCCGGCACTAGGATTAAGGGGGAGCAGGAAAGATTTCTTGTGGAAGGTAGTAGGAATTTAGCTGGGACCTGAAGGAAGTCAGGGGAAGACTAGAAAGGCAGGAACGTAGGAAGGGGCCAGATAATTTTCAATGCCAAACAGAGGAATTTCCTGCAGTGGGGCAGGGACAATGCAGTCACATCTCTAATCCAGAAAATGGCCTTGGCAGCTAAGGAGAAGACAGACCAGAGAGGGGAAGAGATTCAAGGCGAGAAGAGCAATGAAGGGGCCTGAGCTAGGGTGGTGACCATGTGAGTGGATGGAGAAAAGGGTGACAGGAGAGACGGGAAGATAGAAACAGCAGTATCTGGTACCTGATTAGGTATGTACTGTGAGGGTAATCAGCCAAGGATGGCCTGGAATTACAACTCTGAGAGGTAGGTCGTTCCTCGACAGAAAGCAATCCTCCTCAGAAAAGGGAAGGATTTGAGAGGAAAGATAATGAGCTGCTTTGGCCATGCTGAGTTTGAGATGCCTAGGAAACATCTATTATCTGTAAGTGCTCCACTTCCATGATAAAAAAACAAAACACAACTCAGCCATCCTGGATCTAACCATGACCTATCACCGTCTCCCTGTCTTGCCCTTCCTAAACCACTTCTCCTTCCAAATATCAACTTTCTAATCAACCAGTTCCACTCCATACTGTCTCCTGCTCTCAAACCTCTTGCTTCATGGTCCTATTACCTATCACTTGTCAAAACCCAACCTTGATTTACACCCAACACCTATGTCCTTGGCTTGTATACATGCAACAGAGCAGGAAAAAGCTGCCCAATTGTGCATATGGGTTCAAACAAATTTCTCTTATTAGCTTTAACTGGACCATACTACAGTAAGGCAATCCCTTTTCTCCTCCCTCACTCCCTACAAAAGCAGTTTAAAACCCTCTATTCTCAAGCCTCCCACAGAAAACTGAAGCCTTCCAATACAAGCTCCCTGCTCCCTCTTCATCTCAAAACCCTTTACTCTCTCCTCTTTTCCCCCAGGCTCAGATGAGGGACCAAAGCCCCCTCTACAAGTATCCACGAACGTGTCCCCTCCCTTCTCCCAGACTGCTCTGCCCCCTCAATACTCCCTCACTTTCCTCTCTAATCTCCATGTCTCCCTGGCTATGGATTCTATCTATTGCCTTCAAACAAGTCCAAGCCTCCCTTCCTTAAAAAAACCTCTGCTAGACTCTAGCATTGTCCCAAGTCTGGACCAAATTCCTAAGTGATCTACGTTCATTGCCTCCACTTACACTCCTGTCCCTCACTCCTCAACCCTTTGAACTCTGGCTTCCAATCTCATCATGACTCCAAAATTACCAGTGAAAAACCGCCAAACCTAACTAACAGTGCTCACCCTTCTTGGCTTCTATCTGCTGCACGACACTGTTCACAACCCCCTTCTACCACTCTTCTTTCTGGATTTTCATGGCTCCCCTTCACCTGTCTGGTCACTTTCTGTCTTCTTCACTTGTTCCTTATCCAGATAATGTCCCCTATCCGAGGGTATACCTCAATTCTCCATCCTGGGTCCTCTCCATAAGAACTAATGAGAGAGTGTAGAAAGTTTTAATTATCTCTTTGTAGATCATTCCCAGATGTATACTATCTTTCTATGCCTTCATCTTTGTCCTGACCTTCTATCTCATAATGCTGGTTGCACTTTTCAAAATGGATGTTTGGGAGACACTGCAAACTTAACATACACACACACACAACAAAAAACCCTCATCTTTTTGCTCAGTGAAATAATGTAGTATAAAATATGAACTGCTTACAGGCCACAGAGGACCTTAAGAAGGATTTTGAAAACCAAATAAGAGAAGTGGAAGAAAAATTGGGAAGAGAAATGAGAACCAACAACTTGACTGAAGAAAATAACACCTTAAAAAATAAACTAACTCAGATGGCAAAAGAGGTTCAAAAAGGCAATGAGAAGAATGCCTTAAAAAGCCGAATTTGCTAGATGAAAAAAGAATCTCAAAAGCTCAATGAGGAGAATTGTTCCCTTGGATTTAGATTGGAGCAAATGGAAGCTAGTGACTTTATAAGAAATCAAAATAGTATTAAAAAGATCCAAACAAATAAAAAAAATAGAAGGCAATGTGAAATATCTCATTGGGAAAACCAATGACCTGGAAAATAGATCCAGGAGAGATAATTTAAAAATTATTGGACTACCTCAAAGCCATGATCAAAGAAAGAACCTAGAAATCATCCTTCAAGAAATTCTCAAGGAAAATTGCCCTGGTGCTTTATAACCAGAAGGCAAAAGAGACGTTGAAAGAATCCACCTCTTGAAAAAGATCCCAAAAAGAAAACTCTTAGGAATATTATAGCCAGGTTCTGGAGCTCCCAGATCAAGGAGAGAATATTACAAGCAGCCAGGAAGAAACAATTTGAATGTTGTGGAAACACAATCAGGATAACGCAGGATCTGGCAGCTTCTACACTGAGGGATTGAAAGGCTTGGAATATAATATTCCAGAGGTCAAAGGAGCTGGGATTAAAACCAAGAATCACCTACCCAGCAAAACTGAGTATCATGTTTCAGGGGAAAATATGGTCATTCAATGAAATAGAGGACTTTCAAGCATTCTTGATGAAAAAACCAGAGCTGAATAGAAAAGCTGACATTCAGATAGAAGAAGCAAGAGAAGCTTGAGAAGGTAAACAAGGAAAAGAAATAATAAGGAGCTTATCAAAGTTAAACTATTTACATTCTTACATGGAAAAACTATAATTGTAACTTATGAAACTTTTCTCACTATAAGAATAGTTGAAGGGAATATAAATTTATATTTATATATATGGGGGGGTACATACACATATATGTCTATGTAGGAAGGTATATGGGCGTATAAATACATATGTGTGATATATATGTGTACAGGTATCCATAGACAGAGGGCACAGGACCAACTGAATAGAAAGGAATGATATTTAAAAGGTGAAATTGAGAGGTAAGAGTGGAATATGATGAGAGGAGATGGGGAGAGACCGAATGGGGTAAACTATCTCATATAGAAGAGGCAAGGGAAAACTGTTACAACGGAGAGGAAGAACAGGAAAGCAAAAGGGAATGGGTCAACCTTACTCTCATAGAATTTGGCTTAGAGAAAGAATGACATACACACTAAATAGGGTATCTCACCCTACAGGAGAGTAGGGGGGAAGGGGATGAGAGGAGGGATGATGGAAGGGAGGGCAGGATGGGGGGAGGGAAGTTAGAAGCACCCACTTTTGAAAAGGGACAGGACCAAAGTAGAGAACAGAACAAGTGGGAGGTGGAATAGAAGGGAGGGAAATATAGTCAGTCTTTTACAATATATCCACTACGCAAATGTTTTGCATAGCTACACATGTACAACCTGTATGGAATTGCTTATTTTCCCCATAAGGGTGGGTGGCGAGGAAGGAAGGCAAAGAATCTGGAATTCAATGTTGTAAAATCAAATTTTAAAACAATATATTATTATTTTTTTTTACATGCAACTGGGAAATAAGATATACAGGCACTGGGGTATGATCCATCTTGCCCTACTGGAAAGTCGGAGGGGGAATGGGAAAGGGCATAGCAGAGCACAGATTGGGGGAGGAGGTATACAGTGGGACCGCTGTTTTCGGGTGGTGGGTAGGGGAAAGATGGGGAGAAAATTTGTAACCCAAAATCTTGTGGAAATGAATGATGTAAACTAAAAATAAACATAAAATTTAATTTAAAAAATATTTTTAAAGAGGTAAAATGAAGTTCTACCATTATAATCTGTGGTAACACTGGCAATGACAAATTCCTGTTCATCAATAATTCCCAATTCTTTTCATGTTTTAGAAGAATTTAGGCTATTTGGCCTTCTTCATTCTTCAGCAGAAGTTATATCTGTAAGGAAAGTGTTCTGTTCCTCTCACTAATATAGCTGTGAAGGTTATGAGGCAATTAGATGGTCCAAAACCTCTTGCAGTATTTTGGGGAAGCTGGCTGCAAGCTGGACAGTCCTTTTTTTGTACTTCAAATAAATGTGTAAGTGTCCAGCCCATCTATGTCACTATCAATTATTAATGGGAATATATGCACTTGTGTTAGCAGGGTTTTTTTTTTCCCAAGACATCATTGATACAACTTTGATAACAGTATTTGTGAAAACTATAGTTGGAATGATTCTTTTTATAATGCTCTGGAGTTAATGTGTAACCCTCTTAATGTTAAGTTGTGATGTTTTCTCTGAGGTTTTCTGGGAAATCCACTGAACATCACTTCCAATGTCACCCTTCTCCAAAAGGCTGCTCCTTGGCCACCATCCTGTTCTTGCACATTCCACATGATGTTCTGGCAGCCTGAGCAAAGATGCATTGGTGCACATGGGAAAATTAAGCTGAGGCAAATCCAGCTCCCATGTACATTCAGTACAAGCTGTTAGTCCATGCAGAATTACACACGCATTTCTAAAACCTCCTGTTCCCTCATTATCAAAGGGACGGCGGAACCTGGCTCTCACACACTCTCTTCATAACTCACAAGGGCACCAGCATGCCATTTATCCATCTTCTAGCACTAGTGGAGGCCAGATTATATAAAGTGACATGAAATTGTCTACAGAAAGTTCTGAATCTTGTTACGATGGGGAGCTTCAGGGACTCTGTCATTCAGAAATTCTGGAGCTATTTCAATTTTGGCAACAATTGCCTATCAAGGATGGAAAATCCAGGGCACATCTGTGACACTGACTGGTCTAAACCTGGACATGGCAAGGTTTTTCCCAAGTTCATGTCCCAACTAACTCTACTGCTCCAATGCAAGCACTTCACAGGTATCTAATGGGCACTCAAGAGATTCAGAATCAGGCTGTGTAAATGGACCAGACCACTCCAGGGACTTCTTTACATGCCTCCAGATGCCTTCCCAGGCTCCACTTATGTTTTCAGCCATCAGCTTTTCTATGTTCCCTCTCTTCTTCTCCAGCTCTTCTCCATTAACCATATTGTTTCTCTTAACTCATTATCTTTCCCCCAAATACACCCCTCCTCACAAACTCCCTATTTCTCTCCAAGGTATGTCATTCTTACAGTATCCCAGGTTCTTAGTCTTAGCATCATTCTTGATTCTTCACATTTCCTTTTTTTTTAATTGGAGGTGGGAAGGCAGGGAAATTGGGATTAAGTGACTTGCCCACAGTCACACAGCTAGTTTTTGTGTTGAGTGTCTGAGGCCAAATTTGAACACAGGTCCTCCTGACTCCAGGGTCAGTGCTCTATTCACTGCACCACCTAGTTGCCCCAATTCTTCACATCTCACCCCATATATCTAATCAGTTAACAAATCTTATCATTTACACCTTCAAAAATCATACACATCCAACTCCTCTCTACTCACTTAAACAACACCTTAGTTCAGGCCCTCCTCGCCTCTCAATCTGGATACCTGAAGTGAGTGACCCCTAAATTGGTCTTCCTAATTCAATCTTTCCTTTCTCTGCTCCAGGGGTGGGGAGCCTGTGTGTGGCCTTTTGACCGAATCCAAATTTTATTTAATGCAATCCAAAACTAGTTCTGTAAAATGTGGATTCAGTCAAGAGACCACATGTCAGGGCAAAGCCCAGGTTCCCCACCCCTTCTCTAATCCATCCTCCATCAAACAGCTAAAGTGATTTTCCTTCAGCACAACTTGGACAACTCTTTTACAATGTACATGTATATACGTAAACATATACACACACGTACATTTAAATGCATACACATTACCTCGGGATCTACCATAAACTCAGATTCATTTCTGTCTGCATCATCAGGACATGTCTGTGGTGGGACATAAGAGGCATGTAAGCTAATGCTGCTTTGCTGATGAACCACGAGTAAGACACTTTGTTTTTCTGACCGTTTCTTCACCTATAAAAGTCAGATGACACACACTTACAGCGCTTACCTCGCTGGACTGTTCTGAGGACCAGAGGAACTGTATATAAAGTCAGTATGTAAAGGTCAGGTATGAGGATCCGTATCACGGAATAACATGTGACTGAGCGAGGAAGCCCCGCAAAGGAGACATTTCTAACATAGGACCATCTCCTGATTTTACTTAAATTCCAATCAATAACGATGCAGGAAATAAAATCAACTTAGTGTATGAGTGGCGACATACTACAAGTTGCAACAAGGGAGGGGACACCCTGCCTTGGTTTTTTAAGAGCCCCTCCCTAGACTGAACACATCCTAGGTTCCAGTGAGATTAAGGTTTATATGTGAGCACAAGCATTTGTCCTTTAGTACCACCACGTTCCTGCTGAGTAAGGGGAAGAAAAAGAAAGGCTCAAGCACCGTCAGAGGATGCCCACAACAACCCAGTCAGCAGGAGCCGTCACTCCCACTTTATTTTGGAAGGGGAAAGCTGGGCAATTGGGGTTAAGTGACTTGCCCAAGGTCACAGGGCTGGTAAGTGTTAAGTGTCTAAGGACTCGGGTCCTTCTAACTCCAGGGCTGGTGATCTATTCACTGCGCCACCTTATTATTCCCAATAAAGAAAGAGGCTGACGGACTAGTCACCCTGGATTCCCCTATTAGATGGTAGCTCCTTGAGGGCAGCGCCTGGCACACAGTAGGTGCTTCATAAGTGCAGAATGAGTTAGGTCCTTCCGTCTCCGCGTCTGGACTTGGAACCCGCTGGACACTGTATCCTTACTAAGCCAGGGGGTCGTCGTGGTCAGTGTGGGCATGGGCTCCGTAATGACACGTTCACATGCACTTATGGAGCGCCTACTGTATGCCAGGCACTGTGCCAAGCGCCGGGGATACCAGAAGACAAAGAGACGGCCCTGCCCGCAGGGGGCTTCCAGGCTAAGGGGGAGGGGCGGGAGAACAGGCTGACAGACAGAAGGCAAGGCGGGCACTAAAGTTAGAATGAGGAGGGGCCGGGATTACTGTGTCTGACCCTGGAGGCCATAGGGAGCCACAGGAGGTTATGGACGGGAGGCGTGAGGGGCGACACGGCCGACCTCAAGCTTTAGGAGAGTGCAGACGGAAGAGACTAGCGGCCATTACAACACCCCAAGTGGGAGGTGACCACAACAAGCCGGCTTTCCCGCCCTTCCTTACCTCTCCCGAAGCAGCTCGTGGCCGCCGCCATCTTGCCCGACACGCGCTGCACCGTCCAAATCGGTCCCCGCTACCACTAAGACACAAGGACGAAAGGTTCCGGCTGGAGAGAGGCGGAAGGCGGGGACCGAAAAGAGACAAGGACCAAGGAGGAACGGGCGGAGGAGAGACTCGCCCCGCCCCTTCCGCGGTGGTGACACTTGCTGCCTCCCGCCTTGGCTACACCCCTTCGGGTTCCGCTTTTCCGGTCGCCAGCCACTAAAGGTGGTGACGCGACTGGAAAGCGGAAGTACGCCGGAAGCGTCAGAACGTCGGGCAGCGTACGCAAGTCCACGTGTGTGGACTTCGAGCCAATAGGCGGTCTCCAAGGGAACACGAGGTCTGCAGCAGGCCGCATCCCTCCTAATCCCCGAGATGTTTGGACAGTAATTCTTTAGCATCTTTGAATCTGCTTTCAACCTTCCCTCCCCCAAGGAAAGCTGATCATGTAAATACTTATTACCCAGTTATTCCGCGCCCTTTTTTTGGTCTTTTACACAAACCGCCCCTGCCCCCACGGGGCTTTCACTCCATCAGCAAAGCCAATGTGTACGAATTCATCTCTGTGATGATACACCAATAAAACGGGAGTCTGGTCCTAACCATACGAACACCGGAGTCATTTTATGATTAAGAGGTCATTTCTGTGACTGTAAGCAAATAAAAGAAAGCATCTAGTTACTAACCAATACAATTAAGTTGTTTTGTGGCTAAGAGGCGTAGGATTTCTGTGGTCACAAGCAAATTAAAGGAAACAGGAATCTGGTTGCTAACGGAACCAGGAAGCCGAGCCCCAAAACCGCAGCCAAAGGTGAAAGGACACATTCCCGAAGTGCATCTGCTACGCCCGAGGCTCGAAGGGATGGATACTATAGTTGCTGGAGAATAAACCCGGCTGAGTGAAGGGAACAGCTTAGAAGCAAATATATATATATATGTATGTGTGTGTGTATATATATATTTTCTTCTATATATATTTATATAGAGAGAGCAAATATATGTGTGTATGTATATATTTATATTTATACACACACACACATCAGAGTAGATCAATAGATTTGGCAGGGGCTTTGTTCAGTGAGGCTTTAATCAAACCATAGATACATTCAGTTTAGCAGTGGAGGCAAGTATTCCAAGACAAAAGCTTTGTTCTTTACAGAACTCTTTAACCTTAGTGTAACAGGTCACTGAAATATACATTTCCACAGCAAAAATTACTCTGAGCACATAGGTTTTCTCCACTCCTGACCCTTGTGCCCACTCCCTACACATGCTGAGTGCATTGATTGGTTGCTTGGTGGTTGTTCTTCATTCTGGAAAAAGACCAAAATAACATCACTGTGCTAGAGTCAAGTGCCTTGGTGAGATTGTGACAATACATTCCTACCTCAGGACTATGTTAAAACCCCTAAGTCCCTAGAGTACTTTTTCATTTATAGGGAATCATTTACCATGACACTAGTATTTATGATCAGGTTACTAGTTTACATAGACAGGAGCCCAAAACTAATATAATGGATTTGTGAGGTGACCAAGCCAAGAAGTACAATAGTTTTAAACATTTATTACATGCCAGGTTTATATTTGGATTCTGATATATTTTATTTCTGCATTTTCTTTTACATATGAGCACTTGTGATAGTGTTATTATTTCTTTTGCCTTTATTAAGTAAATAGAAGCAAACTGTCAGGGGTTAAAAAGTTGAAGTTGTGAGTGGGAGTTACCACAGTACCTTGAGAGAATTTGAATGTAACAAATCAATCAAAAAACATTTATTAAGCCCCTACTATGTTCCAAATTGGGCAGCTAGGAAGTGCAGTGGCGCCAGGCCTGGAGTCAGGAAGACCTGAGTTCAAAATTGACTTCAGACACTTCCTAACTATGTGATCCCAGGAAAGTCACTTTACCTTGTTTGCCTCAGTTTCCTTATCTGTAAATGAACTGGAGAAGGAAGTGGCAACCCACTCCAGTATCTCTGTCAAGAAAACCTCAGATGGGATCATGAAGAATTAGACATGACTAAAAAAACTGAACAATAAAAAATGTTCCAAACACTGCCTAAGCACTGGTTGCCATGTGGGGATGATCTTTCTCTGAGAATAGATTATCTGCCATTGTGAGGGCAGGTTAGAATGAGTGAGGTGGCCTACAGAATGAGAATGTATCCATTCTTTCATGTGAGAGATGTGAGATGTTATGGTGTTTTTGGTCCCCTTCACTTCCTCCCTGCTCCATTCTTAAATCTGAACTTCTTTACTATGTCTTAACAGCCTTCTCACCCTGGAAAATGCCTCCACCCCACATATTCCTTCATTTCTTAGCCCCTTCCTCCTCCTGGTGAACTCCTTCTGGAAGCTCCATTTTGAAGAATTGCTCAGACTAGCCATGCTCCTTTCCCAGCTCTTCTCCTGACTCTCTGGAGTCTGGATCCTCTACTTTGCAGCTTCCTTTTATGTACTTTTATGTTAGCTTAAAATGTAAGCTCCGTGAGGGCAGGGACTATTTCTTTTTGGCTTGTTGTATTCACCGAGTCTAGCACAGTACCAAGCATATAGAAAATATTGATAAATACTTCTTGACTCAATCACCCCACAAATCGATTATATTAGAATTTGGCTCATGTCTTCTCAAAGCAGGGAATTGGTTGGTTGTTGTCCTTCATTCTCTGTGAAGACCAAAATGACATCACTATGTCAGGGTCAAGGTTTAACTGTGGCTGACCAGGCCAGTACAAGCTCAGAAGGCTCTATCACAAGTCAGGCACAAATAGTCCATATGAACATTAGGAGTGGAGATGTCTCTAAATTTGCACAACTCTCATTTCCTTTGAGCTACTGCAATCCCATTTTGCTCATAGAGCACAGCTCCCTCTTTGATGGAGACACACCAAACTGGGCAGTCCTGTGCCAGTGTCTCCCATGTCTCATAATTGATTCCAGAGTTCTTCAGAGAGACCTTGAGAGTGTCTTTGTATTGATTCTTTTGATCTGCATATGATCGCTACTTGCCTTATGTAAGTTATCTGTAAAATAGTCTTTTAGGTAAACATACTGTGGTATTCAAACAATATAGCATTAGTAACCATAACATTTACTCAACAGAAGACCAGAGGAGGAACAATCATAATAAATCTATTCACCATAAACCTGAGTTATACTTTCCCACCATTTCATGTAGCATACTGGGGAGAGAGTGGGCACACACAGAAACCTAGGGGAAGCCCATTTGTTCAGAGCAATTCACAACTCTGGGCCATAGGCACACACATAATACATACATTCATGCACACATACATACATATGTATGTATATGCACATATACACATGCACACATGTGTATATACACACACATGTGTGTATAGGTTCTATGTCCTTGGTCCCTTCAGGAAGAATCTATCATACAAAGTCCTTCTTTGCTAACTGTGGTCCTGGTCCTCACAATTATTTTGCTGGTCAATCTCTCGTCATGTGCTATTGGGACTATTATGCAATGACAGTTTCTTTACATTCACAACCACCCTTTAAAAGAGATCTGAAAATAGCAAAGGATACTGCTTTATCCAATCAGCTCCAAGTTTTTTCTCATGACAATGCACATCTTACAGCCAAACAGGTGTAAAGCCTACACCTCTTGTTATGTTTCTCCCTCTCCAACCAGAGAGGGTCATAGTAGGAACTTCTCATCCACTTCTCTCTCCGCTGTAGTTGGCAATAAAAAGAGCAATAAGCCCTGATAGCTCTTCACCCAGCAGCAGGATTCAGGTTGCTAGCAGGTAGCCCAGCCTTTCTCCCAACAGTCAGGAAAGTGATGCTCTTCCAATCAGCAAGCTCCCAGCAGAGCAGATGAAGCATCCCTCCTCTCTGCTGGACGTTTTCTATGACTACTGTCTCCAGCTTCTTGTGATTCATCCTTTGCTCAGTCCACTCTCCTGCTTCTTTGTCTCTCTCTTCCTATAACTTCTTTTGCTGGTCAGTAATTCATCTTTCTTTTACAAGGTAGATCTCAAGAAATCTAGCTTTCTGTCAGGTATGAACCCAACAATGTTTGTAAAATATTCCAATCTTTCCTAAACAGTTATTTATTCATAGGTTTGTCACTATAAACCTTAAAATTCTAAAAATAGGAGGCAGACATGCTTGGGCCTGGAATCAGGAAGACATGAGTTCAAATCCACCCTCAGACATTTAGTAGCTATGTGGCCCTGGGCAAGTTATCTAACCTACACTGCCATAGTTTCCTCATCTGTAAAATGAAGATAATAATAGCACTTATCCCCCAGGGTTGCTGAGGATCAAATGAAAAATTTGTAAAAGTGCTTAACACACCAGTCTTAATACCTGGTACAGAGAAGGTGTATATAAATTCCTATTATATTAATTTCCATTCTGTTAAAAAAAAAAGTTCAATGCAAATGGATTGATAAATCAAAACACCCTGTAGCCATCACTGCTGCAGACACTTGCTCCACTATGGAAAGAAGATCTTCTTCTAATACATTCATGTGAGGAGTAGTTCCCTGCCTTGTATTCAGAATAGTCTCTCTCCTGAACATTTTATTTGGGAGATTTTCTTCACACATGCATCATATCAGTTAATCTTATACAAGTGTTCTGTCTCTGCTCTTTAAGCATCTAAACTGTTAATATACAAAAGGATCAGTAGTTTGCAGACTTTTCACATTTCACCTGGTCTCTGTACTGTCCATACAATTTCCTTATGGTCTATGTCTTCTGGGAAACAAGGCCAGGGTTTTGGCTAATACTTCTTTTGATTGCTCTCTTTATCTCCAATAAGTGATATAGTGGATGTAAACAGGGTATCTCCTTCTCGGAATGAGGACCCAGGATATCCTCCCCTCTCAAACTCAGAAGACTGCCTTTAAGACTAGACAAGTCATCACCTACCCAGCAAAACTGAGTATCATGTTTCAAGGGAAAATATGGTCATTCAATGAAATAGAGGACTTCCAATCATTCTTGATGAAAAAACCAGAGCTGAATAGAATATCTGGCTTTCAAATACAAGAAACAAGAGAAGCATGAGAAGGTAAACAGGAAAAAGAAATCATAAGGAACTTATTAAAGTTGAACTATTTACATTCCTACATGGAAAAAATGGTAATTGTAACTCATGAGAATTTTCTCAGTATGAGGATAGTTGAAGGAAATATATGTATATACATATATATATATATATGTATGTATAGGAGGGTGTATGAATGTATAACTATATATGAGTGTGTATATGTGTGTACATGTATACATAGAGGGGCCAGGATCAGTTGAATAGGAAGGGATGATATGGAAAAAATAAAATCAAGAGGTGAGAAAGGAATATATTGGGAGGAGAAAGGGAGAGATAGAATAGGGTAAATTATCACATATAAAAGAGGTGAGAGAAAAGTGTTACAATGGAGGGGAAGAGCAGGAAGGTAAAAGGGAATGGGTCAACCTGACTCTCATTGAATTTGGCTTAAGGAGGGAATAACATACACACTCAGTTGGGTATCTTACCCTACAGGAAAATAAGGGGGAAGGGGATAAGAGGGAGTATGATAAAAGGGAGGGAAGATTGGGGGACAGGGTAGTTAGACGACTAGACATGTACATCTTTGAATCCATTTTTGGTCACCTACAGTCAGGCAAAGAAATAAAAATGGTAAGAAGCAGTCTGAAGCATAGGGTCCAATCCCATGTCACTTGGCTAAGTGCTTTTGTTGGGGTTTAGAGGTGCTCAAGACTACAAAATATCAACATGCCAGGTCCTGCCAAATGACTTTGACTCAAGTTTTCTCTCAGCTAAAGTAAAACAAAGTTTATTAAAGATTTGCCATAATAGGTAGACTCTTTTTTTGTTTGTTTTTTGTAAGGCAATTGGGGTTACGTGACTTGCCCAAGGTCACATGGCTAGTTAAGTGTTAAATATCTGAGGCCAGATTTGAACTCAGGTCCTCCTGATTCTAGGGCCAGTGCTCCATTCACTGAACCACCTAGCCACCCCTAATAGGCAGACTCTTAAGGAGCCTAAGTATTTGTGAGCTTGTATTGACAAGGAGGTCAGAACAATCTGACACAGACTGAGTCTGAGCTAGATTGAGTCTCAGCCCCTTCATGGAGGTGTGATGGGTCTTATATACAGAAAGATTGTGGGCCGATTTAGGGGTGGTCCAGAGGAGGGGCTTGGAGAGGGTCTTGAGGGGGAGTCTGAGGAGGATCTTTGATGGAACTGAGGTCAAACTCCAAAAATGAGATTAAGGGTGGGAAACAGCTGAAGGCTACCTGGAGATGACAGACGGAGGGCTAGGCTAGTTTAAGGGTAACAGATTTGGGTGTAGATATTTTGGTAGGATCAAGGGTGGGAAGTAGGGTGGCCAGGGAGGTAGGCTTGGCTAAGAGTAACAGAATGGGGCCTAGCTATAATGAAAGGCTTATTGCCTCAGGCAAATGCCTCATCAAGTGGGAAGATTCAATCAGAGTTCAAGGAGTTTCCCAGAGCTTGTACCCCATCACTTTGATGGCCATCTGGAAGCAATCCCAATGTTTCCAGGTAAAACTTGGTCCTCTCTCACCTCAGTTATATGTTGCCATCTGAAGAGTCAAAAGAGGAGAAAGACAGGTAACAGTCATCCCTTTTTAAGGTATGCTGAGTGGGTCACATCCTGTCGTTCACTAGAACAAACCCCAAAATCTGAAATCGTTTTAGAAAGAAATTTATTCCATCATTTGGGAGGGAGAGAGCCTGGAAGAAGGAGTGGCTTTCTCCTAGAGTCTTCTGGTTACATTATTTAGAGTTTAGATAAGGGCAGAAGGACATTTGCTTGATTTGTCTCACAAAGGTAGAAGGTAATAACCATAACAAAGGGAAAGGTAGTTTGAAATATATAACAGCAGATAGATCAATCAAAACACAAGCATTGGGTGAACCCACAACAAGCATTGGGTGGGACGTAAGCATTCCTTAGACCATCAGACTTCTCTGCAGTCTCTCCCGGATCATCTTTCCAGTAAAGAGGCCTATTGACTGAAAGTGCCTTACCCTTAACTTGAAAAGGCCTTAGCCTAAAAGGGCCAGAGTCTCCCATTGTATCCTGAGCCATCCCCAGTCATCCTGATGAATATCAGGTCACTGGATCCAGATGGCTCTGGAGGAGAAAGTGAGGCTGGTGACTTTGCACAGTCCTCACTTAAATCAAAGTCAACTTCAAGTCACCTCGTTATTTCCCTGATGCCGTGGTCCTCTTTGAAAATGAAGGACAAACCCAACCTGTTACAAAATAGTCTAGCCACATGAAGCTGGGTTCAAACAATGTTAATATGTAATAAATAATAAATATATACTCCGTAATCACAGCACAGGCTCCATGAAGTGCAATGCCCATTACACTCTTTCTTTGGTTAAATGTTTTCTGCCTTCAGCAAAAAAACTGGGGTGTGATTGGAACATCTGTCCATAAGTCAATTCTAGAAAGTTCCTTGGGATGGTGGGAAGGCGCAAGCATTGCTTTGCCCAGTGACTCATTCTAAAGAGTATCAAACAGTTCATTAAACATGGTTCTTTTTAAAATCCCCATATTAAAAGCTTTTCATAAAGGGTCAGAGTTACCACAGTTTGTGCGTCTAGAGATTACATTCACCTCCTGTGGCAGCACCAGGGATCCCCCTTTTCCTATAGTAGGGATTAATCTTCCCTAAAAAACAACAAAGATGTCCCTAGGACTTGATTGGTCCCCATCTCCTTTGACTCTTGATGTTTTCTGGTTACCCAAGTCCATGAAAAGTCCCATCCACAGTCAGTTAGGGCCCTCCAATTTGGCAGATTTCTGAACACCTCCAAAGTCACCGCATCCCTCACCATGTCCTGCCTACATGACCAGACACATTTCCTAATGGAGATGAGGGTGACAGGTGAAAGCTAATTAGCACTACATCCTTATAGCATATACTTGCTATAAGGGCAAAGTAAATCTCCTTTTGTTAGCTATTCAGTGGCTTTCATTTCATCCCAGCACTGAATCTGAACTAAGAATGCCAGGATTAGAGCTGATTACTATACCCCCAAATGTAAAGTTCCACAAATTTCCCAAGTATAAAACACATGACAGAATTTATGAGAGGTTACCACTTGCTTTGTCCTTATAAAGGGTCTATCTTAATCTAAACCAATAGGGGGAAAGACCCACAAATTCAGATTTAAAAAACAAAAAAAGTGAAAAGTAGGACAAAGGAAAGGAAGAACTGAGTTTTCTCCCTCAGAGAAAAACTCTCTAATCCCAAATAGGTTCTGAAAACTTGTAGAACTCTCCCAAAAGAGAGTAGGGACATGAGATTTCCTGGATGTCAATCCCTCATCCATAGGTAATGTTGTGGTTTAAACCCAGGGACTCCAAAAACTGTTAAGGTGGGGGCTTTGCCCACCCAAAAACTTTTGCAGTTTCATGATGTGTTGGGGTGGAACTGTCTCAAAGAATTCAGAGTCAGACCACCTCTAATCCAAGTATAGGCATTTATTGAGATTGATGCCTCTCATGAAGCGGCTAAATTCCAACAGGAACCAGCACCTTTAAAGAAAGCAAGATGAATTTTTATAGGATAAAAATGCAATTACATCATCAAAATTTACATAGAGGAATATGAAAAAGGCAGGAGGAGTTTGTTAAAGGATTAGGTAATGAAGGAGGGATCCCATCTATGGTTCAGTGGTTAAACATTCTGGTCATGTTGCCCTCCAACTGGCTAGCTATTGTGGTCCTGTCTTGGGCTAGATGGATGACGTGATTGTGACTGAATATAAGAACACACCTGTTTCAATGGGAATGGATCTGGGAGCACTGACCAGGTAGAGGTCACTAGGTTCCCATCATATGGATACACCTGCTGTTTCTGTGGGAACTAAGAGTTCAGGGACACACCTGTTGTTCCAGTGAGCAGTGAGGCATACATGAAGAAGTTCGGATATGGGGGGGTGGGGGGGGGTAGGTAGGTACAGTGGGCTGCTGTTCAGTGGGGCTGGACCCATAATGAAGTTAGAATATTGGGACTGGGGGCAGCTATATTAGGATTCCATCAGGTAAGAAACCAAATCGACCTGAGTATAAATTCCTCTAGGACCCTGAAGTACCCAGGGTACCTTCAATTTCTCCAGATAGCCCCAAAACACATAGGGCACTCCAAAAGGGAGCCAAAGGTTTCTTTCGAGTTCCTACAACATATACAGCACTCAATATTTGGAACCTGGCCAATGTGGAGGTTCCAAATTCCAGATTTACCTGACAATGGAACAAATAAGCTTAGTTCAAAATGAAAGCAACTATTTATATCTACCTGTAATATAAATATAAAAATAAATAATTCACCAAACATCAAACACAAAAGAACAACAGAAGACTAATGATTTGTCCCTGGATCATTTGTATCTTATCTAAATCCAGAAGCTGAAAAGGAAGAGAGCTGTAGAGAAAAGTACTCAAATCCGATCTGCGACCTTGAGTAAATCACAGCTTCTGTGGGCCTCGATTCCCTAATCTGTACAATGGGGGATATTGGATTTGATGCCCTTGGGAGGAAGGAGGGAATAAAGGAAGGAAACAGTAATTACTAAGTGTTTACATGTGCCAGGCCCTGGGCTAAGAGCGATCTCTTTTGATTCTCCTAACTCTGGGAGGTAGGTACTATTTTACAGTGGGGAAAACTGAAGCAGATAGGGTCACACCATGTGTAAGCTGGCTGGTGGGAGTGGAAGAAGGTAGAAAATCACTGCTAGACGTACAAGTGACTCCGTGACTTGCCATGTGTAATCCCCTATCTGGTTGCAGAGCTTGGGATGCTAATGACTCAGGGGACCTATTAATAGAAAAGACAGCTTCATGAGCTAAAGAGCCAAATTTGGACAAATTTGCAGACTCAGTGTCAGGCCAAAGAGCCCTTCTTGGACTAAGAGTATCCCTTTCTAGGTAACTCTAGAAAGCTATTGGAGATCCTTCTCTTTTGGGAGATGATGCAGAGGCTTGGAATTTTCAAACAGGGGTCTAAGATCCTGACTTTGATGAAACAGACATCCTTGACTCCATCCACATACCAGCTCTCAAGAGATGTCACAGAGACAAAGTGGTTTCCTGGGAACCCTCTGGAGCAAGTTCTGATCCTTCTCTAGTCTACTCACATTTGTACAAGGTGAGCCACCTAGACCAAGCTATGTGAATGAAAGTAGCACTTCTAGCAACCTTTGCCCCCATACAAGTTGATCTGGCTTTTCTTGAAAGCTACTGAGACCATCCCTATGCTTCAGTGGGCATAAGAAATTCCAGGCTCTCAATAGTCAATAGACATTAATTAAGCTTCTACTATGTACTAGCAGCTATGGATAGAGTGCTAGGCCTGGAGTCATGAAGACATCTTCCTGAGTTCCAATCCAACCTTAGACACTTACTAATTGTGTGACCCTGGGCAAATCATTTAACTCTGTCTGTTTCCCCATCTGTAAAATGAGCTGGACAAGGAAATGGCAAATACTCCAGTATCTTTGCTATGAAAACCCCAAATGGAGTCAGGAAGATTCAGACATGACTGAAACTACTGAACAAAAGCCCTTACTAGGTTCTGTGCTAGGCCCTGCCCTCCAGGAGCTTACAATCTAATGAGGGAAAACCATACACAAAGGAAAGATGAAAAGGGGTACAGGACACCCTTGGGTGTGGTGAGGAAACCAAAGAAGTTCAAAGTAAGGGTAGCCCCTTGGGAAATTGGGAGGCACTCCCCACCCCTGGGTGACTCAGCCTGAGGGGTTTTGTTGAGGTTAATCAACTCCAGGTGCCCTCCAGGCATCTCCTAGTGGAATATTCTCTAGTTACAGCTAAGCAAATCTCCTTTTGAATGAGTCTCATTTAGTTCAGATATTGCCCATAGACTATCAGAAAATTGGTCTGAGTCAGACCCAACAGCATGCCACCTTCTGCTGAAGATCAATTAGCTCTAGTTAGATTGAGTGAATTAGCTGCCAGACACTAGCTTCAGCAATGGAGCTTTCTAGGGAATCTAGAAACACAACAAATACCACTATTTTCTTTCTCCCTCCTGTCCTTTTACCGTACAGAGGGAGTGTTGTGCAGGGAGACCTGGCTTTAAACAGGGCTATTGGGCAAGTCCCTTAACCTTAGCCTCAGTTTTCCCCATTGGTAAAAAGCAGAAAATAATACCTACTGGGGGCATTTTAAGGCTGAGGTGAGAAAACATGTTAAAATGCTTGGCAGACCTTAAGGCATTCTATCTCTGTCAGTCTTTAAAAACATTATATTCCAAGAAACACTACAATAATTTGATTTTGATGTATGTAAAAAATTAGATTCCTTTAAATGAAATTCCTAACTTTATTATTTCTACTTTTTTTTTTAATTAAAAGAGGCAGCTAGTAATACAGTGTGTGTACTGCTGGGCCTAGAGTTAGGAAGACCTGAGTTCAAATCCAGCCTCAGACACTGACTGAGCTTGTGTTTTGCCAGAGACACTAAGGCAGGAGAGATAGGAAAAGGAAGGAAGAAAGGAAAAGGCCAGGAGGTCAGAAATGCTGCTTCCTTTAAAATTTTACCACCCAAAGGAAGAGGGATATTTCTTTTTCAGGAGCAGAACCTTCTGTCTGGGGATTGTTCTGGGTTCCCTTTATTTCATATGCCTGGCTTTCACCTTTACCCATCTTCTACATTTTCATAGTTTTTGAGTTGATGGGGACCTTAGAGGTCATATAAACCCACCCCTTACTTTATAAATCAGGAAACTGGGGAGAAGAAAAGGAAAGGCAGCAAGCATTCCTTAAAGACCTACATGTGCCAGATGCTGTGCTACGTGTGTTCCTTATAACAATTCTGGAAGATAGGTCCTTTTATTATCCCCATTTTACAGTTGAGAAAACTAAGGCAGATAAGTGGTTTGCCCAAGGTCACAAAGCTAGTAATTTACTAGGGCTGGATTCGAATCCCTAGCAGTCTTTCAGAGAAGTCAAACAATCTGCCTAAACCAAAGCAGGATTGTTGGGATTCAAACCCAGATCTATGACCCCAAATCACTTAGGGTCCTCTAGGCTGTCTCTACCAAGCTAAGGGCCACATATACATAAGAAAAGCAGGAATGTGGAACAAAGGATTGAAAGGGAAGGTGATGCCTGGATGAACCTGGAGGGGAGAAGAGACTTATCCCTTTGCTTTTCTTCTTTCTGTTCATTTGCATGGGACACCTAAAAGAATCTTAGGTTTGACAAAACTTAGGGGTTGTGGACCCAGACAATCCTTGGTTGTTTGTTGAAAGAGAGTCCCATAACATGATTCTGTCAATCAGTTATGAAGCAGAAAACACAAGGACTTTCTAATGATAAATCAGAGGCATGGGACAGACATTTTGCCCTTGGTGACCATTGGAGGCTGCCTGCCCAACTTTGCCGGTTGTAGGCCCCTGGGGGGTGGAACTCTCCCTTGGGAGAGGAAAAGCTTACCAAAGCCAAGGCTGTGAGAACTGGCAGATTCTTCCCATGTCGGGAACAAGCAGCTAGGAGATTTCCCCAGTCTGATATCGAGTGTGTGAAGTGTCTGTCTTCCTAAAAGAACTACACCTTAGGTCTCTGGGCTAGAAGTTAAAAGATGCACCTGAGAGAGCTGACTCCTTCCTATGGGAAGAAGACATCTAAGCCAAGGTCTCAGCTAAGATCAGAGAAGCTCCCCAATGCTGTGCCCAATGGAGTCAGGCTTGGCAACTACTGGCAATGACCAGATGAAGGGCAAAGAACCAGTCAGCAACATCCGTGCTAGGCCTGGAGGGAGAAATGCCCAGCAAAGAAACTACATGGGCATCAGAGTCTGCACACCATGGGAGTGTGTGTATGTATGTACGCATGCACACACACATATATACATACAGAGTGTGTGTGTATATACATATATATATATATATATCACAGCAATATGTTTCTCCTACATACATGCCCCTCCACGTATATGCTCCAGCCACACTGCTCATTATATCTCTGTACTCTTTTTTAATTTTATTTTTGCTTTATGGAGGGCAATTGGGGTTAAGTGACTTGCCCAAGATCACACGGGTAGTTTTTTTGTGTTAAGTATCTGAAGCTGGATTTGAACTCAAGTCCTCCTGACTCCAGGGCCAGTGCTCTACTCACTGCACCACCTAGCGGCCCCTATCTCTGTACTCTTACCACTGCTGATAGGTATATTTGTGAGAACATGTGCTCTGCTTCATGGGGGAAATGTTCTTTTTCTTCTTTCTTCTGTGTTATTTCATCAAATATCTTTCTGTGAGGTGATAGTGTTTTTTAGTTAACTAATAAAAAAAGGAAACACATTGGTGGGGGCTCATGAGATATAGTTTTAAGTGGGTACCTACCCACAGTTCCTAGAACTTGGGTTTCATGTCTGGCTGGGAGAGGACCCAAGCATAAGCTAATGCTACACCAAATTGGGAGAGATTATACCAGGCGTTTTCCTTCATAGCTCATCCTGAACCCAGAACAAGGGGCTCAGGGTGATGTGGAGATCTGTTATCTATGACAGGCCTGAGGAGCCCCAGGAGAACAGACTCAGAGCTCCCTGTAGTTAAACCCACTTTCCTCAGCTAGGAGTTGATCAGTAGGAGTCCTTTATTTAATGGCTGCTGTAGAAGAAGATAGCTTTGGACTGGTCAGCAGAAATGCACAGCTACCAACTTTTCCACTCAGACAAAGAGGGGCCACTTTCCTTGTTCCAGGTATGTGGGTTAGCAATCAGTATCATTCCTGAACACCTAAGGCTATAAGTATCATCTGGGTTAATTGACCCACAGGCTTTTACAACAAATAGGTGAAGAACTGCATTTTTTAAAATATTCTAGATTAGAAACCTGTACCTGCCTTTTGGTTAGAAGCTTGTTATAAGACATTTGCATCCTGTATTGACATAAATTATTGTTTTTCAATATTACTGAAAATATGTACTCCTCATCTGTGGGTTATAAAAGATTCCAAAATTTAACTCACAAGTGACCAATTCTCTGATAATTTTGGTTAATTCTCCATTGTGCATCCTGAACCCACTTAATGCAACATCCAGAATTCTCTTAAGGCATGACTTTGGTGGTAGAAATTTCAAGTTCTGTGGCAAGCTGAAAGAGTAGGTTATTTTTAGTTAGGCAGACTGTTGTATTTTTTATTTTTATTTTTTGCAGCTGTGAAATCACACCAGGTAGGCAGCTGTCAAGCCTGTCTAGGCCAGTCATCAAGGCCAGATCTAGTGAGGCCCAAATGGCATGGTTGGAAGAACCTCTTAATAAAATTTACCCCCTCCTTTTTAAGGAAAGAAATGTGCCCACCCCCAAAACAAACAAACAAAAAACCCTAGGTAGTCTAAGGTTTCTAGAACCCTCTTCATTGTAGGGACTCCGGTATATCCTTGGCTATTGTATGGTTGACTCTAATTCCTGAACTGTGGTCTTCTGGAAGTAAAACATCAAACCATCTAAATTATTACAGGGATGGAAGGAAGGTTTGTTCCCCTGAGGTCCTTGATGTGTTTCTTGGGAGGACTGGAGGAAGGGAAAATTCTGATAAGTGCAGGCAAGGTCACGTTCTCCCAGGAATACAGAGTGCTTCACTGGCTTAAGAAATTGAATGTTCTTAGGGAGTCCTTGCATATTTCTCCTTGCTGTTATCAAATGAAGATATGATTATACTGAGAATGTAATCAGAGAATAAGAAAATTCAGTGACAGCAGTAATGAGCAGCAGAAGCCTTAAGTCTGGACATGGATTTTGACAGAAAGTTGCTGAAATCACCTATATTTTAATTGTCCCTGATAGACATTGCTACAATAACATGTGCCAACCAAGATTCTACAGTTATGAACTCCGGCTATTTGTGACCATAAATAAACATTATTCACTGCCTTAAATTTTTGCTATACCTTAATAAAGTTCAGAGTAACAGAATCTGAGATTTGGAAGAAGCCTCAACAGTCATTTATAAAGTCCATCCATCATAAAGAGAATCATATCTATTTTAGCATATTCATTATTATACGCTTTATAATAAGAAGTATCCCATTATAATATGCTCAACAAGTGATTGTCCAGCCTTTGCTTAAAATTTCCTAGGAGCTGCAGCTAACTAGGTGGTGCAGTGGACAGAATACTGATCCTGGAGTCAGGAGGACCTGAGTTCAAATCTTACCTTAGATATTTACTAGCTATGTGACCCAGGGCAAGTCACTTAAACCTGATTACCTCCAAAAATAAATAAAAATATCCCATGAGAGGGAAAACAGACCACCTCTTGAGAAAGCCTACAGTACTTTTTGGCTGTTCTAATGTTAGAGCTGTATGCTTGATATGAAGCCTAAATTTGTTTCTCTGTAACTTCCAACCATCATTCCTGGTTTTACCCTCTGGATCCAAAGGGAATAAGTCAAATCCTGCTTCTCCATGGATGCCCTCTAAACACTTGAAGAGAGCTAGTATGTCTTCCCTGAGTCTTTCTTCTCCAGGCTAACACACCCAATCCATGCCTTCAAACACTCCTTATAAGTCATAGATTTGCAGTAAGACTTTTCACTGGTCTGACTACCCTCCTCTGGACATTTTGTCTTTATCAGCATTCTTAACTTGTGCCACCCAGAATTGAACACAATACTCCAGATGCAGTCTGAACCAGGTAGAATGCCAAGAGACCATTGCCTCCTTATTCCTGAAACTATGGCCCTCTTTATACTGCCCAAGATGACATGAACTTGCTTACCTGGCCCTTCACAAGAAGCCTAAAGCTTATAGTACTACTAATCTCCTAGATCTTTTTCCAGAAAGATTCTTTCTAATTATGCCTTCTCCTTCATGTCTTATGAAATTGATTTTTTGAATCCAAGTGTAAAAATTTACATTTTTCCTTATTGATTTCATCTAATTAAATTCAGTTCAATAGTCTAGCCAAGGTCTTTGTGGATCTTGACTAACAATCCAGTGTATTAGCTATTTCTCCCAGCATTTTATCATCTAAAAATTTAATGAGCATGTCATCTATACCTTTCTCAAGTCATTGATAAAAATGTTAAATAGCAACAGATCTTTGTACATTCTAGTGGAATGTTAACATTGAACCACTTAGGACCCTTTGAGAACAGTCACTTAACCAGGTCTGAATTCATTTTCTTTAAAGATTTTCCAAATATTTCCAGCTTGTGATATTTCCCAAATTCCACATCCATTTCTTCTTTTTGACCACATGATCTCTAATATAATCTAATAGACAAGACCTCTTTGCTTTCTCCCTCCATTGGTCTTCATCCAAATGTTCTCTACTATGCTTCTCATGTCCTGGCTTCTGATTTCCTCATTTGAGTCTATCTTTTTAATTTAAAATAACCTACCAATAAATTTTTTTACCTATCCTATTTCATTTGAATAAGGCACATACACCAGAGCCATATTTTACTTTTGGTTTTACTAGGTCTCACTGAATAAGAGATCAAATTGGCCCCCTCCTTAGGGACTTCTAAATCCTCCTACTTAATTTGTGTACAGATATTTAAGGTTACTGATGTGTGTGCTGGCACTAACTCAGAGCTAGAGAGTGAATTGTTAAATTTTCAGTGTGAGCTCAGAAATGGACAATTCTATCAAACAGTACTTGATTTTTTATTTTGTTGATTGTCTAGATTTAAGAAAATGAAGGGAAAAATTAATAATGCAGATTGATCTTAAAGGTATGCCATAATTGCATTTTCTTGAGAGTTCGCTGATAAATACTTACCCACACTCCCCTGGTGACATATTTTACTAAAGGTCCCTTTCTTGGAATTTCGTCTCATGAACCTCTGGGTGTTTTAATTGGTATTCTTATTTTCTTCATTGTAGCTATTTTATGGTATCTAGCTTGGTAGAGAGTTTTCTCCCTTCCCTATCTTTTAGTTTAAAACCCCTTTGAATAAATTTGCAAAACAATCAGTAAATACATTTCTAAAAAATACAAATGTAGCTTTGATGCTTTTGTCTGTTTATCACAATGATTTTCAACAACTGCTATCCATATCAAATACTCCCTTTTGATAAAGAAAAATAATTAAGTAAAAACTAATACAGAAAACAGGTTTCTTATATATATATATATATATATATATACATATATATATATATATATAACTATGGTGTCTTCCCCCTCCATTTTATTAAATAAGTGATATGTTTTTTTCTTCATATGAAAGTTGTCAGTATGTATGTTTCTACTTAAATATTTTAAGGAAACAGAGAAGAGAATTATTAAAGACCAAAATAGCTATATAAACTTCTTATCTTCCATTGATAACGCATTTCACTTGTTTAAAAAAGTTATAATTTAAAAATCTGTCAGCTTGTGAATACCTTTTATTTAGATCTAAAAACATAAATGGTTTTTATATTTAAAAAAATTTTGTCAGATTGTGTCTGACAATGTGTACAATACTCTGACCCCCAACTCTGTATAGTGAGGGAGAATTTATGGTTCTTTTCCTCTTCTCTGAGACCTTCATTGTTTTTTTCCCATTATTTCTTTTTAGCATTCTTTTATTTATATTATAGCAGTCAGATAGATTTGTCTCACTTGTACTTATTTCACTCTGTATTGATTCCTCCAAATCTTCCCACGTTTCTCTGAATCCTTTATGTCTATTTCTTCTTAACACACGTAAATATTCCACTACATTGTAAGCTATAGGTTTTTTTTTTCAGCCAATCCCCAATAAATGGAATCCACTTTATTTCTAATTCTTTACTGCCACAAAAAGTGCTCCTATAAACATTTTAGTGTGTTTTGTTTTTGTTTTGAGCATCTTCAAATTTAGATGTATGCTATCCCTAGTCTGTAATGCTTGTGTTTTCAGCTGTGGTCC
>NW_027185655.1:9389043-9406438 GCF_028583685.1 Petaurus breviceps papuanus | reverse complement strand
ACCCCACCTCAACAGTTTTTGGCGTCCCTGGGTTTAAACTGCAACACTACTCTTCTTATTACTAAAGATGGAAACACCTTCCTCCCAGTCCCTCCGTGATTTTTCTAAAAAGCAGGTCCGACCATGTCATTCTCTACTCAAGTAGTGAGAGGCTCCTTATCACCATCAGGATCAAATACAAAATTCTATTTGTCATTCAAAAGTCTTTCACAACCTGGCCCCCTCTGCCTTCCAGTCTTCTTATACCTTACTTCCTGCTACTTACTCTTAGATCCAGTGACTGGCCTCTTGGTTGTTCCACAAACAAGACATGCCAGGCCCAGACTCTGGACATTTTCTCTGACCCCATGCCTGGCATGCTTTCCCTCCTCACCTCATTCTACTGGCTCCTCTGGCTTCCTTTAGGTGTAAAGGGTTTATTGAGGTGTTTAGGGATGAAATGTAAATGATGGGGTGATGGACTTGGACCCTAAAAAGAAAAGACCATGTCTTCAAAAGGAACCCAGTCCCTGAATTTTCCCATACAGTCCAGATCACAGGCATCTCCCCCAAGACATCTGGCCCAGCCCAGCCCACTTAGATACTCGACGATCCTTTCACAGTGGCTCTTGACCCACTCAATCCATGGTACTGTAGTTTTTTTTTTTGTGACCACCCCCCTTTCTTTTTTAAGCAATTGGGGTTAAGTAACTTGCTCAAGGTTATTTCTTGGGTGTGGTGCTAAGTATCTGAGCCCGGATTTGATCCAGGTCATCCTGACACTGGAGCTGGTGCTCTTGCTGAGCCACCTGGCCACCCCATTGTGACCCCTTTTTAAAGAACAAGTTCTCATTTTATTACTAGGTAGGAACATAGTAGTACTATACACTGTGTTTCTCCCTTCCAGGAATTTATCTACTACAGACACACAGCAGATTAATGAGTAATCTATAGTAATCTATAGATTACTCATACCCAGTCAGAAAATAGGATTCTAGAATCAGAGTCCTTGACTCTCCCCTCCCCACCTGCCACCTCTCATCTCACTGTACGCTAAGGATGGGAGAGGAATGCGCTATCTCTCCCCTCCCACAATCCTTGTGGTCTTTAAGCTCTTCTTAAATTTCTCTGTGTTCCCATCTACACTGGCCACCTTCCAGGTGGAGATGGGGCCAGGCTTACGGTTCTGAAATGTTTATAGGACACATGCAGGATGGAGTTTTCCCTTTAGACTCTCTCTTATTCTTGCTACAGAAAAGCTTGGGGTAGGAGAATTACCACGAGGAAATAAAGTCCCTACCTATAGCAGCTCATAAAAAATGAGTGACCCTTTCTAGAGCCTTGCTAAGGTACACAATCGTTCCTCAAAATCTCTTTTCTCCCCTTCAGGACAAAACTTAGCAGCTAGGCTGAGGATGAGCTGCCGTGCCCTTTCTGAGGACAGCTGCTGGAATTCTCCAATTCTTGATGCAATCCCATCTCCCATAGGTTCTCTGGTTTCCCATCCCACAGGCTCTTTATACCCAGGGTCTTCACCCACCTTCCAGGAAAGAGGAACAACACTCTGCCATCGAGTTTCCAGCCTAATCTCATTTTGGGAAAGAGCAGTAGCATCATTTCTTCACTTCCCAGCATTTATTTCCTAACCTAAACATCCTAAAACTCAGATAACTCTACTCTCAAGGCTAAATTTCTAAGCAACAATCAAAACCTACCTGAATTCATTTCTCAATGACTATCCCTATCCCAATGATTCTGATTATCATCATTCAAACCCCATTCTCCATCCCCCACTCCTCAATCTCTAATTCCCATTCCCCTCAACCCTGAATGTCCCTTACTAAAGCTACCCAACCCTTCCACTGTGATCTTTGGAATGGAGACTCCATTTGCATCAAACTAGCTTGTATCTTCAATCTTTCCTTTCCCATCTTTCCATCTTCTGGCTCTCATTGACACCTGCCTGCCTCCTGATAAAACAGCCTCCCTGGCCAGCCTTTCCAGCACTGGCTGTGTTTTCAGTCCTTCCCTGCCACCCCCCAACTCTGTGACTGAGATGGGAAAGCTGGAATCCTCCTTGCTCCCTTGACCCCCACTGCCACTTCCCAGTTCTCCCTCCACCACCATTCTTGGGTAACTTCTTTGACATTAACTCAGTCCCTATCTATCCCCCAATCAAAATAGTCCAGATAACATCAGAAGCAAGAAGGAAAAGGTAAATAACATGCTGTTTCCTGCACAGTGTTTTTTTAGCCTCAAATCCACTATTATTCATCACAAACATTAATAAAATACTCATTTAAGTCAACTTTAATCTTTAATGCTTTATAAAATATTTCTTTAAAAAAACTTTTCAATGTCAGTACAAAAATAGATACATGAATTTTCAAGGCTAGAACAATAATAGTGGAGAAATTCGCACAGTAAAATATATTTTTTTTTCCGCCAACTTCCTGATACGGGAAGAGTGCTTATTCACAAAGCCAACCTGTGATGTTCAGCAATGTAATTACACAAACAGGAATTTGTTTAAACGTGTATGAAAAGTCACAAATGACTGTCGTGCTTCCTTTCTTTCTTGCACTTTGGGCTTTTTTGGTTTCCCAGATTTGTAGCAGAACTCTGAGTTCTTGTGCCTTGATGGGTTCCCATAGGTATGGGACCTTCATCAAACTTCCAGTCTTAGAAACAATGGACTACTTGTCTAACTTTAGCATTTCCTCTCTGCTGGCATTTGGGAAAAGGAACCCAAGGGGGATTTTTGTCCTGGCTTATTTATTATTTTTATCTGAAGGTTACTGAAAGGCTGTTCATCAGTATACAATAGCATTTTTTCTCTTCCTAAATATTTTTATATCAGTTACCACCTTTGGCATTTTTGTTATGACTGTTTTCAAGCACTTAACATTAAGCCCCTACTATGTGCCAAACACTATTCTGGGAGCTGGAAACAATAGCTTACATTTAACAAATACTTTAAGTTTGACAGGGGTATATGGGCTATTCAGGAAGGACTAGCACCTCTGGTGTGAGGGTTTGCCAAGCCCTTTCCAGGGATGCTTATTCATGTTTGGGGTCCACTTGTTACCCAACTCTCAGCTGTGGCTCTAAGATGCTGTAACATGTACAGCCACCACACCCTGGCAAAACCATCTTGGCAGATGGGCTAAACTAGGGTGAAGGTGACAGACCTCAATCAAGTTGGTGAGTAAGGGAAGTGTCTACCCCAAGCATGTGAAGACTTTACAGGGGGAATGGATAAGATCCATTTGTTCCATGACCATGAAGGTGGCTGAAGCAGGCATTTTGGAGCGCTTAGAGCTTGGTCAAACATAGAAGATAACATGGTCATAGGTTGTGTGGCAGGCCATCGCCAGTCATCTAGACTTTTATCTAGTCACTAGACTTCCATGACACCTGAAGAGAGGCTTTGTGTAATTCTGCCTCACTTAAATCCAATTCATTTGATTTGCAAGACATCATCCTGTGAGGTCATTGGTCCTCTTAGAAAAGAAGGAAAAACCAGAGAGACAAAACGTTTTCCTTATCTAGGAAGTACAAGTATTATTGTTTTTACAGATGAGGAAAAAACCCCAGGAAGGTTTTGCAATTCTTTCCAGATTCCTCCTACACGTACTTCCAAAAGGTTGGATTGTAGGAGGGGAGAGAGGAGAACAGATCTATTGTTCATATTGATAGCATATGATGATATGCATTGCTAGAAAAGATCTGACTTTCCAGTTAATTTCCAATTAATCTCTCTCATCTTAATGTTAATTATTTTATTTTCATCATTTAAATAATTTCAACTCTTAGATTCCGAACACTTCAAGTTTTTAATCCCTAAAAAAGTTTAGTCATCTTATGCCACGATTATAAAATTTTATTTAATAGGTCTGGAAGAAAGCCTTATATATAAATAAAAAAAGACTTTAAAAATTGAAATACGTGTGTAGAACCTACATCAGATTGCATACCGTCTTGGCGAGGAAGGGGGAGAGAATTTAAAACTAATGGAAGTAAATATTGAAAACTAAAAATAAACTAATTAAAAAATGGAAATTACTATATTCATTGGTTGGCTTTCCTTCATCACTTATTTTAGTCATTGAAAAAGTTTAACCAAAGACAGAGAAATGATTTAGTCTTACAGAAAGTGGTTTCAGCTGTTCTTATAGGCAAGGAGGAAAATTTGACCTCATAGGTATTGGGATTTGGTGGTATGAGAAGCATTACTGGAATATGACTCTGGAAATAGAATGAAGGACTCAATTACAGCTCTAGGGAAAAGGGAAAGGAGAAAACACTCATAAGTTAAATTAGCAAGTATTTATTAAGAGTTTCATAGGTGATGAGGACAAGCTGTTTGCTAAAGCCTGGGAAATATAAATATAAGTAGGAAGAAGAAAGACAGAGAGAGAGAGAGAAGAGAGAGGGAAGAGAGACACATAAGGGTGTGGTGGAACTAGAAATTAAGAGTCCCCAGTTGAACCTGGAGAGGAATGAAGATATGCACAGGCAATGTCCAAAAGAAATGTATTAAGTTTGTATTAAGTATTGAGTATTACGATGTTCTTTCCAGCTGACTGGAGACAGATTGAGGTCATGATCTCAATCATGGCCTCATGATTGGAGCTGCTCCTCCCCCAGTGGCTTTCCAATTCTTCCTTACATACAGGTATGCCAAGGTATTGGCACATGCAGAGTATGCATCATTGTCCTTGGCCGATGAGAGCTCCCTATAGGAGAGGCTGGAGAGATTGCCTCCAAGAATGACCCGAGGACATGGAATGGAACTGGTCTGGAGACAGTGTGGAACCACAAATAGACAACTGGTAGTGTGTTCAGGCTACTAACCATGTGGTTAGGGAAAGCCTTTTTCAAATGACTTCATAACCAGAACTTCAAAAAGCCCTTAGTTGGCCTCAGTCACTCTCTTTGCTTCTGGTGTTTTGATTCCTTTGTGGACAGGGTCCAGGGAGAGACAACATTATAAGGGGAAAGGCCTGGAAGGAACTTTCTCCATGTTGAGACCATATGACCCCAAGAAACAGACAGTGGTGTTTGGCTTCTGCATTTGCCCTCTTTCATTCTAGATGAAGGGACTGGAGCCTCCAGCCTTGTTTCAAAAGGTCAAGAGAGCAGGCATATGGGCTTCACATCATCTGGGCTTTGTAGCTTGCTCAATATTGGTGTCCAAAGGAGCAAGGAGTCACTTTAAAAGCCAGCCCAGTGGTAACTGAGTCTAGGATTTATACAGAATCGTATAGACTTGACCCTAATGAAAGCAGCGTTAGGAGGAACTGGACTGTCTGAACTCTCTCCAGAGACGACGGTGGGATAGGGGAGAGTGATCCCTTAAAGCGCTGGAGGAGGAATGTCTGTACTTTTGTACATAAAGAAACCCCAGACCCTCCCATGGTACATCAGCCAAAATGGCTTTGGGAGAGTGAGCCAAGGCTAGCCACATTGGGCGACTTTCTATTTCTTCCCCTTGTCATAGAAGCAGTGTCTCCTGTCCTATCACAAAGACTGGGCTAACTTCTTCAAAGGCTGTTCTTGAACTGGTTGGGGGACTAAGGCTGGGACCATTAAAGTCCTTTTCCTGCTGCCTGAGTCCTAAAGGGGCCAGAAGCAGAGCAGGAAATGTTCCATGTGCTCCCTCAGGCTTCTGACTTCAGACTGTCTGTCATGCCACCAACAAGCTACATCCAAACTTGTGGAATTTTTTTTCCATTCTGTGCCTAAGTCAACTTCCAGGCCTGCCAGGTCTATTACATCTCTCTTATTTAGGGGTTCCAGGCTGGTGGCAATTGGTGGGGAACATGTGTGGGATCTCACACTTTGTGATACCTGAGTACAGTAACTGGTTGAAGTGGGGAAAGAGACTATGGCATTAGAATGTTTCCCATTTACTCAATGTTAGCTAACAAGGGGGATGGAGAAGATCTTATCTATGACCCCAGGTTCTTGCTATGCAGCCATTCAATCTTGAGATGGAGTTATCTATGAAGTTATAATTGGGGAGACACCTTCTCAACTAGTTTTTAGGTATGTAAGCAAAAGAAAATGAGAAGCAATTAAAACTAAGTGGGTATACAGAATAATAGTCAATTAACATAGGTCTAAGTCTTCCCAGGAAGGTCAGAGAGGAAGCTGGAGGATGGCCTTGGGTCATTTTCTCAAGAATGCTAACTCAGCCTCAATAATGGGAATAAATAATACATTTCTAATACACAAGTATCTTAACAAGGGGGAAAGGTCTTCCCTTATTAAAGCAGCCACATGTAAATGCATTAATGTATACAGCATATATTTTTTTTCTTGCAAGTACCATCAGTTAATTTGTTTCCCCTAGAGGAAGGATGTCAGCTGCAAGTACAAAATTCTAAGAAGCAAACACATCCTTATACACCTCATAAAAAGGGTTACAGAAATCGCAAACCAGATACTGCAAAATGAATCATGGCAATGATAATTTCATGATCCTTCAACAGAAAGGTATAGTTTATTCAAGAGAAAACAAGATCGTTAAAAGGGGAGGCAATAGATATATACTCACAGAAAAAGAAATTCAGAAACTGAGGGGAAGGGAGGAGAAAAACACAATGAAAAATACTTGGGCAAAGATCAAGGTATAAATAACTAGACAGTATTGCCGTTGGATCGATTTCAGACCACTCCAACAGAAAGAAGAAATAAATAAGGAATTGGGGAAACTAATCAATCCCAAACTTGGCAGGGGAGCACAGTGTAGCACTGAGGAAAGACCTCACTTAACTGTGCTCTGTGGGAGCTCTCTCTGACAAAGGCTGGACAGTGACAGTCCCTTGACTGACCTTAATGATAATTTCATCCTTGAAAAGGTGGAGGAAGCAGCAAGGGAAAATTCTATTCTGGATCCTCTTCTCACAAATAAGGATGAGGTGTTCAGTGAGATTGAAGTGATGGTGACCTCAAGGGAAAGTATGGACTTCTGAAGCCATCTAGTCTTAACTCCCTCATTTTCAAGATAAGGAAGCCTAGGCACAGAGGACTGTCGTAACTTGCCTGAGGTCACACAGGAACAGATCACTGAACTTCAACTCCAATCATCTTTCCACAGCCCCCAATCACTCTTCTCAACTGTACCATAGAATTTCATAAAGAGACAAATGTGGTTGCACATTAGACTTGCCAACCAACTAATATTTTTAAAAGATAAAAAGAAGATGGAAAAAAAGGGATCTGTCAGCTATTTTTAAAATTATAAATGAAAAAAAAACCACCTTTGGCACTCTCTTTTTAAATTTATTATCCAGTTTTTGACATTCTTTTCTTTTTAAATTTTGAGTTCCAAATTCTCTCTCTTCCTCTCCCACCCACTGAGAAGGCAAGCAATATGATATCAATTATACATGTGATCCAGAGAAAGAACAATGGATTCTGAATGCAGATTGGAGCATATTATTTTCTCCTTTTTTTTTTTCTTTCTCATGGTTTTTTCCTTTTGTTCTGTTTCTTCTTTCACAACATGACTAATGTGGAAAAATGCTTTGGTGGTTTTTTTGCTTTTTGGAGGGCAATTGGGGCTAAGTGACTTGCCCAAGGTCACATGACTAGATTTTTGTGTTAAGCATCTGAGGACACATTTGAACTCAGGTCCTTCTGACTCCAGGGCCGGTGCTCTACTCACTGAGCCACCTAGCCACCCTGGAAATAGGTTTAATATGACTGTACATTTACAGCCTATATTAGATTGCATGCCATCTTGGGGAGGAAGGGAGAGAGAAAAATAATTGGAACTCAAAATCTTATAAAAGTGAATGTTGAAAACTCTTCACATGTAATTGGAAAAAATAAAATACTATTAAGTGGGTAAAATCATATATGTGAAATAATGAAAACATTTCTATAATAAATTCTATATTTTAAAAAAAGCAAGAAAAACAAAATGAGAAAATTATACTTCAATTTGCACTCAGTTCATCAGTTCTTTTTTCATCATGAGTCCTTTGGAATTGTCACAGATTACTGTACTGATCAGAGCAGCCAAGTCTTTCACAGTTGATCTTTACAACATTGCTGTTACTATACACAAAGATCCCCTGGTCCTTCTCATTCTACTTTCCAACAGTTCATATAGGTCTTGCCACGTTTTTCTGAAACCATTCCCCTGTCATTTCTTACAGCACAATAGTACTCCATCACAATCATATGCCACAATTCATTCAGTTATTCCCCAATTAATGAGGAGCCCCTGGATTTCTAATTCTTTTAGCACTCTTTTTTGAATCGTTTCAGGACGGTTAAATTTCAGAATGAGTTCAGGCTGGTGAGGAAACCTAAGGACAGCAAAAAATGGCTTATTTATGATTTTTTAGAAGTCACATTGAAGAAAAAATATAAAAAATGGATAGGCTGGTTGGAATGGATGAAATGATAATAACGTTGTTTAGTTGTTTCAAACTCTTCATGACCCCATTTGGGATTTTCTTGTCAAAGATAGTGGAGTGGTTCACCATTTCTTTCTCCAGTTCATTTTACGGGGAGGAAACTGAAGCAAACAGGGTCAAGTGATTTGCCCAGGGTCACAAAGCCAGTAAGTGTTTGAGGTTGTATTTGAACTCAGGAAGAGAGTCATCCTGACCAGTAGTCTATTCACTGAGCCACCTATTTGCCTAAATGATAATAAAAGAAGATGGATAAAAACATAGCCATTCCACCTGACTTTTCTTCTTATTTTCTGCTGAAAAGAAGAACTTTGGACTGGAAATGGCAGAACAAAAATGGTCAACAGAGATTTGATACTCAAGGTAAGTAGGGAGGTGCTGTAGTTGGAGAACATCTAGGGCCCTTGACGCTTTCCAGTCACCTGGTCCAAGGCAATGACAGAATGGGTAGACGTGATTATTGAGCCACATATGATTGCTCGTCATGTTTGAAAGATTGTAGAGAACAAGAGTGGGATAAATATTCTTTTTTTAATTTTATTTTTTTGCCTTTTTGGAGGGCAATTGGGGTTAAGTAACTTGCCCAAGGTTACACGGCTAGTGTTTTTGTGTGGGTGTTAAGTGTCTGAGGCCGGACCCGAACTCGGGTCCTCCTGACTCCGGGGCCAGCGCTTTACTCACTGCGCCACCTAGCCGCCGCAGGATAAATATTCTGATCTTCAAAAAAGAGAAGAGAATGGAATCTACAAACTATAGGCCAATGAACTTAACTTTGATTCCCGGGAAAATTCTAAAAGCACATTACTAAAAAGGATGGTTACTGATGTGGTATTGTAAGGAACCAATGTGGCTTTATAAAAAACAAATCGTAAGTGAAATAAGGAGTAGAGAGGTTTGCAGAAAATGAACCATTTTAATTCTGAAAAATTAAGATGTTTTTGTACAAACAAAATCAATGCAAAAAGATTAGAAGAGAATCAGATAACATGCATCAAGTTCCATCAATAAAAAGTAAATGCAAATAAAACTCTGATATGTTACCTCATAATTATCATATCATCAGAATGGCAAGAATGGAAAATGACGATTGTTGCAAGAACTATAGGAGGGCAGGCACTCTAACATAATTTTGGTACAGTTTTTAAGTAGTTCACCCATTCCAGAAAGTAATATGGAACTCCTGGGTAAGTTCTCTACCCAGAGGTCCTAAGGCCTTCCTGTGGAGTAATTCTTCCCAGTTTTGATTGGAGGTCAATAAATCAGGAAGACTGGCTAGGAGATGAAATAATTAATAGCAACAGCTGATGGGTAGTCAATCTTGTCAGAATATCTAGGTGGGGCAAGAATTTTCCTTTCTGATAGAATCAGGCCTGACTCATAGTGTTGTTGTTGAATAAAATGTAGCCTGATGGTCTGTCTCTTTTAACTGGACCTTATAAATTCTCTTTCTTTGACTACTTTTTTTGGGGATATGTTTTTCCAAAACTTCACAGCCAGTCAATAAACATTTCACAAATGCCTATTATGTGCCAAGCACTATGTCAAAGATTGGGCATACATCTCCAAAGACCCATAACCAAAAAGTCACTAAACTGTGCATGTCCTTTACCCGCTAGCACAAATTAGACATAAGATATGAGAGACAGAGGAATAGGACCTATGTATACAAAAATATAAAACCCCTTTTGCAGTAGCCAAGAATTAGAAACAAATTGAGTACATAGCAATGTATGAACTTAATGGAATATGCCATAAAACAAAACAAAACAAAAGAGATGTATATTCTTCTGGTGGATCAGAAGTGCAAAATGAGAAAGCCATTGTGGCCTCAGTCAAATGTGTGAATTTCTCTTGCTTTGAGGGGAGGGATGAATGATTATTGATAGTAATACAAAAAGGGAAAGAAACAAATCAATGAACAAATATTTTAAAGAATATACAGGAAACAGAAAGAGGTTCAGACATGTACATATATAAACATGGTGCTTATAGAATTATGGTGCTAAATTTAATATACATTTAAGAAAACAAACTATGTGATAGATGTACACCATTTTGTATACAATCCTCTTTTTCTGTTGTTTGAATATGAAAATGTTTTTGCTTGTTAACTTCATAATTAAACCTTTTTATGTGGTTGTGCTATAGTAACTTTATTTCTTTTTCTTTTTTAACAAATTTACTAAACTGTTCAGGAAATGTTTTAGATAAAGTTTGCCTCAGTTTTTAGCAAAGCATTTGACAAAGGCTCTCATGCTATCCTTATGGAAAAGATGGAGAGATGTGGGCTGTACGATAGTATAATTAGGTAGATTTGAAACTGGTTGAATGACTAGGGCCAAATTAATTCTTCTATGTCAACTTGGGAAAGAGGTCTTTTGTGGAAAACCCCAGGAATAAATGCTTTGCACTGTTTTTTTCATTCATGACTTGGATAAAGCAGAAGCCACATGTGTATCAAATTGTAAATGGCAAAACCTGGGAGGGACACCTAACTCACACAGGACAGCAGGGTCAGAATTTGAAAAGATCATGTAACAGATTAGAACATTGGGCCAAAATGAATAAGATGGAATTTAATAAGAATTATGTAAAACCTTATACTTACATTTAAAATATCTGCTTTACAAGTACAAGGTGGGAGAGATGTTTCTAGACAACGATTTGTGGGAAAAAGATACAGAGATTTTAGTGGTTACAATTCCAATTGTGTAATAACCATGGTATGACTGCCAAGACAGTTAATGCAAGTGTAGGCTTCATTAAGAGGAACATAGTGTTCAGAGCTAAAGAAGCATCTCTAAATTAGTCCACCTGGACCCTGGCGTTCTTCCACCACTTGGAACTCAGACTCCTTGGGTCCCTGGGTTCTTACAGGTGATCATTAACCTTATCTGGACTGGAACCTGGTGACCTTCCCCACTATCTCCAAACCACACTGGTCTCTCTCATGTCCTCTGTCCAACTCAAGCTCCTCACATGCCTTGTTTTCCTTATCTTCCCCATTAGAATAGGGCAGATAGGTGGTGTGGTGGATAGAGTGCTGACCCTAGAGTCAGGAGGATCTGAGTTCAAAGCCTACCTCAGACACTTACTCGCTCCGTGATCTTGGGCAAGTCCCTTACTTAAAATTAAAGTCCCCTCAAAAATTAAAAATAAAAAGTATTCCCTGTCACAGGGACTATTTTACTTTGCTTCTATTTCTGCTTAGTCAACACTCAATAATTTCACTTTAATAATTATTAGATTGTGAGCTCCTTGAGGGTAGGGACTATCTTTTCCCTTTTTCATATCCCTAGCTTAGCTTGGCACCTAGTAGGGGTTTAAAAAATGCTTATTGATTGACTAAAAAATGCTTTGTCACGATCCCCATGAGGCCACAAGTGAAGTATTGTATTCAATACTGGGTGAACATTTTATGAAAGATACTGTTAAACATTCTTCTGGTGTCCAGAAGAAGACTGACAGGATGGTCATAGGTCTTGACTTCATGCCATATGAAATCAGCTGAAAAAACTGGGTTTTTCAGACCTAAGGAGAATTAGAAGTTGTCATGAAGGTGGTCCTCAAGTATCTGAAGGGCTGCCAGGAAAACATACTCTGTTAGCTTCAGAAGACAGATCCAGAAGCAATGGGTGGAGGTCACATTTAGGTTTGATCTAAATTTAGTAGAGATTAGGGGTAGGAGAGCTTTGGTGGAGGAGGGGAGCTAACCATTCTCACCCTCCCATGGGGAATACCTCTATTTCCCAAATCCTCCCTCAGAGCTTTCAAAGGACCCCTCTGGGTATGATTTTTATTTTAGTCAAAACTCTCATTCCAAGGTGGGGAAGTTGTGGTCCAGAGTCTTTCCCTAAGGCCACTGCCTTAATTTAAAATTTATTTTTACTCCCATTCACCAAATTTACTACCACCAAAAAGGTACCTGGAAGATCCAGATTAATTTCTTCTCCTTTGCTTTCGGGAGCTATAATCATATATATCAATAAAATCTCTTTTTCAATGGGAGCCCAACTGATTTCCTTCCCTCTGTGTCCTTGGTCATCCAAAGCATCCCTCATATACCTCGGATTTAATCCCCCACATCAATAGGATGTTAATGATGATTGTAACACTTAATAGTAACAGCTGGTATTTATATACCACTTTAAGATTTACAATGCTCTGTACATAATTCTCACAAGAATCCTGTGAGGGAGGTGTTATTATTATATCCATTTTACAGATGAGGAAGCTGAGACTAAGTGTCCGAGGGGAAATTTGAACTCAATTCTTCCAAATTCCAATTCCAGCACTCTTAACCTATTATAGCATGTATGACGCCTTGGCAAAACTTCTTGTTGTTTTCTTTAATCATTTACTAAAAACAAAAAGCTGACCCAATGTTATAGAAGTTGGGGATGCAGGCCCAGTCTTGGAGAGCCTTTCCAGTTCCATTCTCAGGAAACAGGGCAACTACAGCCCCGTCCTCTCTACTTCTTCCCCACAGTGGAGCCGATCTTTTTTCCAGTATCCATTCCCAGGCAGTGGTGGCAGCAGGGGCTCTGGGCAGCTTGCCAGTGTAGACAATGTCTTGCTTGGTCTCAGTGGTCTGAGTAAGGAAGCTCGGGCATCCCATCTGGGGGTACTTGACAGGGGCAGGTGGTAGCTTCCCTTTCTTCCCACCCCACTGCCACTGTGATCCCTTTCCCTCTTTAAGTGACCCACACTTTCACAGTTCCTGGGGGAGAACACTCTTCAGCAAGCTGGCACACTGGAATTCTTGAGATTTTAATCTCTTTTCTTTAAAATAAGAAGAAAGGAAGACTATCCATTGCAGAGACATCCAGTACAGACAGGTTCAGAAGATGATCCATTTCAGACTCTCCCTAGATTGCAGGTGCAATGCCTTGTTTTTCCTTTTCTTCCTCTTCCAACACCACTTTTCCTTCCTCCTCCTCCTCCTCCATTGCCTCTGTCTATTTCTTCAGTCATCCAGATTCTCACACCATCATGGCGGCCCTCAGCCCAAGATCATGATTGTAGAGGATGAACCAGGGTGTGATCTGGGCTGGATGTGCATGCCTAAGCATTTTGTTGAAGATGTGGAAAAGATATTCATTCCTCATAGGCCTGTTGTCTGTTCTTCATTCTTGGAGAGGACCATGACATCAGGGAGCTGATGCCATGACATGCAAGTGAATTGGATTTAAGTGAGGCAGGGCTGGGCAAAGTCACTATCCTCACTTTCTTCTCTGGAGCCATCTGGGTCCAGTGGAGATATATAGATCAGGAAGACTGTAGATGGCCCAGGATGTAGTGGGAGACCTTGGTCTTTTTATTGTTTTTTATTGTCTTTATTAATTTGTTTGTTTACTTTTAGTTTACAAGATTCAGTTCCACATTCCCTTGAGTTTCAAATTTTCTCCCCCTCCCTCTCCTCCCCCCCTCCCCATGGCAGCATGCAATCAAGTATAGGATCTGCAAATACTTTCATATTAGACATTAGACAGGTTGTGAAGAAGGATTGTAACCGATGGAATGAACAGTGGGAAAGAAGAAACAAAGCCAAACAAGAGAAAGAAAGAGAGCAGGTGGTTTGCTTCAGTCTGCTTTCAAGTTCTGTTCTTTCTAGTTCTTCCTCTGAATGTAGAAATCTATTTCCATCATGAGTCTTCTGGGGTTGTCTTATAGCCTTGCAATGCTGAGAAGAGTCCAGTCTATCAAAGTTGGTTGTTACACATACGTTGTGTCTGTGACTGTGTAGAGATTTCTCCTGGTTCTGTTCTTCTCACTCAGCATCAGTTTGTGTATGTCTCTCCAGGTTATTATGAAGTCCATCTGTTCCTTGTTTCTTATAGCACAATAGTATTCCATATACCACAACTTGTTTAGCCATTCCCCAATTGATGGGCACCCCCTTAATTTCCAGTTCTTTGCCACTACAAAAAGAGCTGCTAAAAATATTTTTGTACATATAGGTCTTCCTTCCACTTCTGTGATCTTTTTGGGATACAACCCTAGAATTGGTATTGCTGGGTCAAAGGGTGTGCAATTACCGGTATTTCCCTTTGGGCATAGTTTCAGATTGATGTCCAGAATGGTTGAATTAGTTCACAACTCGGCCAACAATGCATTAGTGTTTCAATCTTCCCACATTCTCTCCAGCATTTGTCATTTTCCTGTTTTGTCATCATCGCCAATCTAGCTGGTGAGATGTGGTACCTCAGAGTTGTTTTGATTTGCATTTCTCTAATCAATAGTGATTTAGAGCATTTTTTCATATGCTTATAGATATCTTTAATTTCTTCCTCTGAAAACTTCCTGTTCATAACCTTTGACCATTTATCAATTGGGGAATGACTTGTAGTCTTACAGACTTGACTCAATTCTCTATATATTTTAGAAATGAAGCCTTTATCAGAGACACTGGTTGTAAATATTCTTTCCCAGACCTTGGTCTTTTTAAGTTAAGGTCTTTAACAGGTCTCAGTTTGACTGAGGCAGAGCCCATTCATTGATTAAGGCTGGGTAAGACATGAGGCACAGAATGTCCTCTTTACCTAATCCAAAAAAATATATATATATATATCTCAATCTAGGAGGGGTTTCTGCCCAAAATAGAACCAATTGCTATTTACATTCACTTTCAGCCAATCAGGGCCCAAACAATGACCAAGCAGGGCTTGGGCTGGGACCTATTGTTGGCCAATCAGTGAGAGCCAGCTTGATTTGGGTTTAAGGTGTAGTCCTTAAGAAAAAAAGGTTTCAGGGATCAAAATTTACATTCCTTTGGGAAGAGTACCCAAGGTAAGGGTATGTTACCTTTGTGAACAGAGGAAAAGAAAAGGAAAAAAAAAGAAAAGAGAACAGACTAATCATGGACTGGACCTAATGACTGGAGACCATATCATTACTCTTTGGGCCCTCAAGGGTAGCTATAAATTCTCTTCCAATTTGCTGAATTATATCAAGGCAATGAAGAGGGAACAATGATAAATCAATTCCTCAGGCTGTAGAACTATTATAAAGGCCAATCAAGAGAGGAGATAAAAGCAACTGATGGAGCTGATTCCAACTGTAACTGAAAAAAAAATCCTGATTGTTGAAAATTAATAACACTAATAACAGGGAGGAGTTACATAGTACTTTAAGGTTTGCAAAGCACTTTACAAATATTTTCTCATTTTATCTTCATAATCCTGATAAGTTGGTGCTATTATTATCCCCATTCTACGAATGAGGAAATTGATGCAGGGGGTAAGTGACTTTCCCAGGGTCACACAACTAGGCTAGATTTGAACTCAGACCTTCTTGACTTCAAGTCTAGGGTATTTTCCACTGTGCCACCTAGCCCACCTCAAATTGGCACAGGTAATAAGATACAAGCTTTACTTTCTCAGCTTGAGAAGTCTAATCCCCAACTGGTGAAAGTAGCCAGCTTGTTGGTATCTACCTCTAAGTCTCAAAGACACCAGCAGATTTGACTCGTGGGATTTGAAATTCCACACAAATTTGCCCTGAGAAACGCCCTTGACTATGATGAATATTTCAGGGATTTAAATAATGTTCCTGTAATTAATGAGACCATGAGGTGCAACTTAGTGTACATAACAGCTTTGACACACTTTGGGGGAACTCATCAACCTCACCTCTGAATCACCAGCTAAATTTGTTCAGTGTTCCAGTCCTGTGACCATCTGGTTACCAGAGCTTTCTGCATGTACTGTATCTTGTCTGTTTTATATTTTAGAAATGCTAGACAGTCGTTACAGTTCTGATTCCTAGACTAACACCTACCCCTGGATGAGTTATATCGCTTCAATCTCTGTTTGACTCATGACTGGCAAAGTCTTTAAACTACAGCAACACAATTTAAAGAGTTAAAATATTGTAAATGTGAGAGATGTTCAAGGAGACACACTGAGTTTTAATTGGTAATTTAATTTTATATATTAATGAATATTCAGATAAATGATTGAATAATTCAGTTGACACCATTGGAATGTCAGATGGAAGTCAGTTTCAATATCTATTCTAGTTCTGTTACAAAATTTGAGAGATTTAATTATTTCCGGATAATCTTATTGAGGAGGAATATGTGACCCTCACCCTTTTTCCCAAATGAACTTGGGTTCCTACTTTTTGAGGGGGAGGGTGATTCAAGCTCCCCACAATCCTGGCGAAAGGAAGGAGCTGTGGGCAGCAGCCATATTTCTGGGTCCCACTGGCATAGCCTTGTGCCCTTGGGCACCCTGCAGTTCACCCTTCTAGGCAAAGTATGGGAGTATCACCCAGGTTCAGTACATTCTGCCCACCCTCCCTAGCAGCTAGAAGTTCCTAGAATTTACATTTTTGTTTCAAGAACTTTTCAAAAGTATATTTTTTATTTAGTATTTTATTTTCCTCTAGTTACATGTACAAATCATTTTTAACATTCATTTATGAACTTTGAATTCCAAATTCTCTCCCTTCCTCCCCACCCACCCTCATTGAGAAGGCAAGCAATTCAATATAGGTTATACATGTGTAGTCATGCAAAACATTTCCATAATAGTCATGTTGTGAAAGAAAACATAGACCAGGAAAAAAAGACCTAAAGAAAAATAAAGTTTTTTTTTAAAGTATGCTTGAATCTGTATTTGGAGACCATCAGTTACAAGAACTTTTTCCTACTGTTGTTAACAAGGAGTCAAAATTGGAGCACAGAGGTAATTTTGCTGAGATGAACAATAAAACAAAAGGCAAAAAAACCATTTTCCTTGAGCTGTCTGTCCCACTCTTAAAGATTTCCATTCTGTCACCCTTGTCAGAAGCAGTTTCTTTGAACATATTCTGAAGACTATGACATCTGCTTTTGAAGTCTCTGATTCAAAAAGCTTAAAATAAAGGCTGTCTCTTTGTGGGGGTGGGGGAAGAAAGAGGGAGAGGGATGGAGAAAGAGAGGGAGATTAAGATAGAGAAAGGGGAAAGAGAGGGACAGAGAGAGAGAGAGAGAGAGAGAG
>NW_027185655.1:9364947-9388943 GCF_028583685.1 Petaurus breviceps papuanus | reverse complement strand
AGAGAGAGAGAGAGAGAGAGAGAGAGAGAGGAGGAGGAGGAGGAGGAGGAGGAGAAAGAAGGACATAGACAAAGGAAAAGTCAGAGAGACAGAGATAGAGAGAGAGAGAGGGAAGACAGGAGGGAGGAAGAGGAAAAGGGAGAAAGGGAGAGAGAGAGAATCACAATCCCTATGGTCCTTGGCTTAGAATATGCTGAGAATTTAAGACCTGTCCTGTAGGCATATATCTCAGCTGTACTGCAACTCTGCATAAAGGGATGTTACCCAAGAAAAAACTTCCTGATACAGAAGTATAACGGGCTGCCTAAAAACTTAGTGGTTTCAGTCTTGGAAAATTTCTACTGGAGGTCTTTAGGGAAAAGATGGATGACCACTTGCCAGGCATCTTATAGAAAAGTTCCGTTGTTTAGATGGTCTCTGAGGCCCTTTTTCATTCTGAGGCTCTGTGATTTTGTTTCATAGGCTATAGGGTCTTTATTCTCTTTTTTTTTTCCCAGCAGATTTTTTTTTCAAATAAGTTTTCTCATTTCTATAATCCTTGAATTTACTGGTAATTTTCATTAAAATAAAGATAACTTATTTAAAAAAACTTTGATAATTAAAATCTGAAATTAGAAGTAAACTGTCCTTTGATATATTAAATATTTACATATTAAATACTAAATATTTATACATATTCATTGTTAAATCATATCTATATGTTAAAGGACAGTATAGAGTTCTATAATAGTAAAAAGTATATATTAATATATAAAATTTAGCTATTTCTAGATCATATGTTCACATAATAAATTGTAGTAAATTATATCCATGTATCAAAGGATACTGAATAATAATATATAATAGTTTAAAAGTATACATTTATATATAACATTAATAAATCATATTCAATATTAATGTATATTAAATTATATTTATTAAATATAGCAAAGCTTTCTACAATAGTAAAAAGTATATATTACTATAGAAGCATTAGATATTTGCATGTAATGTATTAAATATGTATGGATATTAAATTATACCTATGTAACTAAATAAGTCATATTAAATATTAACAGATGTTAAATCAGATATTAAAGGATAATCTATGTTTATATAATAGTAAAAGTATAGTTATAAATGACATAGGAATATGTTAGTTGTTAAATATTTGTAATGTTATTGGGAGTTAAGGTCTTCCAGCCCATTAATAGACCTCACCTGGAATCCATTAAACATTGTTGAGGGGAGGTTTGCTTGTAGAAAGGCTTTCACACCTTTTGCTAATTTCTAATTAGGCACTGAGTCAGGAGGGTCAGAGAACTGTTTATGTACTCTGAGTTGGTATTTTGCTTTGGGGGTTTGCTTAGGAGAAGGATCTTGTGATTCCCTGGTCAGTATTCTGAGGTATGTTCAGAGCTCCCTGACTGCTCAGATGTAAAGGGTTTCTCCATCCAGGGATGTATATAAAGTATATAGCAATACTGCTTTGATTCAGGCAGTCAGAGCCCTCTCTGTTGGTCTTTATTTCTGTTTGTATTTTCTCTGAAATTCAGGGTGCTGAATTTTCCCCTGAACTAGTGAATGTAACTGAAAAAGACTGCTGACTCCTTAAACAGCTACCTTTCCTAATAAAGCAGATCTAAGAACCTGTGCTAACAGCCATCCTGGGTATGCTAGTGTGGCTGTCACTACAATGTTTTAGATAAGAAAAATATTAAATTATATTGCTTTACGAAAGGATAATTTGCTTCCCCTTGTTTCTGATTTACATCATCAAAGTTTTGAAAAACAGCTGGCATATATGCTTTCCCTCTTTTAATGATTTCCTATTTATCTTGTATACAGCTTGCCTTTTATATTTTTGTTTTCATGTTGTCTCCCCTGTCAGATCATAAGCTCCTTGAGGGCAGGGGCTGTCTTTTTGCTTCTTTTTAATCCCCAATGAACGAAGGAATCATAGAGATGCATTGTTTTTTGACGTTAGGATAGATTTGATTCCATTGGCATTATCAGAAGATGTTGGCATTTTGTTCAATCTGTACATATATAAATGTCTAAGTGGGGCTCTTTGCAAAAGGCAAGAGAAAAAGGCACGTCCTAAGCCAACCTCACAACATCTAACTTTCCTTTATGAACGTCATTATGCTGCTAGCCGAAATTTCAAACTGCAGAGCCTTTGGTTTAAAGCGTTCATTTGAATAATATTTTGAACAAACCTGCAGTTGCATTCAACAGGGACTAATTCAAAGTATGTTTTAGAAAAAATATTTAGCTCTTGTAATGTGCAACTTGGTAAAACTGTATTCACCACTTCCTTCCTTCTCCTGATGCTATGTACTGTGGTGCAATAGAGTTATACCCCAAATGTCCTTATAACATTTGTAAGCTTCATTTCACAACAAAAGTATTCATGCATTCTAACCAAGCTCTACCCTAAAAATCAGGGTTTCCACTAAAGTTCTCTAGGTCTTCCCATAAGACCCATCCAGGTCAGATCTTGGTGCCTTTAAACATGTCAGAAAACATTTAACGCTTTATATAAACAAATCTCAAATAAATGGCCCTTATGAAAAAGGGCCATCATGAAAAAAAACTGCCAGTTTCATCAGCTTACCTAGTTCTTTTTAGAATACAAAGGAAATATGAACAAGAAAAAAATACATTGAGGTTTCTTAGCTTTTGGCCCACATCCTTCAAAGTCAGCCTTGGTTTCTTTCCATTTTCATCCAGTCTCCTGACCGCCTCTGCCAATGACCTCCCATGTTACAGAAGAACCTGACACTGTTCTATTTGCCTTTCCCAAATGTGGACAGCAGTTTTTTGTTTAAAGTTTACACTCATCTGAGAGTTCCTGTCTCTAGTTAGATTAATTAGGGATTAAGGATTTACTAGGGAGCAAAGAGTTAGTCCTTCATTATCCTCTCCCAGGATGCCACTGAATTATCAGTTTTTTGTCCTCTGGTTAATAAATAAGAAAAATAACAATAATAGCTAACATTTATGTAGCACTTACTATATGCCAGGCACTGTGCGGAGTATTTTACAATTATTATCTTAATGGAGCCTCACAATAACCCTGGGAGATAGGTGCTATTATGATCTTATAGCAGAGGGTAAATGACTTGCCCAAGGTCACAGAGCCAGTAAGTCTCAGAAAGCAGATTTGAACTGAGGCCTTCCTGACACTATTTACTACATCAGCTGGCTAATCACTTCTCTATCTCTTCCCCTCATCAAGAGGTAGCTAGGTAGCATGGTGGATAGACTCTTGGCTCTAGAATTAAACTTTCCTCTCAGACGCTTACTAGGTGTGTGACCCTGGGCAAGTCACCTAACCTCTGCCTCAGTTTCCTCATCTATAAAACGGGTACAATAACAGCACCTACCTCCCACTGTGAGCATCAAAGGAGATACTGTTTGTTAAATGCTTAGATCACCACATAGTAGGCTCTTAATAAATGCTTGTTTCCTTCCTTCTTCTGCTGCCACAGAAGAAGGACATAAGCTCAACTCCATCACGGTCACCTCAGCACATCTTTGTTCAGTCCAGCGCTGTCTCCAGTCTCCGGAAAAAGCCAATTATTAAGCTTGTGTCGTTTGAATTTTCATTTCCAGGAACATATCTTCTATTTATAATATTGTTGCTATGGAACTATTTACCCACTGCCACACAGCTACCTAAAGTAACAGCGATAATGAACTAATTTATAAAAAGAGAAGCGGGCTTATAAAACATCACCAGCGGCAAGGGAGGATAACAAAACAGACCTAGGTTTTTTGTTTGTTTGTTTGTTAAGCTTTTTTGGTAACACAGTGGCAGGGAAGAGAGGAGAAAGAAGAGGACCTTCAATTCCGGTACTCTGCAGCTGGGGAGGAAAGCCCACTCCCACCTCTCAGGGCCTTCCTCCAGGTGGGGTTTTCCAGTCTGGTAGTGTGTCTGCTTGAGAAGATAATGCTGGCTGAACCCAAGGAAGCCTGGCTGCTTTCCACTTCATTAAACAGTCTTCCTTCACCCTGTTTCTTGGTCTAAAAGGCCTCAGCCAACCCCACACCCCCGACCATGCCCATCTGGTGGTATCTCATCCTCTCTCTCCCAAACCCTAGACGTGGCCTAACCATGAGCAAGTCATACTTCTCCAATAGTTTACCTCCATCTTCATTTCTCTAAACAATGTTCTGCAGATGAATTCATATATATAACAGTGATTATCCTGCCTGAGAGCCAGGCTGTTACGTTTCCCCGGTCCACTGACTCAAGCCTCTACCAGTTGTGTTCTCGAAATCTTAGGGACCCCCCAAACCCAAGTTCCATTTAACCACTTGCAAGCCAGATTAGCTTTTACAAAGGAATATTTTTGTCAAAGGTTTAGCAAGCACTGGGGGAAATTGTGAAAATGAAAAATCCCAAAAGATATCACTAAAACTTTAGTTTCAAAAGAGCATAGTTGAACCAAATATACATTCTCCTCCAATACCTTGGGGGTGGGGTGGGTGGAGGGTGAATGGGTACACAGTTTAACTCAATTTTAATATGACATAATCCCACCAAGTTCCAAGTCTAAAGCATCCCTGGGTTCTCAGGGCTCACCAGCTGGGCTGGCAGCAACATCCAGCCTGGAATCCAGGCTCCATGTCGCCATGGCTTGAGGTCTTAGGTCCAGGCCAAGGATTTCACTATATATACATAGAACTAAAAAGGACAAATCAAAGCAAATCAAACCCTAACTCTACTTTTCTGGGTTATAGGGCTTAAAGGCAGGGTGGGAAGCCCTTCTCACACACAGTTGAGTGCATGGTACCCATACTGTGGGTGAATGAGACCTTCAACTCTGGACCAAGAGAGTCAGAGATAGAGAGAGATTGAGTCTTGAAGACTCAGCCTTTCTGGCTACATAACAAATGGAAAGTGGTTGTTCTTCCCCTCTTCTGGAAGAGAAATTCAGAATATCTTCTCCCAGAATCAGGTACCCATTACTTCCCATATGGATCCTTCTATCTTAGGTAACACCTTGCTACATATAATTTAATGTTTTTCTTCACCAAACTCTGGGTGTATATGTCCAACCTTTTTCTGTATGGTACAGATGAAGGTGAGGTTCATGTGATGCCTGCTTCCTCTACCTTTTCCTCCATGTCTGTATAATCATTTTCTTTCCACACACCTCCTCGCTCTTTCTTCCACAGAATATTCCTTTCCCCTTTCCTTTTCTTACTTAAGCTTATCAGATAGACCAAAATGTAAGCCAGGTCCTCTATGTTTCTTGAGAAACTAGGGTTCTAAAGGGACACCCATTTCTTTTTGTCCTCTAAGAATATAAACACTTTCTCCTCATACAGCTCCATCCACTATAGCTCTCTCCACTCCTGCATTTGCATTTCTAAAACTCTATTCAGCTCTTGTCTTTTCTTCAGTAAAAGTGACAGTTTATTGATCTGAGGCATAGGTCTGCTCAGAGTTCTAAGAGAAACAGTTTACACTGACTCGAAGTTCCAAGATAGCAACTGCTCATTTCTGAATGTGGTTCATAACAACACCAGTAACACTGGCTGACTCCTGCCTGGAATTCTCTAGCTGCTAATCTCTGCTTACTGGCTTCCCTGGCTTTAAATCTTAGCTGTAAGAAGTCTTTCCTGATCTCCCTTAATATGAGGGCCTTCCCTCTGTTGATTATTTACAATTTCAGTTGTTTGCACATTGTTTATCTCATTAGTCTGTTGAGTTTCTTGAAAGCAGTGCTTATTTTTCTTTTTTGCCTTTGTTTGGATCCCTAGCCCTTAGCACAGTACTTGACCCATAGGATGTCTCTTAATACATCTTTTTGACTTGACTTGAATGTGACAAGCTTTTGAATAGTGGAATAAATGGTGACCACAGAATGCTTCAATGATGGGTATTTAAAAAATAAAATAACTTTGAGGTTATTCACTGGGGAACTATGAATACCCAAACTGTTCTATTATTATAGGACACTGTAATTTACCTAATTGTAATCAGAAGATGAGAATTTGGTTACTAACTGAAGCCAAGGTGGATTAAATTGCAGAGGGTCCCCAGAGTCTGAACTCAGAAAGATAAAAGAGAGGAGAAAGGACAGGTTTCAGACCCGTGTTAAAGAGAAATTCTAAAATTCTCACCATTTTGTTGCTGGTTATTGCTGAAAAGTATAAGTTTGTGTGTGCTGTAGGGTTTCTTTTGCTTTTATAAATATATATGTATATGCGTGTATACATATATATGTATGTGGATATCCATATATATGTGTGTATATATATACATATACATACATATATATATATATATATATATATATATATATACCTCTGATGTTGCTACAGCTTTTTGATTTATTAAGTAAATAGTTATTTAAAGAATATAATATGATATTGTAAGGTCCAGAATTCCTCTGGCTGGGGAATCCTGTATCTCCTCCATAACCATTTTTATACCAAAGGAAGAGTGATTATAGGCAATCATTTAATCAATCACTATGAATACTTACAAACAGGGGCAAGACAGTTTAGTGGATCCCTGCAAAGAACTCCCAAAATTCTGGTGGTAATGACAGAAAACAGACACAGAGAGAAGTTACTGAGTGTATCACTACTGATTAGTGGATAGATTTTGTTTTCTGCTTAGTGATGAGCTTGGACATGAAGCCAATGTTATGCCCAAACATAAGTTTGTGTGTCGATCATGTCCAGTCTCATTATAGGTTATGATATTTTTGTTTTGACTTTCATAGGTCAGAGTATCTCAAGTTATGACTCAGTGTCTAAAATATAATTAAGTATCTAAGTTATGATTCTAAACAGGTTACCATGTTCAGGCTTCCACCTTTTATAAAGTTTAAGTTTTTATGACTTTTCATTTATTACTGTATTTTAGTACTTTTTCCTAATTGAGACCCCACCGATATCATTGTGTGAATGGCTGGATTTGTATAAATGTCAGGACTAAAGTGCTGAGTAGGGGGAGTATTATTTTCCTCACTATAGGCTACCTCTAGAACTCTGAGAAAATGTAACTGTGGTCTTTCTATAGGAGTCTATACCTGTTCATGTGAGAGTGAATAACATAATGCCCTGTGTAAGAGGTGTGAGGCTAGCCTACACTGTGGAAAGACACATCCCACACATGTCCTTTTTTTCCCTGTAGGATTATACACTGTTTTCCAGGTAAGTTATCCTTTATCTTCTGTCTTTTGGAATATCATCTTCCAAACTAGCCCTCTTCTTAATGGTGATAGCTATCAAATTTTATGTGTTCTCGATTATTGTCCATTAGTATTTGAATTCTGTCCTTCTGGCTACTCAGTTGTTTTGTTTTATTTTGTTTTTAATTGGAAAGTGCTGGATTTGTACCATGAATTGCCTTGGAGTTTTCATTTTGGGGTTTCTTTCATGAGATGATCAGTAAATTAATTCGTTTCACTTTTCCCTCTGGTTTGAGGAGTTCTGATCACTTTTCAGGTATGATTCCTTGGAATACCCAGGCTTTTTTTTTTTATTGTGGAGTTCAGGAAGTCTGATGATGCTCAGAATTTTTCTCCTTGAATCATTTTCCCAGGTGTTTCTGATAAGAAATGCCTTATGATATGGCATCAATATGGTGTCAAGCTCAGTCCTTCTAAGCAGGTATAGAGTGCTCAGCCAAGGCAATCCCCAATCAGACTTTGGTGCATGTACAGACATTTTGTAATTGGCTCCAGTCCTCTGACTACATGTGAAAAGGACTCTTTTTACTATGGAGCTGGAACCAGGAGGCATTCAATGGGGTGCACACTAATCAGTGTGGGCCTCTGCAATTTTGGTCTTTTTGGTTTTCCTGTTCTTTATTGTTTCTTCATTTTGGTATTAGGACTATCTTTGTCTCAAAAAAGGGATCTTGGTAGAATGCTTTCTTTCTCAGTTTTTGTGAATAAGTTGTGTAGTATTATTTGTTGTTGTTTTTAATTTGAAAGAATAATCCTATGAATCTGCCAGGGCCAGTTTTTTTTTCTTTGATAGTTCCTTTACAGGTGGTTCTTTTTCTTCTTCTGAGATTGGATTATTTAAAATCTCTATTTGGTCTTTTCTTAGTTTGGATATTTTATATTTTTACTCTGCCATCTTGTTCTTGCTTTTATTCCGCCATCTTGGCTCCACCCCTCCCCCCCATTTTATATTTTTAAGATATTCCTTGTATATATTTTTCTATGTACTGGTTTACATTTCCCCCATTAGAATGTAAAGTCATTGTAAGTAGAGATTTTTTCTTTCTTTCTTTGTTTTTGTATTCTAACACCTAGCCCAGACTCTGGCACACAGTAGGCACTTAAATGTTTATTGATTGACTGATTGATTTGAAACATACATATTAATACAGTATTGGTGGAGCTATGAATTAGTGTAACCATTATATAAAGTAGTATGGTACTGTTCCCCAAAAGTCACTAAATTGCATAATTTTTGAAACTGATACCATTACTAGGAATATGCTCCAAAGAAATAGAAAGAAAAAGAAAAGGATTCCTAGGGACCAAGTATTTACAGCAGATTCTTTTTTTTTTTTTGTAGTGGCAAAGAATTTGGAACCAAAGAGGTATTATTCAACTGGGAAATGCCTGAACAAATTATTTTATGTGAATGAATGTGACAGAATTTCACTTCACTGTAGAAGTAATGAGAGAAATAGTTTCAGAGATACTAGACTTGTATAAACTAGTACAAGATGAAGTGAACAGAAAAAGAACAATTTATACAGTAACAACAACATTGTAAAGTTAAACAATTTTGAAAGACAAGAATTCTGATTTGATGATTCAAGAGGACCTATGATAACCTCCTGACATAGATGTTATAGACTCAAAATGGAGAACGAAATTTTTGGATGCAGTCCATGAAAGACTTTGCTTTGCTTGACTCATATTTGTTATAAGCATTTGGTTGTTCTCTCCCCCCCCCCACCTGGGAATGGAGAGGGAGGGAAAATAAATACTTGTTTTTATACATATAATATACACACACATATATGTACATGTGGAATATATACATATGTATGTGTAGGCATTTTTAAAAATATTGAGTGTCAAGTTCCCTATCAGAAACTCTTGACGGAGGTTTTCAGTTTCACGGAGTCAGGAGGACCTGAGTTCAAATCTGACATCAGACACTCAACACAAAACTAGCTATGTGACCTTGGGTAAGTCACTTAATCCCAATTGCCCTACCTTCCCCCTCCAAAAAAGTAAACACACACACACACACACACACACACACACATGTTTCTTCCTTTTCTAGTATAGTGGCTAGAAGTAGTTGCTGTTGGGACTCACAAGGGTTCAGGCTACAAGAAGGACATAGGGTTCTCTGTACCCAGAATACAGGGTTTTCTACCCCTATACTAAATTCATTGCTGGGAAGAACCTGACTTCTCAATAGAGAAAGTAGGCTCATTGTCATGATTTCAGGTCCTGGGGAAAGTTGCTAGCTATAGTTACTAACTCTAAAAATAGTTATGGGTTTGAAAGTCTAAGGGGTTTCCCTAGAAAAGGGAGCAAGTAAAAGAGGTGCCCAATGTACTGTAGGAATCACATCTAGTACAGTTCATTTTATTCCCACACACATGGCCTTTAGACCAAGGGACAAATGGAGACATCGACAAAGAAAGTAAATGAGGCTGGAAGCTATTGGTGAGGATTCCTTATGGTACAGTCAGGTGGAAGACCAATATTTAAGTATATTGGGACCTGAGCAATTGTTACAGGATTAATAATGTTATGTTTCATTTTTCATTGTCCACATTTGATCTTTCAGTGGTATCTCTCCAATGCAGATTTCTCCTTGGAGGCAGCTCATTCTTTTTTTTTTTTTTAAGCAATTGGGGTTAAGTAACCTGCTCAAGGTTACACAGCCAGGTGTTTCTGGGTGGGTGCTGAGTGTCTGAGCCCAGGATTCAATCTCCAGGTCTTCTCAACACTGGAGCCAGTGCTCTTACTCGCTGTGCTACCTGGCCGCCCCGATGCAGCTCATTCTTGATGCTGGTACTACACTATTTTCTCTGTTTAAGGATACTATCACTCTTACCTTACTGGTGGGAGACACCATCACAGTAATTGCAGACCTCTAGGCTATCCAGGTTCTGATAAGGCTTTGTATAAAAGGTAAGGAGACACAAAAAGGTAAGTTCATTTCAGGCACCTGTCTGCCTGGGTGAGACTTGAGTTGACCATGGGTGGCTAAGTGGGGATTAGGCAATTGCCCTTCTCCTACCTGACTCTCTGGATAGCCCAGTCACCTTCATGCTTCAAAGTGGGAAGACTGAGAGTGGTTATGGGCCAAGTTTCCCCTTTAGTATTAAGATGGAATTTTGGCTCAGCAGGCATTCAGGGAATTCAACCCATCACTGACTCACATGTGGTCAAATGACAGCCCCCAAAGTTCCCACGAGGTCCACTCGAATGGAATCTGGGCATTCGTGCTATTTCACTTTGTTTCTCTACCTGGACCTTTGTGCAGGAAAAGCAGTTGGCTTTTCTAAGTGCGTTTTGACATTAAACAGAAGGTTTTTAGGGATTTTCATTTGAAATTCCTTCATTAAATCAAACGGTTGGTTCACAGGCTATGTGCAAGAGGAATTGTTCCATAATAAAAAAAATTGAATAAATATTACAAAAGGGATATTAATAACAATCCATGGTGTATTTGAGTCAGATGACCTGGATATAAATCTTTGTTCTGCCTCTTATTACTTATGGGCAAAGCCCCTCAATTTCTTTAGACCAGGGGTGGGGAACCTATGACCTTGAGGCCACATGTGGCCTTTAGACTAAGGGACAAATGGAGACATAGACAAAGAAATTAAATAAGGCTGGAAATTACTAGTGAGGGTTCCTTGTGGGCATGGGTTGGACAAGATGGAGACTATGGTCCCTTCCAAATGTCATATTCTGTGATTCTGTGAGTTTTGGAAGAGAAAAACAGAAACTAGAAAGGGCATTTATGTCATAAAAAGGACTTGAAACCAAGAGAGATGAGTCAAAAGCTGTAATTTCTGCAGTATTAGTGTCCCTGTGCTTACAGAAGCACCAGGCAGCATGGCATTAACTGGTACTTATGTGTTCATAGCTTGTACTCTAGAATTTGCTTGGCTATATAAATGAACAGTTTCTAGAATAATTGGGCAATGCACTTGTGATTTCCTTATTCAGATGAATAATAAATAAGAAAAATGCCATTCATATTATTAATGATATGAAGACAGACCCTTGGTAGATGCCCAATATTAATTGTTGTAGATATCATAAAATTGGATAAAAATAATTTCTGCAAGTGACCAAGTTCAGCCCTAAAGCATTTGGAAAGCCTGATGAAAAACAAATTTTAAATAAGTAATAAACAAAAGAAAGAATAACAGATATAATAAAGTTAACATATTAGGGAAAATTATGAAGTTATTGACCCAGAGGATAAAGATTCCCCTTATTTTTGTATGAACGAGTAATATATATATATATATATATATATATATATATGTGTGTGTGTGTGTGTGTGTGTGTGTGTGTGTGTATATATATATATATATATATATATGCTTTACTATGCTAAGTTCTGAGTATGCAAACAGAAAAGTGGAGACAGCCTGTGCCCTCAGGGGAAACAACACATGAGTTCTCAGCTACAAATCAGATGAAAAAGTTCCAAAGTCCTTAGGATGCCAAGAAGATGGTAATGAATCTTTTAGAATGTCATTTCCCCTGATAAAATCACGTTTCTGAGGTCAGACCATTTGACAGTGCCTAGGATTCTCATGTCAAGAACCTACTTTTTTGGGTTTTCAGGAGATATGGTTGCTGAGGAAGCAGGAGCTTCAACACCAGAAGTGGTTGCTAGGTCTCTTTCTCCATAAGAGTAGCTCTCCTGGACAGTGGCTGCAGGGCCTGGGCTGGGAACAGAACCAATGGGCAGAGGGTAGAGTTCAGGGACCAGCGTTATCTCTGTCAGGTTTTATGGGGATGTAGTGGTTCAGGTGGTGGTTTGTTTGTAGAATGTCACCCAGTGTACTAACAACTATACTGTCAAGTCTTGTTTTTCAGGAGGTGTTATTCAATTTAAGTCTTGGAACTTCAAAAGACTCTCATATCTCAATCAACTATTTAATAAGTGCCTACTACTAGTGTATTAATTTCTCACTATATCTCAGGGTTGATTTCCGATGTATTGCCAAGGACCACTGACCTCACCTTTCCACATCTCCAGAGCATGTCCCCTTCTGACCTAGCTAGCGATCTGATTCAGACCCTCATCACCTCAGGCATTGATTATTGCCGTAGCCTGGTGGAGGGTCTGCCTGCCTCCGGTCCCTCCTCACTTCAATCCATTCTCATTTAGTCACTAAAGTGATTTTCCTACATTGAAGGTCTGATTATATACTACTCAATAAACCCCAGTGCCTTCCTATTGTCTCCAGGAGCAAATACAAAATGCTCTGTGCGGCATTCGACATCCTTCCTAACCTAGCCTCTTCCTACCCTTCCAGTCTTTTTACACCTTATTCTTCACTCCAGTGACACTGGCCTCCTGGCTGTGCCACAGACAAGATGCTCCAGCTCTAGACTCCGGGCATTTTTTCTGGCTGTGTCCCATTCCTGGAATGCTCTGCCTCCTCCTCTCCACCTACTGACCTCCCTGGCTTCCTTTGAGTCCCATCTAAAATTCCACCTTCTACAGGTAACCTTTCCCCATCCCTTTTAATTCTAGCCTTCCCTTTGTTAATTATTTCCTTTTGATCCTATATATGTTTTGTTTGTATATATTCATTCATTGTCACTCCTGTTAGACTGTGAGCTCCTTGAGGGCAGGGTCTGTCTTTTGCCTCTTTTTGTATACTTTGCACAGTGCCTGGCAAAGAGTGGTTGTTTAATAAATGCTTTCAGATTGATTACCATTTGCCAGTCACTGTGTTGAGTACAAAGAATAAGATAATCGCTACCACTAAGAAGCTTACATCCTCCAATGGGAGAGAAAAGTACATATACAAGGTATATATTACACTTATAGTTTAAACTAAGATTTTGGGGCCACTCTGTACAAATACATGCAGCAAAAACATAAAGCTAATAAATCAAATACACAAAAAACAGTAAAATAAAAGGTAGTTTGAGAGGGGTGGGGTGGGGGGACCAGGATGGGCATCGTGTAGAAGATGAGGTTTCAGCTGCTTCTCAAAGGAGGAAAGTGACGCTATGAGGCAATGATAAAAAGGGAGTGCATCCCAGGCAAAGGGGACTGCCAATGCAAAGGTGAAGAGATGGGAAATGGAGTATTATTATAAGAGAGGAATAGAGAGGGCCATTATTGCTGGACTGCACAGTATGGTAGGGGTGGTAATGTACAATGAGGTTAGAGAGAGAAACTACAGACAGGGTGAGTCCAAGGAACCTCTGGTGCCCTTATTCAGGTAAATTCACGTGCTTCCTTGAGGCTACAGGAAGCCACTGCAGTCTCCTGAGTGAAATGACTGACATGGTCAGATCCTGCTTAAGGAAAATTATGTTAGTAGAAAGCAGTGTGTTCAGAATGGACCAGAATGGAGAGAGACTGGAGGCAGGGAGACCAAGTCGAAGGCTATTGCCATAATCTAGATGAAAGGTGATGAGGTCCTAAATGAAGATGGTAACTGTGAGTGGAGAGAAGAATGCAGACTTGAAGGATGCTGGGAAAGTAAAAATGGCAGGATCTGGCAATTGATTAGATGGACAGAATGAGGGAGAGTTAGGCAGAAGCTAGAACAATGCCAAGATGAGGAACCTAGGAAACTTGAAAGACTGTGATGGAAGTAGGGAAGTCTGGAAAATGGGAGGATTCCATGGAAAAGATAACAAATTCAATTTTGGACATATCGAATATAAGATGTGTCCAAGACTCCTATTCTGAAATATCCCACAGGATATTTCCTGAGTCAGGACTGAAGATCTGGGAGTCTCCTGCATAGAGATGACATTTAAGCCCATTGAATCTGAGTCATTATTTCCACTCATTAATGCTGCAAGTTTATTACATAACTCCTCCTCAGATGGAGGGCTGTGAATCAATTTCCAGATACTATTTCCTACCTGGATTTTTTTTTCAGGTATTCTTGAGTATTCACATGACTTTAGTTATTCACAGGACATATCATTAGTAGATACTCCTGACCCTATATATATATATATATACATATATACATATATATATATATAAATATATATATAAATAAATAAGTGCCTACTAGTAGTGTATTGTATATATATGTAATATATTAAGTGCCTACTAGTAGTGTGTTGTATATATATATATATATATATTTATGTTCCATAGTCCTACCATCATCTTTCTTGCAGCATCCTAAGGACTACGGAAATATATATTTATATATTATATTATATATATTTTTTCTATAGTATTCCAATTTTTATTCTTGTAATGGCTAGAGGGGAGTGAGCAGAGAGGACAGGCTATCCCTCATATAGAAGAGACTGGGGAGCCTGCTTCTGGAAATCCATGATGATAACGGAAGTACTCTGCTCCCCAGTCTGGAGCATGATTCCCCAAACAGCTGGTTCCAGTCTGCTGCTGACAAGATGAGTCAGACAGTTTATTGGCTGTATAGCCAAAGTGTATTAACCCAGCCAGAGCATGGCCCCCTACGTGATTGATCTTTTTTTTTTCCTGCCTGGCTATGTTCTGGTGAGAGAATCAATGATGTAGAGATCTTGCTAGCCACTCTCAGCTCTTTCTCATTGTACCCCCTTCCCCCTCATCCAGTCAGTTGCTGAATCCTGTCGTTTCTACCTTCCTAAGATCTCCAACATACAGTCCCCCCTCCCCTCCCTCTTTTCCCTCTGTCCACGTGGGAAGTCATACCCATACATGAGGGATAGCTTGTACTTTGCAAGGTGTCTTAGGGTTTGGGGGCTAGATTTTTTTCCCCTTTCTTCCCTATTTATTCATTCTATCATTATTTTTTTCCCGGAAAGCTGGGACAATTAACTCTTTTGTCAAATATAGTTTTCATTTATGATCTCTTGAAATATAGCTCTGAAAAACCAGGCTTTGATAAAGCCAATTGTGATTAAAAAAAAAAAAATCACTCTGGCTCTCCCTGATTGGCCAAAAATAGGTTCCAGCCCCAGCCTCACTTGTTCATTTAATTCTGATGGCTCAGAGTGAGTGTAAATAGCAACCGTTTCTATTCTGGACAGAAACTTTGAGGGTCTTTTCCTACCAGACTGACTTTTCTGTGAAAGCAAACCAGGCCAAACTTACTTCAATTCTTACCTAGCCTTTAATTATTGAATGGGCTTTTGCCTTAGACAAACTGAGACCTGGAAAGGACCTTAGCTTAGAAAGGCTAAAGCTTCCCATTGCCTCCAGGGCCATCTCCAACTTAATCCTGCATATGTATTTATATCCTGTGTATGTATATGTTATCCTGTATATGACATCATTTGCATGTTATCTACCCCTTAGATACAGAGCTCCGAAAGAGCAGAGTGGTTTTTTTTTTTTTTCTGAATCCTTTGGCTTAGTCCAGTGCCTAGCATACAAAAGGTACTTAAATGCTTGTTGACCTGTCTTGGTGTTTGGCCTGTGAATAAAGGCCTGGTTCTCTGCCTCTTCGACTTTTGTTTAGGGGAAGGAGATTAACAATGGCTGTGACCTTGGGAGCTTTAGAAGGTCATGAGGCTGAGTCAGCAGAGTTTGGAAACTGCGGTCCAAACCAGGATTTGCTGGGAGCCAGATGGTGGAGTGAAGCCTCAAGTGGTTTGCTTTGAGTAGCTATCTCAGCAGTAACCAAGAGATCAACGAATGAACATGGCGGCACAAATTCTATTACCGGTAGATCTGTGTTTAATCTCCGCAAAGACTGAGGAGGCATGGGGAAGATTGGCTCTCAGTGTTAGGGGTGGGGAAGCAGTAATGATGGTGCTTCAGTTCTTGTGATAACTCTACAGTAAACAATCCCTTGTGAAAGCTATCTGGTGTTCACTGTTTAGCTGAAAATAGAGGAGAACACTCAAGAATGGGGGCTTGAGCCAATAGGAGTAGAGAAGAATAGGGTCAACTCTGCAGGGTTATACCTAGAGCCCTGAGTTACCTGAATATGTTGGGGGCCTTTCTCTGCTATGGAAAAAGCATTTATACAGCACCTTTTATGTGCAAAGAACCCTACTAAGTGCTTTTTACAAATATTGCCTCATTTGATCCTCACAACAATTCTGGAAGGTAGTGCTATTATTATCTCCATTTTTACAGATGAGGAAATGAAAGAAAACAGAGGGTAAGTGACTTGCCCACAGTCACACACCTAGTGTCTTAGGTCACCTTTGATTCAGGTCTTTCTGACTCCAGATCCAGCACTCTATGTACTTTCTTTCTTTAGAAAAGAAAGGTGACTAGTCTCCTTCTTTCTCTGGAAGAGTAAAGGCAGAGCATCATTCACTTTGTTCCCATTAGATAATTTCCTAACTCCAAGGTTCTTAAGATAGCCCAGGAGAGTAATTTCTTCCCAACTCGGTCTGTTTGGTTGCTAATGTCCAGTCCTTTCTGATTCTTCATGACCCCATTTGGAGTTTTCTTGGCAAAGATACTGGAGTGGTTTGCCATTTCCTCCTCTAGCTCATTTTACAAATGAGGAAAGTGAGGCAGACAGCATTAAATGACTTGCCCAGGGTCACACAGCTAGTAAGTGTCTGGGGCCAGATTTGAACTCAGGAAGATGAGTCTTTCTGACTCCAGGCCTGACATTCTATCTTCTGTGCCACCTAGCTGCCCATTCTATTTGACTAGTACTCAATAAAACAGAAGGCAAGGCTATAAGAAAAAAATTTAATTAGCATCAACTGATAGGATGTTGCTAAGTGGACATCAATGCCCCAAACAAAGGGAGATGCACATATATAGGATTTTACATAGCCACAGAAGGAACCTATCTGGTGAAATTACTCAGCCATTTTCCTGAGGAAATAGAGTAACTGATAGTGAAGAGAAGAAAGTGTTAACCTTGGGGTTAGAACATGCAAACCCTGGCCTCTCAGGAGTTGTCCCATATCAGCTTTGTTCCAGTGGGATATAGTTAACTGCGTTGGAATTATCTTTTATGATATCAGAGGTCTCCTTCTAGAAAGAATCAGTCTAGTTTATGCTTTTGAATAAAATACAGTCTGAGAGTCTCTCTTTATTTACAGGAACCTATGAGCTCTGTTTTTTTTTTTTTTTACCTCTAATGTTACTTCTTCTGGAGCAGAGGATATTTTCCCCAAACTCTGCATATATATATATATATATTTTTTTTTTCTATTTCATATATCTATAGTGCCTTATAAATATTAACTTTCATAAAACTGCAATATTTTTGAGTACCACACTCATATTTTCACACTGTCAGTTCATAATGCTAATATGACTTATCTGATCCCCAAATGGCAACACCCCCAAATGAACAATTTTATCAATTCCAACAGGGCAAATGAAAAATAACAATAGCAATATCAACCTTAGTTATGATGAGATTAAGGCAATTATAAAGTAGTTGGTGTTCTCTTAGTCACACAACAAAACTAAAATTCTTTTTTTTTTTTTTGGAGGGGGAAGGCAAGGAAATTGGGGTTAAGTGACTTGTCCAAGGTCATACAGCTAGTAAGTATGTCAAGTGTGTGAGGCTGGCAAACTGGGTCCTCAGTTTGGTGTAAATTTATTTCAGGTTCTAGGGAACTCTAGGGAATAGGGGAACATAGAGGAAGAAGGAGAACAAGGCTTTCCCATACAAGGAATTCCTCCTGAGGGGTTGTAATGTCAATGGGAGCTGAAGATCTTCCCTGCCCATTAATGGGCCTCAAGTGGAACCCAAAAGGAGGGGTTTGATTGAAGGAAGGTTTGTTTTTCAGGAAGGTCCACACTTTTTATTACTTTGTAATTGGGCAGTGGGTCACAAGGGTTGTGATACCCTCTGACCCTGAAGAAGGGTATATATACCCTGAGGTTAGCATTTTTGCTTTTGGGCTTACTCATGGGAAGAATGTTCAAGTGATGTAGCCAGAGAGACTCTGGGTAGCTACTAAGGAGCCCCCCCACACACACTTTGAAAGCCCAGATATTGGTGCTTCTCTCTCTGGTAAGTATATGTATAGCTTTGGTCAGACAGCTAAAAGCCCTGTCCATTGATTTGTGTTATTTTCTCTGTCTGTATTTTTTCTACTTGTAATTAGTTTGTATTTTCTCTGAAGTTCAGGGTGCTGACTTTCCCCCCTGAACCAAGTGAATGATATACATCTATATCTATATTTATATCAATATATGCAGATATAACACATTTATGTGTATGTGTATATGTATGTATGTATATATATATACATATACATATATAATTAAAGTGAGATTGTTGACCCCTTTAAAGTTGCTATTCTTTAGAGCAGATGAGAGAACCTGTGCTTAGCAACCATCCTGGGTATGCTAGGGTGCTTGATGTTACAGAGGCTTGGCTGGAATTGTTCTCTTCTCTATTGCCACTGTATCTTTGACAAGAAAACCCCAAATGTAGTCACAAAGAGTCAGACACTAACTGAACAACAAAAACAAAGGCCAATATAGCAGGCAGATGAATAGATAGATAGGACTGCAGTAAAACAGCAAGGTATTCTTACCCACATGGAGCTGAGAAGCTATTAATATTATAAAGATGGGTTTTTCCATTTTGCTCGTCACTGTGCCTTGCTAAGACCAAGGTTTTGTTGCCTGAATATTCTATAAAGGCAGGCTGAAGTTCTTGAGGCTGCTGGTTAATGTTCACAGTCCTTTGTCCTTGAAGAGGACCAAGGACATCAGAAGGGTGATGTCTTGATTTGCAAGTGAATTGAGAGGTGAGGCGGGGTTGTACAATATCATCAAGCCTCACTCTTTTCTCCATCAGAGTCCAAAGGCAGGCATAGGTCAAGACAACTGGCCCTGGATGTGGTGGGAGATTGAGTAGACAAATGCCAATGTTTGAAAAGACCAGTTAGATGTTGTGATAGCCTCTAGGAAAATTACAAAATTCAGTTCCATAGTAGCCTGGGGAAGCCATTCAACTAGTGATTACCTGCCTGCAGGACACCTGGTCTTGAATCCTGGTAACTCAGGGGAGTCAAGAGTCTGATAATGTGTTGCCAGGAAGTGTCTTGATCTTAGCATTGTGGATGTGGGAGTTCGCCCTAAATGGATAATTTGATGGATGACCATCTGGAGGGAAGAAGCATTTTAGCTGAGCATATGGGGCTGATCAGCTTGGCCCTCAGAGCTTCACAGACACTAGCCAACAAAGCTGTTCCTCTTCTAGCTGGTCTACTAAGGGCACGCCTTTGAGGATGATAAAAGACAAGGAAAAAAATCACTCATTATGTATCTTTGTGTCTCTGCTTAGGTAAAGTCTTGGTGGATTGTATATTTGAGAAGTAGTGTTTAAGTCAATCAAAACAGAGGAGATTTTGAATCGTGACTCTCCGTCCCCTCTCCCTCCAAAAAATAAATGTGCAGGAATTCTTAGCTATTAGCTGTCCAAGAGAGACTCTTAAGCCAACCCTCAGGAGCACCCACTTTACAATGCTGCATGACTGATATCCTTCTAAAACCACATTGGGAAGGGCAGGGTTGTTTCTTTAGAATTTTAAAGCCTTTCTGTATAATACTAATAGTTTCTCAGATCCATAAGAATTCAGTTATACCTTACACATTCCAACTTTCCCCATCAGGGTTTTGACATATCACAGGTCAGCATAAGCAATTAAATGGGAATTTTGGGGGCATTTTGCAGAAGCTGCAGCTGATACAGAGTCTGTGACCAAATATTTAAGCCCAAATTTTATGATAAGATACTGTAAACACCCCATAAAAGAAAATGAAATAATTCAGACTTTTTCTTCTGTATGAAGGGAGGGTCAAAAAATTTTATGTGAATTTTCCAGGTTGTGGGGACTCCTACATCCCTAACCCCCACAATGTGGAAGGCATAACTGTACCTTGCTGTTTTACTGTGATCCTATCTATATAATTGGTCCAACCATTTTGGAGAAGATTTGGGAACTATGTCCAAAGGGCTATAAAACTATGACCCAGTAATACTACTACTAGGTCTGTATTCCAAAGAGATCAAAGAAAAAGGAAAGGACCTATATGTACAAAGATATATATATAGCGGCTCTTTTTATGGTAGCAAAGAATTGGAAACTGAGGGGATGCCCATCAATTGATGAATGGCTGAACAACTTGTGTTATAGGAATGTAATAGAATACTACTGTGCTATAAGAAATGATGAGCAGAGTAAGAGCTCCGGCCCTGGAGTCGGGAGACCCAGGATTGGTTCCGGCCTGAGATACCTAACTCCCACACAAAATAACTGGCCGTGTAACCTTAAGCAAGTTACTTAACCCCAATTGCTTAAGAAAAAAAAAAAGAAATGATGAGCAGGATGGTTTCAAAAAGACAAGGGAAGACACAAAGTGAAGTAAGCAGAACCATAGTAACAGCAATAAGGATGCTTAGCTGTGAAAGATTTAGCTACTCTGATCAAGACAATAATCCAAGATAATTCCAAAGGACCCATGATGAAAAATGCTCCCAACCTCCAGAAAGAAAACGGATGAATTCTGAATGCAGATTGAAACATGCTCTTTTTTGCTTTATTCTTCTTCTTTTGTTCGTATTTTCTTTTGCATAATGGCTAAGAGGGAATTATGTTTTTCATGACTTCACATGTATAATTGATATCAAAGTGTTTGCCTTCTCGATGGGTGGAGGAAGAGTAGAAGGGAGGGTGAGAATTTAAAACTCGGAAGTTTTAAAAATGTGACAATTTTTTTATGTTTAGTTAGGAAATATTTAACAAAATAAAAATATGAGAAAGGAAATATTTAACAAAATAAAAATATGAGAAAAACAACAAAAAAAGAAAACTGCTTGTTTATATCCTTTGACCATTTATCAACTGGATAATGGCTTATAATTTTTATAAATTTGGCTAAGTTCCCTATATATTGATTAGAATATACAATTAGATGGACCACCTATGGAGTTATTCAGCAGGATGTAGGGTCTAGTCAGGTGCTACCTGCGGTTAATGAGCTGGAACAGATTTATAGAGGATAAAATGATGCTATGCCACATAACACATTGCTACATCACACAGAAATTGTATAGGACTTTTAAAAAATTAAGTTTTTATTCTGAATTCCAATAGACACAGTAGAGCAAGAAAAGAGGATTATACAAGAAACTGCAGGTTTCTTCTGTGGACAGCTTGGGTGTTCAATTGCATGGTGCTTTGAATAATCCCTGTCTTGCAGAGGGACAGGGAGGGTCTGGGTGAAGAGCGGTGGTCAACAGAATGTTACCGCTACTCACAAGAGAAAGAGAGCAGGAGCCAATGGGGAATAGTTTGAGTGAATGGTCTCTACTGTCTTTAGTCCAAGGGCAGCACATAGTGGGGATGACTTGGGATATGCAGTCATGCAGGAGTATTTTCCCTCAGAGCTCAGGCTTATACAGAGTTTTAGACAGAGCTCACATCATACTAATATGATTGTCCCACCATATATAGGGGAAGACTACGGTAAGTAACACAGTTGGGACCAGGGAAATGACAGCATTTTTATAAATGGCTTGATAGGGAATAAGGACTGGGAGGGTGGCGCCCTAGGGAACTTAACTCTGTGTTATCTAACAAGAGGCTGAGGCAGGGGCAATGTTCAGTCTCTGGGTTTATTAGGGGAGCTGAGGCTATACCAGTCAAACCGGTGATCATGGGCTATCAGTCCCAACCTGCTAACTTCCACAAAACTCCATCTTTTAAATATTAATTTTGTGTAATGCACTATTGTTCCAAATTACAAAACACTAAAGCGTCAGAAGAATTTGAATTGTAGGTAGACCAAATGGGCAATGGAAACACATACAGTAAGTAGGTTTAGTAGAGATGTTATGATATTATAACCAATGATAATTTTGTACAAGAAATGGCATAAAAGATACTATCAAGGTTATTGAAGAGGGAAAAAGGGAGCATAGTCATGTAGCAAGAAACACATACAGTAAGTAGGTTTAGTAGAGATGTTATGATATTATAACCAATGATAATTTTGTACAAGAAATGGCATAAAAGATATTATAAAGGTTATTGAAGAGGGAAAAAGGGAGCATAGTCATGTAGCAAGGGTCAAGCGTAACAGGATAGTGAAAACTCATCTCAAAAATTAATATACAATTTGAAATGTTGCTATACTAAGATAATATTAAAATTCTAAATATCTGTTCACACTTCCATAGAAGAGTTATAGAAAGGCTTGGGTGAGAATCACACAAGGTTAAAAGATCTTTACACTGGGGAAGAGAGGCCCTACATCAGAGACAAGTCCTTCAACATGTCTGTGTGAGGGTGGTCCTCTGATATGGTTCTGATAAAAAGGAGGAAGATGACTTCTTTATCTGCACTTTCTTGGGGAACTATCTCTTCCTCCCTAGCAACAATACTGATTACTTTTAAATGTCTCCCTGGGTGATTTTGAGAGACTGACCCAAAATAGAGAGATCTCTTTTCACTGGTTTCTTATGCACAAGATCAGATCAGACCATTTTTTTTGACAACCCAGTATGTCTGCAAGCTAAATGTTAGTAAGCTGTTCACAATATAGCTTTCAGCAATGCAGACAGTAGTATATAAGACACCATCATAAGATCTGGTCTATAAGAAAGATCTATAGAATTACTTCATCCTGTAATAAGCTCAGTTTAAAGAATGAAACTTCCAGAATGAGAACCTTCATCCAATTGCCTGAGTGCTTTAACAATAATGCCAAATGGTATAATGTTCTTGCCATTAATGTTAATAAATGTGCCAATAAATGTGAATTTGTGCTGCAGATGTATCCCACTGGAACTGAATCTAAGAGGACCAAATTAAGATATTCCAAAACCTCAAAAAGATGCCGTGTTATGGAGAGTCCATAGCTTCTCACCCATACACAACAAAGCAAAAACAAAGCAATGCATTTTCATATATAGTGGCATATGGATGGGGATGAAACTTAGAACAACAAGTTGGCTTATATTTATATATTGTAATATTTATATATTAATAAAGAAAATAGGTAATATATATAAATATCAAGTGTATACATATATTCTATATGTATCTATGATATGCATGTATATATGTGTACATTTGTGTGTGTATCTATATACAGAGAGACAGAGAGGAGGTGGGGGCATTGGGCAATGACTTGCCCAAGGTCATGCAGGTGAGATTTGAACCTGAGTGTTCCTAACCAAGGGCAGCTAGGTGGTATCATGGAGAGAGTACTGGGTCTTAGGTCAGGAAGACTTGTCTTCCTGAGTTCAAATCCAGCTTAATACATTTGTTAGCTGTGTGTCTCTGGGCAAATCACTGAACCCTGTTTGCCTCAGCTTCCTCACCTGTAGAATGAGCTGGAGAAGGAAACGGCAAGTCACTCCTGCATCTCTGCCAAGAAAATCCCAAACAGGGTCACATAGGCTCAGACACGACTGAACAACAATCTCTTGACTATACGACCAATTCTCTAATATACTCTCCTTCTCCTTCTCTTGGTCTCAGTTTTAACTAAAAATGAGAGGGTTAGACTAGATACTATCTAATCTTAAATCTGATCCCAAATGATGATTTCTTTTAGTAGAAAGAGCAGAGACCAGTAGTCTTGACTAAGTGCCCTGGCTTTAGCTGCATAGCTTTGGGAGAGTCACTTCACCTTGCTGGGCCTCTTTCCTTAGGTCTAAAATGAGGGCATTGGACCAGAAAGTCCTTAAGTCCCCCTTTTAGCTGTGAAATTCTATAATTCTAACTGGGTGGATGGATATTCAGGTATTCTCCTGGATCACCCACTGAAAAGGATTTTGTTGTGTCATTGATGATATCTCCCTTTACAAAGTATAAAAATACTCACTGCCACCCACCAAGGATAAAGCCTTTCTTTCTCTTATCATGGAAGAT
>NW_027185655.1:9237288-9364937 GCF_028583685.1 Petaurus breviceps papuanus | reverse complement strand
CCCACCAAGGATAAAGCCTTTCTTTCTCTTATCATGGAAGATGGCTCCCTATGTAAGACAAAAAACATCTGATTAGTATCACTTGTGAGCATGATTGAGTAATGTACCTGAGCCAAGTCCTCCAATGTGATACCCCAAAGGCAGAGCTGATACAGACAGAGATAAAAAGAACGTGATCAGTGAGATTAAGACAAGTGAAGGGGTAGAGACTCTAATTGGAGATGGTGGAAATAAGCAGGAGCCATAACTAAAGAGCAGCAAAGGACACAGTAGTAATACGGAAAAGAAAACCCAGACCTTGCTCTACTGACACTGTATGTTATGAAGATTGTGCATGTCTAAGAGAAGGGGGGTCACCACCTGGGAAATCCCTGGGTCTTTTTCCTATTGGAAAGCCTTCAGTCAGAGTAGTCAATGGTAGTGTATAAGACACCAGACACTCTAAAAACCGAGTGGGTCCTAAAATAGGTGGAGCTCACTAAGGTTCTCCCCTGGGAGTATGTTGCAATTCCATCACATTTTTAGGTGGAGAGATTTTTTTCCACTTCATTAATAGTATTATTATATTATTTCCAACTTTATGTAAAGATAATTTTCAACATTCATTTTTGTAAAATTTTGCATTTCAACTTTTTCTCTCTCCCTCCCTTCTCCTCCTCTCCCCAACACAGCAAGCATAGATGACATATGTATAATCATGTTAAACATATTTCCACATTAGTCACGTTGCAAAAGAAGAATCAGAACAAAAGGAAAAAGCCACGAGAAAGAAAAAACAAAAAACAAAGTAGAAATAGTATTCTTGGATCTGCACTCAGACTCCATAGTTCTTTCTCTGGGTGTGGTTAGCATTTTCTATCCTGTCTTTTGGATATTGGTCTTTTGGAATTGTCTTGGTTCATTGCATTGCTGAGAAGAGCTAAGTCTCTTATAGTTAATCATCACACAATGCTGCTATTGCTATATACAATGTTCTCCTAGTTCTGTTCACTTCACTCTGCATCAGTTCATGTAAGTCTTTGCAGGTTTTTCTGAAATCTGCCTGCTCGTCATTTCTTGTAACACAATAGTATTCCATATACCACAATTTGATCAGCTATTCCCCAATTGATGGGCATCTCTTCAATTTTCAATTCTTTGCTACCACAAAAAGAGATGCTATACATATTTTTGTACATATGGGTCCTTTTCCATTTTTATGACCTCTTTGGGATACAAGTAATATTGCTGGATCAAAGGGTATGCAGAGTTTTATCGCCCTTTGGGCACAGTTCCCAATTGCTCTCCAGAGGTGGAAGGATTAAAAAAAATTTCACTCTGTTTGCTTAAAAAATGCATACATTTTATGCTTTACTTCCTAAACTATCCTGCCCACCCATTCTTCCTTCTAAACTTCCTTCTGTTCTTGTCCATGATTTTTAAAAGATGTAACAATGTCCCCTTTTTATTTTTGGCATTATTATTGCTAACCCTGCCCCCTCCCCCCACCTTGAATTAAAAACTTAGAGGAAAAAAATACCCTTTTAAGAAATAAGCATAGTCAGGGGTGGCCAGGTGGCTCAGCGAGTAAGAGCACCGGCTCCAGTGTCGGGATGACCTAGATCAAATCCGGGCTCAGATACTCAGCACCACACCCAGAAATAACTGGCCGTGTAACCTTGAGCAAGTTACTTAACCCCGATTGCTTATTAATAAAAAATTTAAAAAAAGAAAAAAAAAGAAATAAGCATAGTCAAGCAAAATGAATCCACACAATGGCCCATGTCAAAAATCTAAGTCTGCACCACATATCCATCATCTCTTTATCAGAAGGAGCTTAACACGCTTCACCCTTTGTTCTTTGAAGACATGGTTGGCCATTCCCATTGATCAAAATTCAAGTTTTTTCTTTATGTTGCTGCTGACCATGCAAAAATTGTTCTCCCAGTTCTGCTTAGTTTGTTGGATCATTTCACGCTATTCAAGATTCTCTAAGATTATTTGTCATTTCATCCAGCACAATAACCATCCACCACATTCATACAGCCCTTCTCCAGTTTTGGAAAGATATAATGTAAGGCATCCCTGTGAATTCTGGTTCTTTGACTTCCTTCCTCTTAATCCCCCATTCAGGACCAGGAAGATTGTTTTGTTTGAGATTATTACCTCCTGGTATCATCCTCCCTCTGAATTTGTCTCTGTATTTTCAGCTCTCCTTTGTCCATTTCAACTCTCCTTTGACCAGTGTGAGGTTCATCTGAATGCCACTCTCTAGCCTTTCCCCCATATTTACATGTTCTTCTCACACACCCAGATTATGAGATAGCAAATTCTACACCCCTCCTCCTTCTTTATACACTAGTGTATTTCTCCTTTTGCCTTCCTTTCTCTTTCCTCACTTCAAACCTCAGAATAGAAGTAAGCTACCCTTAGGACTTCAGCCAAATTCCAAAATGGTACAATACTGTGGGATAAAAATGAGGAGTTAACACTATGTAGAGACACTATGTAGATTCTGAAGAGCTAGTCTCACTTTGGAATCCCATGCACCTAACTCGACAAGTTTTTCCCTGCAAGGAAAATTCTTTTCCTCCCTACTCAGCGAAGTCCAAAAAAACTGCCTGAATCATTTTCTCTCTCGCTTGGGATGGTCAGGTATACTTATCCAGTCCAGAACTGTTTAATGTACTTGGGATACCACAGGACACACGAAGCACCAGTTCCTTTATCTAAGTTCACTTTCTCAAGCCACCTCTGTGGTTTCAAGACAAACACAGCTTCTTCTCCCCATTCTCCAATCCATTGACCCAGAAACCCAGAGGTGGTTGTCTGAAGACAGAATCACTTCTTGTTACACCTCTTGTCCTCTTAACAGATGCCATGTTAGCCTCTCCTTGTAGAAGCTAATGAACAGCTGGAACCATTTGATATTGGCATCCTTGGCAGGAACACCACTTATTTCTTCTCCCTCACTGGAATGTTCACATGGCATCACCACACAGCTCCTTCCAATTGCTCAAATACACTTACCTTTTTAGATTTCTCTAGGCTCTCACTTTTGCATTTCAAAGTTCCTACTTAGCACTAGTCTTTTCATGAGAAATGATTGAAGTCTTCCTTCATTAAAGATCCAGTTCCTTTATGGGATTAATCCAACTTTTCAGAGCAAGTGATGCTTTCCAATACTGCATTCCAATATCTCCTCTCATTTGTAACAGACTCTGCCAAATCTTGTGATACTTTGATTGTAGTTCTTTGATACCTGAACTGTTTTTCCCCCCCCCAGATGCCTGCATTATCATTTTTTTGATATGGGAACTCCTATTTTGGGTATGGCTATAACAATCCTTGGACTTTTCTTTGTGAAGATCTTTTTAGGTGGTCATCAGTAGATTCTTGCACCTTTAATTTATTCTCTGGTTCTCAGGTCTGAGTAGTTTTCTTTTGTGACTGTGTGACAAAGATAGCATAAAGATCTTTGTAAGATGTTGTAGGAAAAGCTAGGCAAATTATATCTATACTATTACCCTGATGTATCAGTCTAGTAATCCTATCAAAAATAAAAAAAGAAATAAATTTAGTTTGGCATGAACTGTTCTTTATTAAAAGATATTAAATAAAAGTTTATTACTGAAGCTCACAGATAACTAAACTTACTTAGTAACTATTTACTTCAAAATTAATTAATTTAAATGCATCAAGTATTATGACAACTCTTCATTCACTTTCTCTAAGTTCCCATCAAGATTTTTTTTGTCTATTCATTCTTCAGTTTTCTTCTTATATGGTCATAATTAGGGCTATTACTTTCAACTGACACTGCTTTTTTTCATTTCTCATTACTTCATAATGGTCTTTTCATATTTCTTTATATTTCACATACTTGTTGATCTCAATGGCATTCTAGTACTTCATTAGATCAGTGTGCCTCAATTTATTTCATGCTAACTCATGTGATCATGAAGATATAGCCTTTTCTAGGTATAGCTGCTACCTCAGGTCAAAATGCCTCTTCCTTGGAGTCATTACTATGTAGACTTGGTGGGATGGAATTGTCTGCCTGTAGGTGGTCAGGAATTTCCAAGTGTTTGTGGCTTTTGACCTAGAAGGAACTTCTGTAGAGAAGTGGCAGCCACAAAGGCAAACATAAGTCAGGCAGGACTAATGTAGGGTCAGTACAGAGTACTGTCTGTAAGTTCTGAACTGTCTAAATGGAGAGCTCAGTAATGGCATGGAGGGTGCAACTGAAGAACAATGGGGGCCAAGAACAAGGCAGTGGAGATGTCCAGGTGTAGAAGGCTTTGGTAGGACTGGAGCAAGGGCCTAAGAGCAGAGATGATTGATATGGGATCGGGTGAGATGCATGAACTCAGTCCAAACACCTTCTATCCCAGGAGTAGGGGAGCTGTTTTGATCACTTCCCATTCTCTCCCTCTCTGAGTGTTGTAGGCAAGAGGTGAAAGCTATCTGCTCCCTTTTGACTGAAGGAATTCTTCCTTCAATAATCGTGTTTCATTTCTATGCTGTTTGAAATGGTTATATATTTAAAACAAAACAAAACAAAACCTAGATGGACATCTAACATAGTTTGTCTGACTACAAATTAGTAAAGTCCGTGTGACCTTGAGCAAGTTACTTAAACCCAACTGCCCTCCAAAAAGCAAAAAAAAAAAAAAAACAAAAACAAAAACAAATGAGTAAAGCAAGTTTATGAAAAGCCAAATATAACACGAGAGGAAATTTTTCCTAGTCTAGGCTGGGTGAGGGACAGAGTCATCAAGAGAGCATTTGTTATTAATATTAATTTTCCAGAATGCATTAATACATGTGCAGCTCACAAGCCAAATCTTTTGCTTTTGAACTTGGAGAGACAGAAAGACTTAAAAGAAAACTAAAAAGCCATGTAGTGGGGGGGGGGGATGGTGAAGTTTTTGCCTGAAGGCATCTTGGCACTGATCTGGCCCTGGCTGTTGTTAGCAACCCTCAGTGTTGACCTCTGGTACATACACTTATAATGTGGCCCCCTTCTTCCAAGTCTTAACCCATTCAAGGCACTCTCTACCTGAACCTAGGACTGAAGGAGGCATTCAGTAGTCATCCGTTTAATAATAGGTACTAGAATATTGCAAAGATCTAAAGTCAAGCTAACTGGCCTGTAGTTTATAGTTTACCCTTTGCAATGAGGAAACTGAGGATGTATAATGCTAGCCTACTCTTTAGCTTTTCTGTTCTTTCCCAGGCAGTTTTCATTCTCTTACTCCATGAACGCTTGTACGTTTGATATTCATCTGCCTTTGCCTGATTCATTTTCTGAGAACCTGTCTTAACTTTCTTTATTTTGGATATTCTCAGTGCTTCTGCTTCTAAGTAAGCTTTGAATTTTGCCCTTCTTAAAAAAAAAATGACTTTCCTGGAGCCTTTCCTTTGATTGTCTTTCAAGTTTACATTTTTCCTGTTTCTTTCAAGTTTTACAGCACTTGCATGTTGCTCATTCTTTAACTTTTTGGATAGTGTCCAATCCTAGGTTTGCAATAAAATTGGAAAAGAATGCAATAAATATTTTATTAATAAAAGGAGAACTACTCACCAAATGTGTTGCTTTTTTAAGAAAAAAAATCATATGGGACATAATGATAAAGTCACATTTTGCAAACCCAAGTCATATAGCAAATAACTAATAAAGCTGAAATATATAATTGTACATACTATCTTGAACCAAGAGCCTTAAATTCTTGAAGATCATGTCAGTGAAGCAGAAACTCTTACAGGTTTTATCTAGCTGGAAAGGTTGCACATTCTTATTATAAACTAGAGAATCATAAGCAAATGTGAACATTTGTATATACAGACAAGGTTAGAAACAGAGGCTTGTATATGCAACTGATTTCTTGAATATAGCTTGTTTTTATACATATATGTCTATATAGGCATCTATATACGTGTACATTACCTGTACAAAGTTACATTTAACTTGATAAAACCAACATTACCTTACTTATCTCTGTTCCGTTCTGAACTTCCTTCTGCTTTCTTGTATATTTTTAAAATGTCTCACTGATAAGAATTTTATTTCTTCCCTTGCCTTTTTTTTTTGCATGTCCCTACCTTCTCACCTCTCCCATAAGTATCTTCTAAGTCAAATAAAAACCTTCTCTAATAACAAAAAAGTATAGTTAAGTAAAACCATTTTGTTTTGTATTGATCTCATTTGAAGAAATACTTCACATGCTGCACGGAGAGTATGGTATCCTTCCAGAGAGGTGGAGTCTAGACTTGGCATGGGGAGCTATTTCAATTTCTTGAAGGGTGCAACTTAGTCAAAGTGCTTGCTCCTTTAGGAAGATTAATCTGATGAACATGGTTATTAATTAACATGATTAATTAGTAATCATCATAATCATAGCTCACATCTATACAGCAGCCCTTTCTAGTTTATAAAATATTTTTCTCGCAATAATCTTTTGAGGCAAGCGGCCCGCAAACACCATTCTACAAACAAGGAACCTTGGTATGAGAGAGGCCATACAAATCTACTCACTTATAAAGAATTTTTAGGTCCTTGTATAAGTAAGAGGTGAGGAAAGGTGACAATTTGACCATAGTTCTAGAACGCTGTAGAATTTTTTCTTTCATGATGGAGTTCTAGACTCTGGACAAGTAACCTAACCCTGGTTTACTTCAGTTCATCTGTAGAATGTAAAATTATTATATAGCACCTAGCTCCCAAGGTTGTTGTAAAGATCAAATGAGATCATAATTGTAAAGTACTTAGTACGGTACTAGTGCTTGGCACAAAGTCAGTGCTTTTATATAAATGTTAGCTATTATTATTACTTCACAGGTGAGGTAATTAAGTCCCAGAGAATGACCTGTTAATGGTCATACAGATAGCAACTGATCGTTTGAAGCAGTATTAGATCCCAAGTGTCTGGATTCCAAGCCCTGTTATCCATCATCATTATGTCATAATTGAAGCTTATGTCCCAGCAGATGATGTAGAGAAATTCTATAGAGAATTTGCTAAAGTAATAATTGCTGACATTTATATAGTGCAAATTTGGCCGATACAAGGAAAAATTTCCCAACAATTAGAGATATCCCTAAGTGGAATGGCTGGCTAGGGAGGTGGTAGGTTTTCCCTCTCTAAAGGTCTTCAGACAAAGGCTTGAAGCTTACCACTTGTTAGGCATGTTATAGAAGGACTTATTTAGGACGAGGTCAGCCCTATCCTCTGTAGTCCTTCCCAACCTTGAGATTCACAGGATTCTTTGAAAGGCCTTTTGAAGAGGAATATAAAACTCTCTCTCTATGTACATACACATATATGTAATACACACACAGAGTCCTTATCTTATAACGTAGCTCCAGGCACAATGCTCAATACATGTTGGTTGGCTAATTGGTTGAGCCCAGGATAAAACTCACATGAGTGTGGTATGTAAAATGATATATCACTGGATACTTTCTCAATCTGAGCCCTCAAGATCCAATCTATAGTCCCTGTAGAGAAATCTCTTTATATTTAATTCATTAGTATACAAACTTGTGTTAGTCTGTCCATCCATTCATATAGACAGTCAAGTATCTCATAAGAAGAACAGTTAATTTGAGTGAAGCAACAGGGTCATAATGGAAACTGAAGGGAATTCATATAGACAGAAAATCTCAGAGAATTCTCTTCTCATGGGAACTATGACTCTTGGTTTGACTCATGAAAGAGCTAAAATAACAGGTTATGGAACAGGTTCCCCAAAAAGCCTATCAACATTCTCATGTGGAGAAGAGGAAAAAGAACATAATCAGTTATTTGGAAAGCCAGGAGATGGAAATAGCAGTTCAGTGGAGAAGAGGGAAAGGGCAAAGCAGCAGAGGCAGCAACCCAGTCAATGGCTTCAGCAGGGGACGGCAGGAGACCTGCAGATGACATCAGCGGCTAGGCAGAGTATTAGGAAGCAGCAGCTTTGAAGTAAGAGATATTCCAAATGGGACTTGGTCCTAAGACAGAGAGTTGCTCCGGCTCTGTGTTTCCCTCTCAGTGGTAGAATGGGAATGTGTATGGGGATTTTCCTTATGTGAAACAGTGGAAAGAATGCAGAGCCTGAAGTTTGAGGATCTGCGTTTAAATCTTCCAAATCTGTCTGCCTGATCTTGGGCAAATTACTTAATTCACGTTGGTCTCAGTTTCCTCATCTGTAAAAGGAGGGTTGGACTAGATGACCTCTCAGGTCCCTTACAACATGATCTGTGAACTTATGAATTTATTCTACAATTCCATGCTTGGAACACACTCCTTCCTCACCTTTGCTTTAGAATTAATTTCCTTCTCAAACAACTTTCTATAGGGAACCTTTCCTAATCCTCTTAGCTGCTAGTGACCTTTTCCTCTCCAAATGCCTACTTGCATATGCTTTGTTTTCTCCACTAGAATGTTTGCCCCTTGAAGGCAGGGGTGATTTCACTTTTGTTTGTATCTCCAGGCTCCTGCCTGGCTCAAGAAGTTCCTTATGCTAAAGGAATCCCAATCCCTAGCTACCCACATTTTTGGGTTTATTTTAAGTTTGTAGATGAATTAATTTGTTATGTTGCTAGAAAGAAAATATCTTCATTCATAAGCAAACATTTCCCCTTGTATTTAAATACTGCTCTTGTATAAGTAGGCAAATAACAGTAACTTACATTTTATAGAAGGCTTTACCAAGAACTTTCTAATAAGCCTATGTAATAGGCTAGGCAAAAACAAGACTAAAACAGGCAGGGCTTTGTCCCAGTCACTGAAATTTAGACACAGAAATTCAAAATAAGGATTTTAAAAGATGGTACAATTTAAAAATGCGTCACATTTATGTTTTGACACCATTTGCACTCTTTTAGCAGTGGATAAACAAGTGAGCTTAGCACCCAGTCAGCAAAAATAATTAAAGTCGGAAGCTAGCCCACTGTGTGATTCTCTCTGGTCACTGGTATCCTAGGTGAGTTCCTTCCCACTGGCTCAGCCCTGCCTTCCCCACTCCTCCACCCCCGACCTTGGGCATCAGCCATATGATCTAAAGCCTGTGACCACAGCAATTCTATCCCGAGGTCTCTGTCTGCCACCACCCCCTCCCCTTACTCTATGGGCCAGCTTCCCAGGGTCATCCCCTACAGGAGGCCTTCTCTCAGGGTTTTTCCCCATGCCCGAAGTTCTCCCCTTCTGCTCCAGTGAATCTGTCTTAAGGCCTTTTTTTCGGTATTATTTTCACCTCATGAATTACAAAGTTGACGTGAGGGTGCCTTTCATGCCGCTTTCCTCAGGAGCCAAGATTGATAGTTACGGTCTTGTAGATAGGTAGTGAAATGGGTCTTTATATCCATTTTTGCAAATGTTGAAACTGAGGCTCAGGTTAAAGGACCAGTAAAGTCAGAGCAAGGATTTGAATCCAGGTTGACTCCAAATCCAGGGCTATTCCTACTAACACTAAATTGCCTAAAAAATCTTCTCAAAAGAGAGGCCCCCAAAATAACCTGGTAGCAAAAACTAGAAAAATATATTTTGTAAGAGAAAATAAAAATCTCACCAAAATCATAGGATTTGAAAGTTGAGAGTGATTTTAGAAATCATTTGGTCCAAAATCCCTTCATTATTTTATAGATAAGAAAACCGAGAGCCTAGAGAAACAGACAATATTTGTCAAGTCTTTAGCACACTGCTGGCAAACACTAGGTGTTTAATCTATGTTTATTTCTTTCCTTCTAGTTTGAGCTCTTCTACTCTATGACGTTGGGACTTTGGGGACACCCTCCACAGCCAGTAGCAAAGAAGAAAATACTATCGACAACAATAACAAAAATGTGCTTTAAAGCTTACAAAGTATTTCATAAGCAGCTCATTTTGTTAATGGAACCCTCTGCTATAGTGCTTGGTATGGTACTTACAGAAAACGCAACAAAAAAATATGTGGTTTGCTTGTCATCTTTTTTACTGCACAATTAAGGAAGTCAGAACCTATTTGGTGTGCAGAAGACGTGGGCCTGGTCTCAACTTTACTGCTAACCATGTCTCCTTGGGCAAATTACTCAACCTCTGGGGAACTCGGTTTCCTCATCTGTAAAGAGGGGGGAATGATCTCTACCTTTCTTCTTGTTCTAAAATATTAATTTAGTTATAGTAGAAGATGAAAAGGATATTCTTGAAAAAGAAAACAAAAGAGGATGACATTTACCTTATCCTTCCCCTTACTTCCCACTTCCTCTTCCCTGTGACCGCTGGTCTCCCTTATACAAATACTTCAAGTATATGCAGGAGGACTTAATATGATTGGAAAATGGCCCATTTTCGATGCTTCGCCATCGAAGTAGTCCATCCCATGGGCCATCCCTAGAAGCTTGGTAAGAACAACAAAGGAGTCAGGTGTAGTTCTAGCCCGAGTGATGCCGTTAACTACCTACAGAATCTTGGACAAGGCACGGAATCCCTGCGTCTTTTTTTTTTTTTTTACATGGGTAGTAGCCATTGCCAAGGAGGAAATTTTCTTGAGTGGGGGAAGATTCCAAAACCACAGCAGGAAGTGATAAGGCACACCTGCTGTCTCCGGCCAGGTCATTGGCACACCAAGCATATGGGGGGCTCAGAGTTGCCTTATAAACAGCAAGTGCAGATATTCTCTGGTCACGTGGAACTTTAGGGGCCTACTCTGACCACTTAGGACTAAAGCATTTGTTGTTCTGCCTCAGTAACCCTGAGATGTCAGTTCTTCACCCTCAGAGTGCGATTAGAAGGCATTTTTTATCACACAACACAAGATGTGTGTGTGTGTGTGTGTGTGTGTGTGTGTGTGTGTGTACATACACATATATACAAGGGGAAGTCAGCCAGTCCATAAACTGTGAGTGGCATTCGGGATACAAAGAAGGATAAAAGGCAGTTCTTGCCCTCAAGGAGTTCACAGTCAGAGGAGATTACATACAAACAATTGAGTACAAACTAGCTACATATAGGACAAAGTGGAAATAATTGACAGAGGCCTGTTCTTCACTCTCTTCCTCCCTTTGTAGCTGAGTGAGGAAGGTCTCCTCCTCGACAGGTGGGAGAAGGGATGCTGGCTGGTATTTACCAAGGCATGGCAGTGGTGGGTACAGGGCCATCTCCCCCATCACACTGGACTTGTTCTTTCTGTTCTGAGTTCCTCTTTGTGAATGACATTATCATGATTTCTTCAAGCCCTAGAATACTGCAGAGCGTTTCCACTAAGACCCAGGATCTTTTGTAAAGGATCAAAGTAAACAAATCAATTCCCGATAGTTCAGAATACCTAAAAAGTTAGTCTGTCAGCAGGCATATTTTGGGTAGTTTTTCAGATGAACTATGAGTGATTCTATCCATCTTCTCAGGGAAGCCTTCCTGGACTTCCTTAATTGTCCCTTTAAAATCACTTTGTAATTACTTTTATAACATTTGAATGCCAGGAGGGGCGGCCTAAAGGACAGACCCACAATGCAAGGAGTGACTTCTGAATGGCTGAGAGACCTCCGAACCCACGACATTGCACATAGCATGCATGAAGGAGATGTGGCTCCTGATTTGTGGAGCGACTTTGGATTCAGAGGAGAGACAAATGGAGTTTGAGTCCCTGTTCCCAGGGAAGAATGTAATGGATGTTTGCATTTGCAGCTGGGCAGGGACAGAAGAAATCTTAACTACTGGGATAATCAACTTAACAACAATCTCCATGATAGCCTGCCAGTTCACAGGGTCAGGTGGGCTAGAAAATGCTGGCCTTGAAAAGACGTTACTGGATGAGTTTATTAACTATTGTAGCTATTGCTTGGGAGTTCCTATTTCAGCTGATAATAAACAATTACAGGGCTTAAGAGTGAAAAGCAATTAGTCACAGCCTGGTTTTTCTGTCAGATGACAGAAATGAAAAATCGGATGAGAATAAACAAAATCTGATATGTAGCTTTCAGGTAAGTGTATTTTGTTTTGTTTTTAACACGGTGCTCTACTTTTGGGGTTAAGCTAAGGAGAAGTGTGGCAATGTTTGAGAGAACAGAGGAAATTCAGTTCTCCAGTTCTGAAGCAATTGGTTTAAATCTGCTGTCTGCAGATCCAAACAGTGATGTTTCTTAGTCTTTCAAACGAGATTGTTGGGGATTGGAGCGTTAATTTTCCTGGATCAACCCTACTATCATCTGGTAGCTCCAAGAAATCTAAAAGATGAATCCTCAAGCTCAGTATTGGGGAAAAAGTGTCTGTTCCTTTCTCTGTCCTGAGGGCTCTTTCCATCACTCTAATAATAAGCACACTTCCTTGAAAGAAAGCAAAATATGGAGCAGTTGGGCCTGGGCAATGATGGACATGATATTCCCTTAGCTCTGGTTAATGATTTGCACCTGCAAAGCATGTTTTATTAACGGAGGGAGGTGAATGCATTTTATACCCAATAATAAAGTTGAAGATTAACTGAAAGGAACAGGAGACCAGTGTGCTAAATAACATCACGATCATAATTGTGCATTAATCTTCCCAAGCTGACGTCCAAAATGAGCACCGAGAAAGGGGCTTAATTTCAGATCTGAATGGAATAGTAGTATTATGCCCCTAAAGTGATATACTATGGAGGGGCACTGCCTGAAAGAGCTGAGCAGTCAAAAACTGGAACCAAGGAAAAGATTGCCTTGGAACTTGAGGCATCCAAATCACAAAGGAGTGAAAATGAATTAAAATTGTTTTAATTGGGTCACTCACATCATCTAGCATACAGCTTGTTTGCAGAGAGTGGCAGCTATAGTGTGTAAGCTCTTTGGGTGGACAGTGCCTGGCATGCAGTAGGCGCTCAATAATTGCTTCTTGCCTTTAAGGGATGCCAGCAGCACCTTCCCTCCCAGATGATCTGGCTTTTACCCTGCCTGCACCATCTGCATGTCCACAGCTATTTGCAGGCCGGCGCCCCTGCGAGCTTGGGAGCAGACACTGTCCCTGGCCTGTCTCTGCACCCTCAGTGCTTCCCACCGGCATGCAGCAGGCGCTCAATAATTGCTTCTTGACTAGGTGTGGTGATCGGGGCCGCTGCAGCCGCTGAATGGGATCAAAGGAAGGATGGCTGCCACGGGGGCAGGTCACATGGGGGCTGCGCATTGACTTTCCCTGGCGGCTGGGGAGGGAGGGGAAGAAGAAGATGCGGGCTCTCTGTCAGGTAAGACGACACTTCCCACGGCCCATCGCAGCCGCGGCAGCATCTCTGGGCTGTGACCCATCCCGGGCTGGTGGGGAGGCCGAGGAGCCGGCCCCCAGCACGGCCCTTGCACCCCAGGCTCGCCTCGGAAGGGACTGCGGTAAACAGTTCGCAGTAAAAATGGATGGCGGGGTGATCTCAGCCCCGCCGCCCCCCTCCCTCCCCGGGCGCGCGTACACCCCGCAATGCTTGCAAACAACCGGAAGGTCGGCGTGTGTGCCAGTGTGTGTGGGGTTGGGGGGCGGGGGAACGCGCGGGGAGGCGGGGCCGGCCCTCTCCCCGGCGCGCAGGCGCCGCCCCGCCCCCCAGCAGCGCGCAGGCGCCGCCCCGCCCCCCGCCGAGTCGCGGGGGCGTGCCCGCTTCCCGCCAGCCCCTCCACGTCAATCAGCCCTCCTTCTCCCACACTCGGCACCTTGTTGTTAATCTCCATCCGCAGCTCGCGCGGGGTCGCCTGCTCTCTCCCCCCCTCCCCCCCCTCCCCCGGTCTGAGGGCTCGGAACGTGGGCGGCGTGTGAGCGAGTGGAAGGACCGGAAGGCAGCGGGAGCGAGCGGGCGAAGCTCAGCGCCGCCGGGCCCAGACCGGAGCCGCGGAGCCGCCTCCGCCAGCCTCTGGGAAGCGGGGCCGCCCCGCCGCGGCCTCCGCCTCGGTCCTCCCCACGGCCCGGCCCGGCCCGGCCCGGCCCCCCCGCGCCCCCCCCGGCCGGTGCCTGTCCCCGCCGGCGGGCTGCCTGCATGTCTTGGCTGCCCTCAGCCCCGCCGCCCCCGCCGTCCCCGCCGCCGCCGCCGCGCCGCCTCCCCCGCTTGCCCCGCCGCCGCCGCCGCTGCCGCCGCCCGGAGCCCGGCGCGCTGAATGCAGGTGAGGCGGGGGCGAGGGCGAGGGCGGTGCGGGGCTCGGGCTCCCGGCGGCGGCGGGTGGCGCGGGGCGCGGGAGGTGTGCGTGTGTGCGGGGGGGAGGGGCGGCCTGGGCCCGGCGGGGGCGTGTGCGTGTGGGAGGAGGGGGGGCCGAGGCTCCGCGAGTGTGCGTGGGTGTGTAAGGGAGGCGGTGGCTTGCCGTCTATTTACAGCCCCCTCCCCCCGCGTGCGTGCGGCCGAGTGTGTGGCGCGGGTGCGCAGGTACCTCTTGTCTCAGGTGCGGGCCGCGTCCGTCGTGGGGACTGTGCGCGCGTGTCTGTGGCCCCCGCGCGGGGGGCCCGGCGAGCAGGCCGGACCCCCCGCCCGCGGCGCGGCCTAACCGCCCGGGACCGCGCAGCGCGGCCCGCCGGGCGTGGGGGTCCCCTCCCGAAGGGGGGGGGGGGGGGGGGGGGGGGCTCCTCCGGGCGGAGCGCGGCGGGCGGGGGGTCGGGCCGCTCCCGGGCCTAGCGGCCTCCCTGGCCCCCTGCGGACCCCCCACGGGGGATGGGGAGGGTAGAGGAGCGTTCCTGTGCGCCGCCCCCTGGGTCCTCCCAGCAGCCCCTCCAGGGGGTCCTCCTGGTGCAGCTGGAAGTGTGGGGGAACTGAGGGGGCGCAAGGCTAAGGGACTTGGCCAGGGTCACCTAGCTCTGGCCAGTGCGCTCCCAGCCTCTCTTGCATTCTTAGATCATGGTGTTAAAACCTTCTGTCAGTTTTCATTTATCTGGTTGTGAAGTGGTAGAAATTTGGGGGGAAAACCCTCGTTCTCATGATTTAGTTGTAAAGTCATATTTGGCTTATCATGTATTTTTCTGTGATCGTAATTTTTTTTTAGAAGGCTTAGTGCGAATTCTTTAAGTATTGTTTTTAGTCTGTTTTAACGCTTTTTCCAGACAAACAACAAACATCTATGTTGAACATTTTATACTTTTGGAGCCCCAAAGTGGAAAAAATGTTGGCTACAGCTTAAAGCTATTGACTTTAAGACTCAGGGGTCCTTGAGACTCTTTCAAGACGTTTCACAATAACACTGAGGTGTTTATTAATACAAATAACCCACATAAACAATAGTGTTTTGTGGACAAGTTCCTTAATATTTAAGAGAGTAAAGAGGTCTTAAGAGAAAAACATTGGAAAACCGCTACCCTTCAGGTATTGGGCCTGAACCTGTGATTTCACCCACGTTGAAAATTCCCAGGGGAGGAAATTCCCTTTTACCAGTGCAGACCTCAGCACCTTATCTGCCGCTTATCCTTGGACTCCAGGGTCACAGATGTTCCCCTGGACAATGCTGCCTGATTCTGTTTTTACATGCCCATAACGTAAAAATGCAACAAGAAGGACCTTCGTGGTCATTGAGTCAGGAAGTCCTTCAGAGTTTTGGTTTGTATTGTATACCATCATTCAGTTGGGGAGGGCATGGATCGGACCAGGAATCACAAGACATGAGTTCAGATGTGGCCTCAGACACTTAGCAGCCCAGTGACCCTGGGAGAGGTCTCCTAAGCTGCTTTTGCCTCAGTTTCCTCACTTTAATGGGGATGACAGCAGGGTAGTTGCGGGGAGCTGCAAGGTGGCAGAGTAGATGGAGCACACTGGGCCTGGAGTCCAGAAGACTGATTTAACTGTATGACTAGCTTGTGTGCAAGTCACTACCCTGTTTGCCTCAGTTTCCTCATGTGTAAAATGAGCTGGATAAGGAAACGGCAAACCTCTCCAGTATCTTTGCCAAGAATACCCTAAATGGGGTCACGAAGAGTTGGACGAGACTGAAAAACAACCATACAACCCCAAAAGTTGGGTGATGCAAGTGAGATAACATTTGTAAAAAGTGCTTAGCACAGTCCCTGGCACAGTAACTAATAGATGCTTGTTCCTTTTCTCTTTCCTGCTCCCTTTTCCTCCCTAATCAGGAAGGCTCAAAGGGACTTGTACTTTTTGCTTATGTATACCATAAGGAATGATACGAACATTAATAGTTTTCTGTAAATTGTTAGAAGGGCTCAGTTGAATTAGCTGAATTTCAGGGATCTAATTATTTATTTGAGGTTTATTTTTTTTGAAGGGGGAAGTTTATCAATGTAGAGGGACTGTAAAGATATTATTGTATAAGTTGGAATTGACGGTGATTTCACAAGCCTAGGCCTTAGTAACATTAACATTGATATTTTTGTTAATCCAGTAACCATTGAAGTTTCAGCATACCATTTATGTATGCACATTCTGACAAGAGTACTGAAATGGCTTTGTTCATTATAAAATGCAACAGGCTTCTGTTAGTCTATGTAATTAAAAAAAAGCTGGAATACAGGGGTTAGATTCTGAATTGGGAATCCTTACTCAAAACCATTAATGACAAAGGTCTAACAATCATTAAATGAACAATTTTTTTTCATCTTATAATGAATTGCATATTAATACCAGTTATTAAGTAAGCTGTTTTCTGTAAACTTTTCCCCCTTCTATTTTTGGGTAGTACATTTCATTATATAGTCAATGTGAATCTGGAAGACAAATATTTAAATTTTGGGAAAGGGAAATTGCCTAAACTTTTGATGTTAGTGTTACTGAAGAACTTGGGGGCAACACAAAAAAGCAGCTATATGAGAAAGTTGTCTTACACTTTTGTTAAAAATAGGAGGCAGGGTGGTGTCGCAGAATGAGCACTGGATCAGTCCCTTAGAAAACTGGAATGCACTAGTTCTGAATTTTGCCATTGAACCAGCTGGGTCACCCTAGACAATCATTTAATCTCTCTGAGCTTTAGTTTCCTTTCCTAGAGAATGGGTATCCGCTTTATCTACCTCTCAGGGTTATTGTAAGGGTCAAATGGAGTCTCTCTAAAAATCATGTGGTTCAGCAGTTCTTATAGCACGATGAGGGGGGGTCCCCAAATATCTTACAAGGGGGTCTGAGGTCAAAACTATTCATAATGATACTAAAATATTTTAATTTGGAATATGTGTAACCCACATAAACAAAAGCTCTCCCAATATTTAAGAGGGTGAAGTGATTCTGAGACTGAAAAGTTTGAGAACTGCTGATCTAGACTAACCACTTTATTTTGTAGATGATGAAACAGGCCTAGAGAAGGTAAGTAACCAGGGTCCCAATAAGAGTGAGATTTGCACACTAGGCCCTCTGACTTCAAATCTTATTTTTCACTATGTCTTGTTTTTGAAGATACAGATACATTTGTAAAACAAAACAAAACCCCCCAATATTTAGTACTAGTCTTACTTACTTTACTTAGAATTGTTTTTCTGTGGCATTTTGCTCTCCAAAAAAATGAGTTTCTTTAGTTCTGAGAGTTTTCAAAGACATGGAGTGAAGTTCTTCCTTAGACATGTAAGTTATACTGAATTTTCAGTTGTATGTGCTGTCGGCTGTTTATTTTCTTGTAACAGAACCTAGGTAAGAGTATTCTTTGCAGTGTCCTGGACCCTGTCATCAGTTAAGAGTTTGAATTAAGGAAATTTAGAATTTCAAATGTAAGGGTCAAGAGTTATGTTGTGTGGTTTTTTTTTTTTCAGAGATCCTAAAGCTTACATTCTTTTTTTTCCTTTTTTTAATAATAGCATGAATCTTTTGAGAGTACAGTGTAAGGCCTCTCATGTTGGGTTGGCCTTTTCACTGTTGCTGTATGCTGCTGCTGCTCTAAAACAGAAACCTGTGGGCCTCATACTAGAAAGAATGATTTTTTAAAATTAGATAAAATATCACAAATAAACATTACTTTGACTTCTGTCTCTAGTCTCTCACTATCTCCTTCACCTCCTCTTCATTTACCAGATAGTATTTATATATAGCATTCTAGGATGGAAGACCAGGAGACTGCTAAAGTCTTGATAATAGTAATAAGGTGATGGCAGTACAGTTAGAAAAAGGGGAACAGATGGGAGAGAATTGAATCAGTTGGAATCTAGAGCTGGGAGCTTAGAAACTTGGTTGGGTTTTGCCCAGGGTCCCACAGCCAGATCTCAAGGCCAGTGCTTTCCTTTTTCATTTTCACCATACTGGCTTATAGCTTGAGTATTTCCGTAGTCTGTAGAATGGCACATATACATACACATGTATGGGCAGGAAGAGTATAGACTAAGATGAATCCCTAACTTCTCCAAGCACAACTCAGGGTGCCATGTTCTACACAAGGCCTTTTCTCATACCAATGCCATCTCTCTTCAGTGCTGGCTCCCTTGTGAATTTATTTAGTATAATTTTGTGTATACTTAAATTTGTCTGCATGCATGCTGTATTTCCCTTTCCCTTAGTCGAATGTAAGTTCTGAGGACAGTCTGGTACAGAATCAGAGGACCTGGGTTCATATACCAGTCAGTAAGCATTTTTTAAAATGCTTCCTATATGCCATGCACTGTGCCAAGTGCAGGGGAATTCAAAGAAAGCTAGAAGACAGTCCCTGCCTTCACGGAGCTCACAAACTAACAAAGCAGAAGAAACATAAAAACAACTGTGTACAAACGTGCTATATACAGGGTAAATAGAAAAAGAATGAAGTGGGGGAAGGTGCTAGAGGGGAGAGGAGTTGGTAGAAGCTTCCTGTAGAAGGTGGCATTTTAGCTGGGACTTGAAGGAAGCCAGGAAAGCCGGGAGGTGAAGATGAGGAAGGAAAGCAGCACTCCAGGCATGGGAGACAGCCAAAGAAAATGTCTAGAGCCAAGAGTCCATGTCTTAAGTAGTTAGGGTGATCTTTGACTTAGGAAAATAACTTTGGGCGAATCAAGGATGTCCTGGAGTGGGCCTGGGTTGGACTTGGGGCAGTTAGACCAAGCAGCTGGCTGTTGCAGCGGTCCATTTGTGAGGAGATGGGTCTGCACCAGAGTGGTGGCAGCAACAGGACAGAATGGGGCATATTCCAGAGGTATTGCAAAGGTGAAATCCATCGGTTTTGGCAAGCGATCAGACGGGGAGGGGGTGGGGAGAAATGAGAGAATGAGAAGTTGAGGATGGCGTTTAGGGTGTGAGCCTGAGTGACTGAGAGTAGTAGTTCTCTCTACAGTAATAGGGAAGTTTGGAAGGGGACAGATAACGGGTTCAGTTTTGGACATATATACAGGACCTCCAGTTGGAGATAACCAGTAGGTGGTGGGAGGTGTGAACCTGTGGGTCGGGAAATGAGGCTTCATAGATCTGGGAATCCTCACCATTAATGCTTGTGTGAGTCCATGGAAGCCAGTGAGATCACCAAATATAGTAGGATGGAAAGAGAAGAGAATAGGGTCTGGGACAAAAACTGTAATTAGTAGGCATAACCTGAACTGGTTCAGGAAGCCTGAACATAAGTGGTCAAGAGAACCAGGAGAGATTAGTATCCTCAAAAGAAGGGAATAGGTGGTGCCAGGCCCGAAATCAGGGAAGACATGTCTTTGAATTCAAATCTGGCCTTAGACACTTCCTACCTCTGTGATGCTGGGCAAGTCACTTAACCCTGCTTGTATCAGTTTCCTCATCTGTAAAATGAAGTGGAGAAGAAAATGGCAAACCACTCCAGTATCTTTGCCAAGAAAACATGGAATAGGGTCACAAAGAGTCAGATGCGACTGAACAACAACAGAAACTAGAAGAGGGTGATTTGACAGGTGTCAGACTGCAGAGAGTTCAAGAAGGAAGGATGAGGATTGAGAAAAGGCAATGTATTTGGCATTTATCACCTTACTCCTCTCAGCCTCCACTCCCTCAACTATTAGGAATTAACTAAATGATGAGTTCTTTTTGTAGTTCTAAATCTAAGGTTCTGTGATTTTTTTTTTTTTGTTCCTGCTTTTGAATCTCTGGCCCCTAGTACAGTGTGTTGCTTATGTAGGCATTTAAAAGATGTTTGTTCAGTTGAGCATTGTTGAAGAAGAAGATTGGTATAATCTGACAACTGTGTTTAATTATCATAGTTCAGTGACCTTTAATTAGGAAGTATAGAAGGTGAGAAAAGAAAACACATGGGAGGTAGTAATAAGTTCAAAATAACATAAGCTACTTACATAAATACAGAGGAGAAAACTAAAGGAGTGATTAGAGTGGGGATTGGGTTAGGCAAGGAAGGACTTATAAAGATGAGCTTTTAAGTCATGGTCATGAGTTGGACAGGAAAGGCAGAGGGCATGGAAGAAACATGGATGTATGGATGAAAAAAATTAGCTTGTTGCTGCAGAGGGCTAAATTAATATGGAGTAATTTAGGATGGTGAGCGGGGAGAACCTTTGCTGATGAATTTGATCAAACTTTTAGCTTCTTATGCTGGGGAAATCAATGAAAATGATCATTGAGGAACATCTGATTATAGATGAACTAGACACATAGAGAACTAGACAAGTTGTTAAAGCAATCCAGGTGAGGGGAGGTTGGTCCTAAGGATTTCGTTTTTGTTCTTTTAAAAAATTTTACCTAACCTATTCAATGCCATCCCAGTTAAATTGCTAAAAAATTATCTGAGTTAGAAAAGATCATAACAAAGCTCATTTGAAAGAACAAAAGGAAAAGAATTTTCAAAGAAACCAGGAAATTGAACAGTATCAGATCTTAAAGTGTATTATAAGGTGCGAGAGCATTGTTGAAGTATAAAAAGGATAATTTCAATTTTTTTTTTTTTGCTTTTTTGGAGGGCAATTGGGGTTAAGTAATTTGCCCAAGGTTACACGGCTAGTTTTTTTTTTGTGTGTGTGTGTGGGTGTTAAGTGTCTGAGGCTGGAACTGAACTCGAGTTCTCCTGCCTCTGGGGCCAGAGCTTTACTCACTGCGCCACCTAGCCGCCCTGATTTCAATTATTTGAAATGAAAAATTTGTTGTACACATCAGTGTAGCAAAGAATAGAAGGGATACAGAAAATTTGGAAAAAAACTTTCATGGACAATTGCATATAGGATGTGAATGTGTTGGAATACTTCTGTGATGGAGGAAATGTTGAGCTGGTAGATTTAGGAAAACATGGAAAGACTTGGACTTAATGAAGGAAGATGCCATCCACCTTCAGAGAAACAGGTCAGAAGTGGAAATGCATTGTACAGTCTTAGATATATGTGTGAGTGTATGTGTGTGTAGATATCTGTGTGTGTGTGTGTGTGTGTGTGTGTGTGTAGCCTTCTGGGGAGGAGGAGGAAGGGAAAAAATAAAGAACACAGCAGAGAAAAGAGAAGCTACAAGGAAGCAAAGAAAAACTGGGTAGATGAGAAAAAAACGTGTAGTATTATAACAGGTTTTTTTTTTTAATGGAAATTTTTTGTTTTATATTGAGTCCTCACGCTCTGCTGAGTACATGGAAACATCCTTTTTCTCATTTTGTATTTCAGTTTAAAATGAATAAAGATTTACTCCAACGAGAACAACAACAAATTCCTCTGCCTGCCCTACGGCCTCTCCATGTTAAAGCCTCAGTTCATTCCTGATGGGGAGCTAGGTGGTCTAGTGGACCGTTGTACTTTGAATCGGGAAAACCAGAGTTTAAACTCTTCTCATGTTAGTAGCCCATTGTGACTCTTGACAAATCATTTACACTCTCATGGTTTCAGGTTTTTCAATAGGGATAATAAAAGCACCTCATGGTAGATTTTGAGAATTAAATGATGATAAACATGCAAATCACATTGCAAACCTTAAAAATGCTACATTTTAGCTGTTATTACTGCGGGATGATATTCCTTGTGGGATGGCCTTTATTGAAAGCCCTCCATTGAAACAAAGAAGAGAAGGAATGGAGGAAACAAATATTTATTAAGTGCCTGCAGTATGCCAGGTAGCTGAGCATTACAGAAACATTTTCTCATTTGATCTTCACAGCAGTCAGACGGCTCTCCTGTTTTACAACCAAACAGGCTAAGTGACTTGTCCTGGGTTGCACTAGAGTCTCAGGCCTTATTTGAACTCAGGTCTTCTGAAGTCCAGACCTCTCCCCCCCCACTTTGTCCACTGGACCACATATTAGCCTCTAAAAAAAACTGTTGATAAAGCAACCATGTTTGATAATGTCACTAACATTCTGTACCTGTAGTCTCCAACTTTGCTATAGATGTAGGAGGAACATTTGTTTAGTGACTTTCTACTTCTCAGCCAGTACTGTATATGACTAGTTTAACCCTTTTAGTGGTGTTTTCATTTACTTTACTGAAGTCGCTTTTGGTCTTTATATTTCTAGTGCCTGGCTTTTTTTTTTTTTTAACTTCTGTAGTCACTTAGCAGATGTTTGTTGATTGATAAGATTGTTCTTTTGGTACTTCTTTACTATTTATCATAGCATAGATTTAGAGAAGAAAGCGACTTAGAGATACATAGGGTGGGTGGGTAGCCCCCTCATTTTACAGCTGAAGGATATCTCGGCATGTTTCTCAGCATTTTGTTACATATATAATATATATGGATATGGGTGTGTGTATGTATACACACAAAATCTTGTTGATGACCTCTGAGAAATACATCTTACAGAGGGATCACAAGGTCAGATATACAACAGTTTAGTGACTTGATTGGAATAATTTGAAATTTTTCAGAAAATTTGGATCAGTTCACAGATCTGCCAAAAATGCTCTTGATTTCTTACAGCCTCTCCAGATTTCATCTTTTAACATCTTTGCTGATTTGAGTGTGAGAGGAAACTTTAATCTTGATTTGCATTTTTAGTAATTTGGAGAACTTTCCATATGCTTGTGGATCATTCCCATGTTTTCTTTTGAAAATTCATCTCCTCTGACCACTCATCTGTTGGCAAAACGTTAGCTATAGAATTGGAGAGAAAGGAGCAATGCTATGGGAAAAATTAGTCATAGTGGGGAATTCTGTATTAAATTTAACATTTCAGAGTATTTCAGAGGACTATTTTCTCCTAATGTTCAAAGCTGTTTTTTATAAATTTTCTTAAGGCTTCTAACAATAAAATTTTCTTTGAATATCATTCTGCTAGCCAAGCTTAGGAAAGGAGATGCCAGTCTTTGTTTTTGTAAATTTTGTTTGAGACTTTAATTGTGTTTTGGAACTACACATTTATGTTCTGATTTCTAATGAATATTTTTTGATTTAGTTTCTTCTGACCATCGGGACAGAAGGTTCAGAGGCCAAAATAAATTTCTGATCAGTTAAGAATAGACTCGTTCAAGGCAAATTTGGAAAATGGGAGTGGGGTTCTTGGCATGATATGCACTTTCATAACCTTTTAGAATCATGGCTGCTTGAGGATTTCTTTCTTCTTTTTTTGCTTTTTGGAGGGGGGAATGCAGGGCAATTGGGGTGAATGAAGTGACTTGCCCAAGGTCGCACAGCTAGTAAGTGTTAAATGTTGGAGGCTGGATTTGAACTCAGATCCTCCTAATTGCAGGGCTGGTGCTCTATTCACCAAGCCACCTAGCCGCCCTGAGGATTTTTGTACAGATACTTATTTTGTTTGAAGGAGCTTAAATCAATTATTTAATTTGTATAAGCTTCACCCATCCTTCAGTAAAAAGAGAAAACTGATTGTTTTGTTTATACTAGCATAATTTTTTAGTTATATGAAGTTGGTGAAACATTATGGCCCTTTATTTTTCCTTCCTTAGAAAGATGGATGTTCACACTATTTTCTTTTTCCCAGGCACTGTGCTGAGTTTAGTCACCTCATTGCTTAAGTAAATAGTGTTTTATATATTACTTCTAAAAGAAGTAAGAAATCTTAGGTTAAAGACCAGTTTTGCTCATTTATATGAGAAGTGCTTGGGTTTAGTCATATATAATCAAAGTTAATCTCATCATATTATGACAGTTTAAAAAATTCATATGTTATCATGGACTACTAGAGACTTAGCTCTAATAGGACCTTCCTTTCTTCTACGTTTATTGAATGAGAGACACACTAGTATAAAAAAACAATAGTGAGCAACTATTAAGGGTGAGGCCCTAAGCTAGGTTGTCTGGGAGGGTTGAAGAATAAAAATTCAGTGCCTGTTGGTATAGTTGGAAGGAGTAAGATTATAGACCCAGTAGAAGACAGCTTTTATCACACAAATGTTAAATGAGTCAACAGTTGACTCAAGAATTCTGAGTTAGGAAGAGATTAATTTTCTACATTTTGGGGTCATTCCTTCTTGGGAGAAATGGTGGAAATTCAGTTGCTCGAGGAGATTTCCTTTTATTTATATCTCCTGTGCTAGGCATAGCAGAGATGCAGTAACTGCTTAATATATGATTCCTCAGGACTGAACATAAGTAGAATGGGGGTAGTGAGTTCTGTTGGAAGGGAATTGTTGTTAGGTGGAAGTTGGAGTAGATTTCCTTTGACCATTCTGGTTCTCAGATTTGTCATACATACATTCAAATCAGAGTGTTGTCTGATATTATGTCAAGACTTTATGGAAGAGGTAGGACTTGAGTTGCATTATGAAACACAGTGGTACAGTGTTAATATGATATTGCTCCTGCTTGCTCATCTTTCCTATTTCTTCTTATTGAGGCCCAAGGCAATCAGTGTGTTTTCTGATATCTGATTAGTAAGATATCTACATTAACCATAAATATCAATTAGCTCTGAGCCCCCAGTTTGTTAAATAAAAACCTTTTCCAATAAGTTTCCACTCATCTATACCAAATCCCTAGTTTCTTAAGCATTGAGGTTCTTGACTATACAATTTATCAGTGTAACAAACAATAAAACATACATAATTATAATACATCATCAACTATGAGAAAGATTTACAGCCAGACGACACCACTATCACTATTACTGTTGACTTTTCAATTCTGGATACACAGGTCCAGCTCTCTGGGGATGCCAATTAAAGTCAGTTCAATAAATTTCTTCATATTTCTTTGCAAAATAAGAGTTTCATGAAAGAACTTTTCATTCTTTCTGCCCTCTGTCTTCAAGCCAACATTGTTAAGTGTCTCTGGAAAGAAATTGCTAGTTTCTCAAGATTTTGTTCCCTTTTTAAAGATTCAGTAATAATATCTATTGCCTGTCTGAGATACTCTTGAAGGTGGTGTTACATTTTCTAATTATAGCCAAACATTTTAAGCTTCCTAAAAATGACTTGAGGTACATTAAATCAGCTTTAATATCATTTACAATAAACATTGCAATGTAAAGCATCATTTCACAGGATGCTTCAAGCAAAAAGAAAAACATCTTTGACAATGAAGATGGTGATAAGAATAATAATCCTGTAAGATTGAAACCGCCTTGGTACTCAGTTCTCCATCACTACCCTTTGCCCCTTCTAGTTGGAGGGTGGAGCCATGAACTCTGAAACTTTTCATTTAAGAAGGAGGCTCAGGGCTGGCACCTCCTTGTTTTCTAACTGGCTTCTCCACTTTGGACTTTCTCTGACTTGATGGCCCTGCATTGGGTGCTATCTGCCCTTTTCCGGCTTCCTTTGGTGTGTTGTCTTTAGATTGTAAGTGCCTGGAAGATAATTGGGACAGACTTTCTTTTTCATATTTGAATCCCTAGCACTTAGTACAGCGCCTAGCACACAGTAGGCACTTAATAATTGTTTATTGACTGTTGACTAAAATACACAAAGTATGAAGCAACATGTATCAGTAACCACTTTTCCTACATCATCATAATTTAGCCTAGTTATAGGTTGGTTGGTTGCACTTTTCTTTGATTCCTGTTGATTTTTTAAAACGAATACTTGGTTGGTTGGTATATATCAGTATTCTTTTAAAAGACATGTTATTTATTAAAAAGAAAATGGAAAATTCTTTCCTTCTTACCCTCTCCCTACCCATTGTGAAAGCAAAAAATGTGATATTATACATGTGAAATCATGCAAAACATTTCCATATTATCTATATTACCAAAAAAGGAAGAAAAAATAAAGTAAAAAAAATTATGCTTCCAGCTGCATTCAGACCCTGTCAATTCTTTCTCTGGAGGTGGATAGCATTTTTCATCATAAGTTTTTTGGATTTGTCTTGTAACGTATTGATGAGAATGCTTAAGTCATTCACAGTTGATCATCTTACAATATTGCTGGTACCGTGTACAATGTTTTCTGGTTTTGCTCACTCATTTTATATCGGTTCATATGTCTTCTCAGGTTTTTCTGAAACCATCTTGCTCATCATTTCCAGTAGCACAATATAGTATTCCATCACAATCATACACCGCAACTTGTTCAGCTATTCCTTAGTTGATGTACATCCTCTCAGTTGATCAGTGTCAGTATTTCTGAAATGAATAGCTTGTCTTCTTTTACCCTTGAGATACTACAAATGAAGTTTTACATGAAAGGTACTGCTTCAAGGTTCATCTTTCTCCTTTAATCTGAATTGGAGTTCTTAGAAAGGCCTAGACAGAATTATTAGGTCTCTACATATATATATATATATATGTATATGTTTATATATACACATATACATGTATGTGTGTGTGTCACACACACACAAGCAAATTGGACCCTAGCACCTTTGAACTGTAACGGTTTACTTTTGAACATGTCTTAATATTTCTTTGAGATTTAAATGACAGTGCATATCCCTCCCCTCCCCTTTTTATCTAACCATATGAATGTCTTGATTTCTAATATACCTTTGCAATTTCTTCACTTTTTAAAAAATTGTCATCAAATGTCTTAGTTTCTGTGTAAGTATTAAGTCATGTGAAAGGAAAAAAAACCACCCCAAAATGTAAAAAACAGTATTCTTTTATCTGCATTCAGACTCCATCAGTTCTTTGTCTGGATGTGGATAGCTTTTTTCATCCTGAGTCTTTTGGAATTGTCTTGAATCTTAGTATTGCTAAGAGCTAAGTCTATCATCACACCATGTCGTTACTGTGTCCAATATTTTCCTGGTTCTGTTTACTTTACTTTGTATTAATTCATATGTCTTTATGGGTTTTTCTGAAATCATTCCGCTCATCATTTCTTTTTTTTCTTTTTTTTGCCTTTTGGAGTGCAGTTGGGGTTAAGTAACTTGCCCAAGGTTACACGGCTAGTTTTTTTGTGTGGGTGTTAAGTGTCTGAGGCCGGAAACGAACTTGGGTCCTCCTGACTCCAGGCTGGCACTTTACTAACTGTGTCACCTAGCCACCCCCCCACCCCCCATCATTTCTTAAAGCACAATAGTATAGTATTCTTTACATTCATATGCCACAGCTTGTTCAACCATACCCCAATTGATGGGCGTCGTCTTGGTTTCTAATTCTTTGTCACTACAAAAAGAGCTGCTATAGATATTTTTGTACAAGTAGGTCCTTTTCCCTTTTTTAATGATCTCTTTTGAATACAGATCCAGTAGTGGTATTAACTGGATCAAAGGGGACACTTTGCTTTTTGGACATAGTTCCAAATTGCTCTCCAGAATGATTGGATCACTTCACAACTCAACCAACAGTGTATGGGTATCCCAGTTTTCCCACATTTTCTCCAACATTATTTTTCCCATCTGTCATATTTGCCATCCTCAGAGTTTTAATTTGCATTTCTCTAATCAGTAGTGATTTAGAGTATTTTTTCATATAATTATAGAGAGCTTTGGTTTCTTCATGTGAAAACTGCCTGTTCATATCCTTGGACCATTAATCAATTGGGAAATGATTTGTATTTTTATAAATTTGACTCGGTTCTTTATATATTTGAGAAATGAGACACTTCATGTAAAAATCGTTTCCCAATTTGCTGCTTTCCTTTTATTCTTGGTTGCACTGGTTTTGGAAAACATTTTTCAGTAAAATTCTGTCATTGTGCTTCAATTCTTGATAACTTGATCTTATACTTTTTTTTTCTTGATACTGGTTTCTTAGATGTATAAATTTCCTCTGGCTCACATTTCTAAACAGAAAATAGTTCTGCTTTGATTGAGTCTTGATGGTGGTCTTGTTAGTATATGGTCATCTGATTGTGTTTTTGTTTAATGTTTTAGGGGTCAGGGATGACATCCTGAGGAACCAGGGAATCTGTCCTGAGATTTCCAGGTTCCTTTTGTGATGCAGTAAGTTTATACTTGGTCCTTCTTACATGTGGTGGAATCTTATAATTTAAGCATATTTCTAAATTTTTCTACTAGTAATCCTACATACTAAATCTTCCACTTAAAAATGAATTCTCTCTAGGGAATGTTATTGTAGCTGTGTGAGCAAAAGAATGGTCAACCAGATCTGGGGATTGACAGAATCCTAATGGAATAGTTGATCTTAATCTGGTAGAGTCTTTTAATAGTCTTGTAAAGTCTTTGTCCTTAGAATCAGAATTTATTACCTTTTTTTCTTCTTCTTTGGCATTTTTATGCTTTTGATGATTTTTTTTTTCCTATTTGTCAATCCACTACCTTTATGACTTCTTCCCCCAAGTAGACGCCATCCCTTAATATACAGATTACAGTCAAATATACAGATTTCTGTAGAAATAAGGAAAAGAAATCAGACTACAGGCCACATCTGAGAATCCATATCCTGATTCTGTAGCTCAAGTTTATTACTTCTTTACTTAGTGGGGCAAAAATGCTTCACTCTCCATCATTGTTTAGCTACTGCTTATGTCAAAGTTCTGAGCTATGCTTTTTGTTTTTACCAAGTACTGGAAACAAAACTTGGGGAAAAATCCATGGAGAATTAGCTGAACAAATTGTGGCACATGAACACAATGCGATTGTATTTCTTTTTTTTTTTTTTCATTAACTGTATTTGATTTTATTATTTTTTAAATTTTCTTTTAAAATTAATTTGTTTGTTTCCTTTTAGTTTACAAGATTCAATTCCACAATTCCTTGAGTTTCACATTTTGTCCCCCTCCCTCCCCTTCCCCCCATGGCGACATATAGTCAAGTATAGGATCTGTAAATACCTTCACATTATACATTAGTCAGGTTATAGAGACGGATTGTATCAGATGGAATGAAAAATGGTAAAGAGGACATAAAACCAAACAAGAAAGGGAAAAAGATCAGTATTTTGCTTCCACCTCTATATAAACTCAGTTCTTTCTAGTTCTTTCTCTGGATGCACACAGTTCTCTCCATCATGAGTCTTTTGGGATTGACTCATATCACTACATTGCTGAGAAGAGTCCAGTCTATCAAAGCTGGTCATCACACATACATTGTGTCTGTAATTGTGTACAAATTTCTCCTGGTTCTGCTCTTCTCACTCAGCATCAGTTCGTATAAGCCTCTCCAGGTAAATATGAAGACCGTCTGCTCCTTGTTTCTTATAGCACAATAGTATTCCATAACACGCATATACCACAACTTGTTCAGCCATTCCCCAATTGATGGGCACCCCCTTAATTTCCAGTTCTTTGGCACCACAAAAAGAGCTGCTATAAACATTTTTGTACATATGGGTCTTCCTCCCACTTCTATGATCTCTTTGGGATATAACCCTAGGAGTGGTATTGCTGGGTTAAAGGATATGAGATTATTTTATAGCCCTTTGGGCATAATTCCAGATTGCTCTCCAGAAAGGCTGGATCAGTTTACAACTCCACCAGCAATGCATTAGTGCTACAATTTGCCCGCATCCTCTCCAGCATTTGTCATTTTCCTGTTTTGTCATCTTAGCCAATCTGACTGGTAAGATGTGGTACCTCAGGGTTGTTTTGATTTGCATTTCTCTAATCAGTAGTGATTTAGAGAATTTCTTCATGTGCTTAAAGATATCTTTAATTTCTTTCTCTGAAAGTTGCCTGTTCATATCCTTTGACCATTTATCAATTGGGGAATGATTTGTATTCTTTTTTTTTTTTTAAGCAATCGGGGTTAAGTAACTTGCTCAAGGTTACATGGCCAGGTGTTTCTGGGTGGGTGCTAAGTGTCTGAGCTCTAGATTCGATCCCCAGGTCATCCCAACACTGGAGCCGGTGCTCTTACTCACTGTGCCACTTGGCCGCCCCGAATGATTTGTATTCTTATAAATTTGACTCAATTCTCTGTATATTTTAGAAATGAGTCCTTTGTCAGAGACATAGCTTGTAAAAGATTTTTTCCCAATTTCCCACCTCCCTCTTAATCTTGGTTACATTGGCTTTGTTTGTACAGAAGCTTTTCAATTTCATGTAGTCAAAATTACCCATTTTACATTTTATAATGTTCTCTAATTCTTGTTTAGTCATAAAGTCTTTCCCTCTCCACAAATCTGACAGGTAAACTATTCCTTGTTTTCCGAGACTGCTTACGGTATCAGCCTTTATACCTAGATCATGCATCCATTTAGACTTGATTTTGGTATATAGTGTTAGATAGTGGTCTATGCCCAGTTTCTGCCATACTATATTCCAGTTTTCCCAGCAGTTTTTGTCAAATAGTGAGTTCTTATCCCAAAAACTAGGGTCTTGGGGTTTATCAAACAATAGATTACTATAGTCGTTGACTTCTGAATTTCCTGTGCCTAATCTATTCCATTGATCGACTCTTTTATTCCTCAGCCAGTACCAAGTAGTTTTGATGACTGTTGCTTTATAATACAGATTGAAATCTGGTATAGCTAGTCTACCTTCCCTAGCATTTCTTTTGATTAATTCCCTTGATATTCTGGACTGTTTATTCTTCCAAATAAATTTTGTTACTATTTTTTTCTACTTCTATAAAGTAGTTTTTTGGTAAATTAATTGGTATGGCACTAAATATATAATTTAATTTAGGTAAAATTGTCATTTTTATTATATTAGCTCAACCCAGCCACGAGCATTTGATATTTTTCCACTTTGTTAGATCTGACTTTATTTGTGTGAAAAGTGTTTTGTAGTTGTGGTCATATAGGTCCTGGGTTTGTTTTGGCAGGGAGATTCCCAAATATGTTATAATGTCTACAGTAACTTTAAATGGGATTCCTCTTTCTATCTCTTGCTGTTGAATTTCATTGGAAATATATAGGAACGCTGAGGATTTATGTGGGTTTATCTTATATCCTGCAACTTTGCCAAATTTATTTATTGTCTCAAGTAGTTTTTTACTTGATTCTCTAGGATTCTCTAAGTATATCATCATGTCATCTGCAAAGAGGGATAGCTTGGTCTCTTTTTTGCCTAATTTGATTCCTTTGATTTCTTTTTCTTCTCTAATTGAAACTGCTAACATTTCTAGTACCAGATTGAATAAGAGAGTATGTGATAGTGGACACCCTTGTTTCACCCCTGATCTTATGGGAAATGCTTCTAGCTTCTCCCCATTACATATAATACTTGCTTATGGCTTTAAATAGATGCTACCTTTTATTTTAAGGAAGGCTCCATTTATTCCTATACTTTCTAATGTTTTTAATGGGAGTGGATGTTGTATTTTGTCAAAAGCCTTTTCTGCATCTATTGAGATGATCATGTGGGTTCTGCTAGTTTTATTGTTGAGATGATCAATTATACTGATGGTTTTCCTAATATTAAACCATCCTTGCATTCCTGGAATAAATCCTGATCAAAGTGTATTTTTCTTGAGATAAGTTGCTGTAGTCTTTTTGCTAATATTTTATTTAGAATTTTTGCGTCTATATTCATGAGGGAGATTGGTCTATAATTTTCTTTCTCTTTTTTAAGTTTTATCTCTTCCTCATTTAGGTATCAGTACCATATTTGTGTCATGAAAAGAATTTGGTAGGACTCCTTCTTCACTAATTTTCCCAAATAGTTTGTAGAGTATTGGAATCAGTTGTTCTTTAAATATTTGATAGAATTCGCTAGTAAATCCATCTGGCCCTGGAGATTTTTTTCCTAGGGAGATGACTGATGGCTTGTTCGATTTCTTTTTCTGAGATGGGGTTATTTAAGTAATTAACTTCCTCTTTAGTTAATCTGGGCAACTTGTATTTTTGTAAATATTCATCCATTTTCCTAAGATTGTCAAATTTATGTGTATACAATTGGGAAAAATAATTCCTAATTATTGTTTTGATTTCCTCTTCATTGGAGGTAGATTCACCCTTTTCATTTTTGATACTCATAATTTGGTATTCTTTTTTTTTATCATATTGACTAAGGGTCTATCAGTTAATGTGATTGTATTTCACCAAAAGAAATGAGCAATGTAACAGTAGATTCAGAGAAATATGGAAAGGCTTACATGAACTGATACAGAGCGAAGTGAATAGAACCAGTACATGTCTGACTCTTTATATACAGGTCTATCCTATGTTCCTGACCTTTCAGATGAAAGGGTATATATAGTTTTAATTGACCTGACCTTTGGTATAGTTTTAAAATAGTTTTTTTAGAACCCTTGAAACCAATTCTTAGTGCTTTAAATAGTAAACTCATGCACCTATCCTCCACCAACTGCTCTAATTTTTTTTTTCCTTTTTTTTGAAGGGAAGAAGGTAGGGCAATTGGGGTTGTGACTTGCCCAAGGTCACACGGCTAGTTTTGTCTAAGTGTCTGAGGCCACTTTTGAACTCAGGTCCTCCTGACTCTAGGGCTGGTGCTCTATTCACTGTGCCACTTAGCTGCCCCGTGATTATTATTTCATCTTTTGTCATCTTTGCTAATAGGAGGAGTGTAAAATGGAACCCCAGAGTTTTTTTTTTTTTTTGATCTAATATGAAGCATTTTGGTTGATCAGTAATCTATTGAGGAATGACTCATCAATTTTTTGTGTATGACTCAGCTATTAGACCTTTGTTAGAAGCTTGTGGAAGATTTTTTTCTAAATGGTTTCCCTTGTAATTCTAATTGAATTTAATTTTCTTGAGCAGAAGCTTTTAAATTGTAATCTAAGTAGTTCATCTTGTCTTTTGATCATTTTTAATTCCCTATTTAGGTAAGGATTCTCCTCCTTCCTGCCATAGTTGTGCAAGATAGTGCTTTCTTTTACTTTTTAAGTGCTAAACACTTAGCTCATTTGACCCTTGGAGGTAGGTGCTATTCCATTTTACAGTTGAAGAAACCAAGGCAATCAGAGGTTAAGTGACTTGTCCAGCTCACACATCTAGAAAGTATTTAAGACAATAAATGTTTATTGATTGAAGTCCAAATTTGAACTGACTAATTCCAGGCCCAGATCTCTACTTCCTCAGTAGCTAGCTGCCATTGGTGCTTACATGGCACCAAGTCTTTGAGGCAAGAAGTCTATGACTTTTTATGAGTTAAACTTTCACTTTTTAGTTGACTGTCTCGGGTTCCATAGGTTAACCATTATATCATGTCTAAAGAGTGGTATTTTTTTGTTTCCTCTTTGACTATTTGTATTCCCTGGATTTCTTTTTATTTATTTAATGTGATAGCTTGTATTTCCAGAACTATTTAGTAATAGTGGTGAGTATGCAGTTTTTCAAACTCCGATCTTTTTGGATAGGCCTAGCATTTCTCCATTACAGATAATTCTGATTCTTGTTTTTTGATTAATAGGGGTTACCATTTTGAGGAAAGTTTGCTAGTGGCTTTTAGTTTATTTTAGAGACATTATCCTTATCTTGTCCAGGTTGCAAGTACAGTATAGGCCCTATTCTAGTCCTAATTGGCACAGAGAAGTTTTGACCACCGCTTTTTCAGCATTGCACCAATTGGCTACTGCAATTTTTAATGCCCAACTCAAGCAAAACATCAGCTTTAGTTTCTCCAGTAGCTGGGATCACAAGCATAAGCTACATGCCTTTTTTTTTTTAAAACATAAATGAGTGTTAAATATGTTTTTGTAGCCTCTTGGCTAATATAATTCAATATTTTTCCATTAATATTTATTAGATTTCTGTAGTTTTTTTTTTCTTCCTTATTTCTCCCTGTGGTTTATATGTCAGAACTGTATTTCAAGAATGTGTAAAGATCTTTCTGTATTTTTGCAAATCATTTTTGTATTATAAAAATTTGTTTTCATATTGTCTTGGTTTTAGTTTCACTCATCAACTCAGTAATTTTTAATAAATTTTAATGTATCTGTATATATTCCAAATCTCCTAGACTTAAACTCATCAATTTCTTACTATATAATTTATTAACAATATAACAAATACTAAACAAAGACATAAATAATAATTTACAGTACCCTATGAGAAAGGTCAGTGTCAGAGTTACTTGCAACCAGCACAGCTACTGCTTACTTTTCAATTCTGAAAATTGGGCCCACCATTCAGCTGTCTCAGGATTCAAATTAAAGCCTGCTTCTCTAGAATTTTCTTAATGTTTCTTTGTAATATGAGTTAAAACAGTTCTCTTAGGAAAGATGTTCTCTTTTTAACCACCACAGTGACAGTAGGGGCGGCCAGGTAGCACAGCAAGTAAGAGCACCGGTCCCAGTGTCGGGATGACCTGGGGATTGAATCCGGGCTCAGACACTTAGCACCCACCCAGAAACACCTGGCCGTGTAACCTTGAGCAAGTTACTTAACCCCGATTGCTTTTAAAAAAAAAAAAAGAATGACAGTATAAAAACAGCCAGTTTTTAAAGATTCTGTTCCTTCTTAAAGGTACATTAATAGCATCTCTGTTCAGCAGAGGCTATTAATAGAAAGAGGAAGTCGTTATTAAGTGCTTATTATGTACCCAAGTACTGTGCTAAGCTCTAGGTATAAAAATAAAAGAGGCACTGTCCAATCTCTGCCTTCTCTAATGTGAGAAGACCATCCATAAAGGGGAACTGGACTGGGAGGGGGGGTCACTGAAGGCAGAAGGTAGTAGTGTAGTAGGGGCCTGGAATCAAGGGATGGTATCGTGTCAGGGGGTTTGTAGGAATGAAATCCATGGAGTTAAATGGAGACTGAATCATGTGTGGAGATGTCTGGGAAGTATTGAAGCTTGTGTTTTTATCTTTTTTTAGATCTTCTGCCCCTGGCTTGGTTAAGGAATCTTTCTCCTATTCTTGGCAACCCTCCCTTATTTGTTTTCCTATTTAATGATTCCTATATGATGTAACCTTCGTACAATGTTTTTTAGAATTTATGGTGGCATATGGTGTAAGATGATGATCTATGCCTGCCTTTTGCCAAAATGACTTCCAGAGTCCCTAGAATTTATTGTGAAATAGGGAGTCCTTTACCAAGTAGTTTTATGTTCTGGGCTTGAATATTAGCTTCTTACTAAGCTATTGAGTTTGGTTATTTCTGATTTTTATTTAGTGTGTTCCAGTAATGAAGTTTTACATTTTAACCAGTACCAAATTATTTCTGATTATTGCTGTATAATATGGTTTGGTGCCTGGATATTTTATAGTACCACTTTATTTTTACTTCCCTTTCCCCCCCCTTCTGAGCCTAGAATTTTTGTTTCTCTGAATAAGTTTTCTTAAACTAACTATAAAAATAATATGGTTATTAGGATAGCATCAGATCTATAAATCAATCTGTTACATTAGCATTTTCATTTTAGTGTAATTTGTAGGTAATAGAAGCATTTGAGAAGACCTTAAAGAAGTTCAGTATTGGCTAATTAGTTGGGGAGAAAGAGAGAGAAGAGAGAGAAAGGGAGAGGGAGAGAGAGAGGGCATAATTTATAATAAAAATTTAAGATAAATGGTGTCCTGTTGCTGTATCAGAGGGTCCTGAAAAAATACTGGTGATGAGAGAGCATTGCATTTTCTTCTCATTTCTTGGCTGTCTGCTTAAAAGTCATTTGGTGGGTTCTTAAAGAAGATGTAGACTCCATTCCTTAAAATTGGGGCAGCAGTTACTATCAGCTCGGAATGAGAAGAAGCACATGTGGCTGTTGGCTTGAGACGTTGAGGGGTTCAAGTTTACAAAACAGGAAATTTGCTCCTCTGTGGACTCACAGTTGTTTGGTTGGCAGTTTGGTTAAGGATTGAAATCCAGAAAGAGCACATTAGTTTGCTTTGTTACTTTGGCTGGATGTCTAATTGTCAAAAAACTTGAGAATCCCTAATTAAAGATTTTTCCTGCCTCAGATAATGTTATTTCTTTTGGTAGTTAAACTGGGCAGCTATATTTCACAATTACTATTTTATGCCTTCAAATGAACTGAAACATCCTTTTGCTGTGGGCCAAACTTAGTTTATAGCTTTTTAAATTTCTTACATCTTTTCGTGCAATTATTGACCCTGTTTTTAGGAGGACAAATTTTTTTTTCCTATTTTTGGAGCAGGAAGGCAACCAATTGTCCAAGCTCACACAGCTAGTTAAGTGTCAAGTATCTGAGGTCTGATTTGAACTGAGGTCCTCCTGACTCCAGGACCAGTGCTCTGTTCACTGAGCCACCCAAGGACAAATTTTCTGCTCAACATATAGCATACCTTGTTTTTGGTAATTGAATGCATGTGTACAATGGTTAGTGTTTCAAGGTCTAATTCATACCTAAAAGTTAGTCAACTGAGTGTGATCAGCATTGGCTAATGCCCTTTTTTTTGAATTCATTTATAATTCGGTTTTTGGAACTCTCCAACCTTTTCTTGGATGGAGCTTTTCTCTGCTACTTTTCAGGTTTTAGTCTCTGCTCATTTACTAATGTTTATCTGGTATCCTTGTGTATTTTACTGAAATGGGAAAGCTTCTAGTTAGCATTTATATAACCCTTAAAGGTTTACAAAGCACTTTACATGCATTATGCCATTTGATCCTCACAAGCCTGTGAGTACAGATGAAACACCGAGGCTGAAAGAGGTTCACACAACTGAGGTCTTCCCAATCCCAAGTTAAACCTGCTATTCATAAACTGCCCATGTATGTTCCTAAGCACAGTAAATTCTGAGCTCTAGTTCTTTCACTTGATCTCAGTTCCCATTGATTCAATTCTCACCTCTGTGCAGATTCTCAAATAGATTTATACCTCCCCAACCTCTCTGCTGACCACCCATACTCTTGGATGTTTCCCATAGACATCTTAAACTCATCTTTCCCTGAGAGACACTTTGTCCTTCCTAACTTCTTGTTACTGTTGAACATACTGCCATCTTCCCAGTTATCCATTCTCATAACCTAGGTATGCCACCCTCAATTCTTTGCCTTACCTCATCCTTCCCACATATCTAATATTTTGCCAAGGGCTGCTATTTTATTTTTGTAGCATCACTTGCATAAACCCCTTTGTCTCCTGACATAGTCATCACCCTGGTGTAGGCTCTGATCACCTAATGTTTGGACTGCTGCAATGATCTGGTGGATTTGCAGCCACAAGTCTGCCCCTGTTTCAGTTCATTCACCATCTTCACTTTCCTTTTCACTTAACTCCAGTGGCTCTAGTATCAAATATGAAACCCTCTTTTTAGTGTTCAAAACCCTTCATGACCTACCTCTCTCCTCCTCCTCACCGTCCCAGTCTTCTGTATGTTATACCCCATATACCCCAGGCCTCCTTGCTGTTTCATGAACAAGAAGACTCTTCCCAACTTCTGGTCTCACTGGCTATTTCCCCTTACACTCCAATTAAGTGCTTCGTTATCTCCACCTCCTGGTTTTCTTCAAGTCACAGATAAAATCTACCTTCTATAGGAAGTCTTTCCTGATCCCTCTTAATTTGAGGTCTTTCCATCTGTTATTTCCCATTTATCCTGTATATAACTTGTTTGTACATAACTTCCTGCATGTTGTCTAACACTACTAGACTGAACTCTTTGAGGGCGGGGACTGTCTTTATATCCCTGGCACATAGTGATTGCTTAATAAATATTTATCAGTTGATTAAAACTAGTTTACAAAAATTCATTTTATTTACAGTTTATTTCATGTGTTTCTCTCTGGTCTGGGGCTTTTGTTTTTGGCAGTTTGATTTTGTTTTAGGCTAAAGGAAAGTATTTATGGCTATTTTAAGATTATTTGACCTCAGAATTGGTGTTCCTCAGCATAGCACTACAGGGTTAGGTTATTCTGGAGGTCTTAGATATAGAAAGTTCTTTGTATTTAGTATTTTTATTAATTTATTCATCAAGGAATAGGATTGTTGAATTTGTCACATTCGTTGTGATTTTTTTTAAAGTGTTAGTATTATATAATACATAGAAGAGGAACCAAGCAATGTTTGGAACCTTGTTTATGTGTTAAAATGGTTAAAATTCATTCTTAGACTTCCATACATGTGATAGTTCTACTTTTATAAGCAGAGTATAAAAATTGTATCTCAGTCTTTTTCTCCAAATTATATACAGCAAAGTTTTGAAGTTTAAAGGAGAGAAAAGAATTTAGAATGGTTATGGGAAATAGTTTTTCTCCCACTTAATATTTTACTTTTTCCAATTACATGTAAAGATCATATTCAACATCCATTTCTATGTGATTTTGAGTTTCAAATTTTTCTCCCTTCCCCCTCCCCAAGACAGCAAGCAATCTGATACAGGTTATACATGTGCAGTCATGTTAAACATATTTCCACATTAGTCATGTTGTGAAGGAAAAATCAGAACAAAAGGGGAAAATTATGAGAAAGAAAAAAAGGTGAAGATAGTATGCTTTGATTTGCATTCAGATGCCATACTTCTTTCTTCTTTTGGAATTGCTTTGAATCATTGCATTGCTGAGAAGGGCTAAATCTCTTATAGTTGAATCATCACAAAATGTTGCTGTCACGGTGTGCGGGGTTTTCTTGGTTCTGCTTATTACTTCACTCAGAGTCAGTTCATGAAAGTCTTTGCAGGTTTTTCTGAAATCTGCTTGCTCATCATTTCTTAAAACAAAGTAGTATTCCATATACTACGACTTGTTCAGCTATTCCTCAATTGATGGGCAACCCCTCAATTTCCAATTCTTTGCTACTACAAAAAGAGCTGCTATATTTTTGTACATGTGGGTCTTTTCCCCTTTTTTATGATCTCTTTGGGATACAGACCCTAGTAGTGGTATTACTGAATCAAAGGGTATGCACAATTTTATAGCCCTTTGGACATAGTTGCAGATTAGTCCCTAGAATGGTTGGATCAGTTCACAACTCCACCAACAATGCTTTCATGTTCGAATTCAGGGTATGTTTTTAAAAAGCACCTTAGTTTTCTCACAATTAAATTTTAATGCCTATTCCAGTTTTTCTAGTGGGTTTTATTTTTTACTGTCAATTAACTTTCATCCGTTGATTTTTGCACTAAACAATGACTTTTGCTCTTATGATCTGCGTTAATTCTACAGTTATTCTTGCAACTTGTCCCAGTGAGCTTTGAAAACATTTACTCTTGATTTAGTTTAGCGCAACAAAGATGTTTTCATTTCTGCTTGGTTGTAAGAAAATGGTTGTACTATAGTTTTTTGTTTTTTCTTTTTTGGAGGGGGGAATGCAGGGCAATTGGGGTTAAGTGACTTGCCCAAGTCTAGTAAGTGTTAAGGGTCTGAGGCTGGATTTGAACTCAGGTCCTCCTGACTCCAGTGCTCTAGTCACTGTGCCACCTAGCTGCCCCCTGTACTATAGGTTCTTGTTTGCTCACCATTAATACATACTATTTTCAGTTGGGGGAGAAAAGGTACCATTTGTCTAAAGTCTGTTCACTTGGCGGCAGTTGAGATGTTTGAGGAGGAAAATTTCATAAGATTTTGAATATCTTATTAGATTATGGTAAACACGAGAATAATTTTAACGTCCTTGCTCTAGTTTTTTCCACTTGAGCTGAGGCCTCTGTTTCTGTTACTGGATATACTACAAAGGGGGGGAGAAAGGCAGAATTTGAAAATGGAATTTATTTGAGCAGTCAGATGTGGCTGTGATTAGTGTTTTAGGATAAGTCATACGAAGATTTGCTTCCTCTTTTTTCCTATAAAAGTATTTTAACTCTTAGAAGTTTGTCTCAAAGACATGCCTACTTTTTGGGCAGCTCCATAAAAGCAATAGAAGTATAGAAAGAAAGAGAAACTGGCCTTGTGGTCTCCTGTCTGCTGGAAATGCTCGCTAGCATTCATTGCTGCTCTGAATTAGGCTTGAGTTGAACCAAGGTTCTTCACCTGCAGGAGATGCGTATCTTCTGTTTTCTATATGGCACCGTTTTTACCTTTTGGAACTTTTCCGAGTCCTCTTTAATCTTGGTGCCTTCCCATTAAGATTTTCTATTATGCATATTGTTGTATATATCTTGTTTGTACAAAGTAGTTACGTTCATGCCTTTCCTTCCATTCCTTGTGTTATGCACACTGGAGGCATTTATTCTAGCCTGTTGACTACTCTGATGGATTTCCTGGAAACTCCTACTGTCTCTCTTTGTGATTTCTAGCCTTGAAAAGTTCCTGGCTTACCACATTACCTTTGTAATGGGTTCATAATTTTGTAGGCTGTATATTTAATAATGTCAGGCAGAGATTCCCTCCCCTCCACCTTTAAAGTCAAGTTTATCAATATTCAAAAGGTATTTTTTCCAGGTTGTGAATCATGAATGTAAATCATGTAAACATCATCTTTTTCCCCCATTAGCTTTTTTTCTTTGTAGTACTTTTAATCACAGGTTTAGAAATGGAATTAAAGTTAGATTGCTATGTTTAGTCTGGAAAAGTGAAATTTAAAGGAATAGTTGGGAGGAATCAGCAAGTTATATATACTTGTTTCCTCTGCCAAGAAGGTCCCTGAGTCAGTGTTCTTGTGGACTGGAAGTGATAGAGGAAAAATCTTTATTCAGACTAAGGGGGAATTTTCACGCCCAAGGCGAAGATTTAGGGATACTCAGAAACAATGTCACTGCTCTGGTCGAATTCAGGAATGAGAGCTACATTTTTAGTAATGATTGAAAGACTATGGAGAAGGGGAAACACTGCAGGACTTGTGAAAAGCAAGGAAAGAAGGAAAGAAAATAATAGATTTAGTACCTTACAACTGACTAATAAACATTTAAGGAAAGGTAGCTGTGGTAAGTGGCTTTTGGTTTATTTCTGTAAAGTAGAAGGTGATATCTGCTTAGAGGGAAGAGGTGGTGGTGTCTTGAGGTGATTAGCAGTTGTTTCTAATTACTGATTTGTCCTTATAGTGAGTGTAATATCAGGGTTTAATAAACAAGTTATATTGCAGTGAGGGTCCATTTGTGTTTAGAATTAAAAAATTTGAAGCAAAATCTGTGGGTATAGTTTTATGTCTTTTTTTTAGAAACGCACCAAGAATAGGAACCAGAAGGTGGGTGTAATCTTGGTTTGGTGTTTAGCAAAACATGAGTCAAGAAATTCTTTGCAATGTAGAGTGTGGGGTTAAATGAAATAGGAAATAATATTTGATTTAAAAAAAAATCAACTTGTACAAGTGGTGGAGAGGCATTTGTTAGCTCATTGAGGGGAAAAGCCTGGAAGTTATAGGCATCTGTAATCAGCGTGACATGGCAACCACAAAAAATGAATATAACCTTGAATTGCATTGGAAGGGGAATAGCTTATTTATAGTCATGAAAAAATCATAAGTCACTAGTAATTGTTGTTCAGTCTGTTGTCGTGTTTGACTCTTCTGTGTCCCCATTTGTAGTTTTCTTGACAAAGATACTGGAGTGGTTTGCCATTTCCTTCTCCAAATTTCACAAATGAGGAAATTGAGGCCAACAAGGTCAAGTGACTTGCCCATGGTCACACAGCTCATAATGTGTCTGAGGGTGTGTTTGAATGCAGGAAGATGAGTCCTGATCCTATCCATTGTGCCACCCTAGATGTCCTATCACTAATAATTAGAGAAATGCAGATTTAAACAGTTTTCTAAGATACCACCTCACACCAATCATGATGACTAATATGACAGAAAAAGGAAATGAACATGCTTGAGGAAATTGGAAAGATTGGGGCACTACATTGTTGGTGTCCAGCTGTTCTGGAGAACAGTTTGGAACTATGCTCAAAGGGCTATAAAATTGTGCATGCCCTTTGACCCAGTAATACTACCACTAGGTCTGTACCCTAAAGAAAGTGAAGAAAAAGGAAAAGAACCTGTATCTACAAAAATACTTCTAGCAGCTCATTTTGCGATGACACAGAATTAATTGAGGGGATGCCATCAATTGGGGAATAGTTGAACAAGTTGTGATATAAGATTGTGATGAAATACTATTGTTATAAGAAATAACAGGGGGCCTGGTTTCAGGGAAAAAAAAAACCTGAAAGATTTATGTGAACTGATGCAAAGCAAAGTGGGTACAACAAGGAAAACATGGTTTAGTGTTCTGTTTAAATGCTATGATCCAAGATAATTCTGAAGGACTAATGCTGAAAAATGCTGTCTACTTCTAGAGAGAGAACTGAGGAACTCTGAGTGCAGATTAAAATATGTTTTCACTTTGTGTTTCATCATGCCGAATAAGGAAATCTTGTTTGCATGATTCCATATGTATAATTGATATATTGCTTACACTCTCAATGGAAGGGGGGTGGGGTGGGCCGGTGGGAGAGAATTCTGAACTCAAAATTAAAAAAAAAAAAGCTAAAAATTAACTTTAAAAAGAAAGGGAATAACTTTTCATAATAAGAAAATGATTAGTACTTATGTACTCTGTACTGGTCAACTTTTGTTCTGTTTTGAATAAATTCAGGCAGTTTTCATTTAATATATTTTTGAAATAGTGTCTCAGTCTTTTTTTGTAATCATTGTTTTTAGGGAGTCCAAGTAAGTAATCCTTAAATTTATCTCTCCTTGACTTGATTCCTGGTCCATTTCTCATTATAGCAAATATTTTCCATTTTCCGACCTCAGCCTTTGTGTTTTGTACTAGTATTTCTTGCTGTCTCATGGATGATTGATTTCTGTTTGGTCTATTCTAGTTTTGGGGATTCTATTATCTGGGTCAAGTTGACCACTTTCTAAATGACTTTTCCTTCCAATTCTTCTCTGTTTTAATTCCACTTTTAATCTTTTTTCTCCCAGTTATTTATATAGCTCCTGTGGAAAATACATGTTTTCCTTGAGTCTCTCCTGGCAGTTGTTATGAAATTAACATAACAAAATGAAATTTTGTTTATATATGACCAGATTTTCTCTGTGTCTCTCTTCCCTCTGCACCCCAGAGAGCCATTTCATATAACAAAGAATACTTTTAAGAGAAAAGAAAGGAAATAATTGACAGAACTGATTGATACATTGAAAATGTATGCAATATTCTACCTATTTGGAACTTTGAGGTGTCTTTTCACCTTTGCTATCATGCTTGCTCTTTGTAATTTGTTGACATTCACATATTTTGTACGTGTTTTTCATTATAGTGTTGTAATCATCTCTTCATGCTTCTGTATTGGTCTTATTCACTAGTTATATAGCACAGTAATCTTCTGGGGGAATTACTAGATTTACAGTAATTTTCAGTAGTGGTTGGTTTATTCACCTCTCCATCTTTAATTCCTGAATTGAAGCTTTCTTTGCACTAGGGGTGAGCCTGCTGTGCCCATTTGCTGGGCTGGGTGGAGGTGTTCTGCTTTTCTTAGTCTTGCCCAGGCTCACTTCATTTCCTGTACTGACCTATTTCCTGGGGTTAGGCCCCCTGAATATTTGAATTTTAGAGTGTTGTTACATTTTCTCTATGATTCACTGGTTCTTTTAGCAAATTTTGTTAATGAATTACAGCATAATACTAAAAAATAATTTAAAACCGGATTCTTTTAGGAACGCAGGTCTTACCGGAAAAGATTTAGGATTGGTTGTTAAAAAGACACAGTTCATCTTAGCTATTAACCCCAAACACCACAAACCAGCCAAAGGCTTTCTTGTCCAAGGGCTGTTACCTTTTCTAAGTTAGGAATGTGTGAAGATAGTGTCTGTTTGTAAGCTATAAGAACTGCATCGTATAGTGCTTAGCATGTGCCAGACACTGTTAAGAGGTAGACAGTTTAAGAATCTTAATGTCTTCAGGAGGGACAGGTAAATAAAACAAAACACCTCATTTAATTTTGTGAAAATTTAACATTATATAAATGTGGTGTGTAAGAAGAAGGGTATGCAGGTGTGGCAGAGGGAAGTGTGGTTGGAATGAACATCTTATGACTGCGCTGTTATATGTAATTCTCAGAAACACTCTATGTAAACTTGGCATTGCCTTTTTAAAACAAGCAATAAAATCTTATTGGATACAAAGGAAAGCAAATAACTGATGTAGAAATGAAAATATTTTGTCCAATTATATGCCAGTAAAAAAAATTAAATGAATTTTTGCAAATATAAAACAACTCAGGTTATCAGAACAGAATCTCAGAAAAAGACATTTAGAACAACCTAGGACTAGATGGGTTTGCAATTAAGTCCAATTTCATTAAAAATTTTGTAAAACCAAGGAAAGATAACATCCTGCTAATGTCCTTTGAGACAAATATGGCCCTAATACTTGAATCAGGGAGAGAGAAGCAAATGAATAGGTTTTTAAATGAATGTTGATAGAGGTTAATATTTACTAGTATAAATAAATAAAAATGACAATTATATTGATGAATTTTTAAAAAAAGCTTTTGTGAAAATTGGAATCTTAAAAGAACAAATGGACAAATGTATATATGTGGTGAGCAGTAATCTAGAAATCTACAGTGTGAAGCTTTCTAGTAAAATGTGGGTATTGTTATGTACAATAATTAGGAAGAATTCTAGAATATAAAATTGAGAATATTTTGCATAAACAGTGCAGTTAATTTGGAAGAGTTACATTAACCAGGGGGAAAATATTAGCAATAAATTTCTTTAATAAAGTCTTGATAACCAAGATAAAGGAAGTGAACCAGATATATAAGAACAAAAGCCATTTCCCAGTAGATAAATTTTATCATTTACCACAAGAAAAAGATGTCCAAAATTACTAATTGTAAGATAAATTAAAATAGCCCTTAGTTCCCATTCTGTTAAATTTGCAAAGATTAAAAAAAAAAGACAGTTACGGAATTTCTCAGTGGCCTAAAGGCCCACTGATGCAGAATAATTATTCTGAGAAAAGCAGTGAGTCTATCTCTTGAAGTTAACAAACTCCCCAACACTCTTTGGTCCAATGACAGCACCATTCCTAGATTTGTAGGGATCTATGTTAGATCACAAGTAGGGAAAAGGCCTTCTTGTATGGACTAAAAATTGCAGCAGCACTGTTTTTGTTGGGGGGAAAATACCTCATCAGCACAAGAGAGAAAACGGATCAAGGCAGATACTGGGCAGGGCACTAAACAAGCCTAGAAAACTAGCAGGTCATAATACCCTAATGAGCACAAAGGAATTGGAAAAATGGTGTGGAAGCTTATCAGTCAGGGAGGAGTTCAAGAAATTAATGGCATAAAGATGCTATTGAATAGTGTGGCACATTTATGATAGAAAGGATGTCAGAACCTGTGGCGAAGGGCACTGAAGACACTGAGCATGTTTAGCCTTAGGAAGGGAGATCGAAGGGTTATCTAACAATAACTATCCTTACCAGTTGTTTAGGCTGGAGGTCTGAGTGAGTAACAGTGGGGGGATGTTGCAGAGAGAAGAAATTAGTTTTGATTTTGGGGGGGAAAACTTCTGAATTTAGACATCTTGGGCTGTCCAGAGGTCAGAAAGGGTCTCCTTTCTTGGAGATCTTTAAGAAGAGACTGAATAACCATTGTTGGTTATGAGTTGAGGTGTTTCTTTTGTGTGAGGGCTGGAATAGATGACCTGAGAGCTTTCTTCCATATCTCTTTCTTTGATTCTGTGATGAGGAGGCAGTATGAAGCCTTTGAACCACGAGAAGAGTTCATAAACTTAAGACACTAGCACATCTTAACAGAAAACTACTCAAAAAGATTGGAGAACTCAGTCATGGCTGGATTATACTTATTACAAAGTAAATCTTGATTATTTGGGAGGAGAGTGGGATTATAGTAATAGTTCCCAGGTAAAAAGCACCAATGGAACACTGAAAATACAAAAAAGAAAAGAAAAGGAACTTCCAAAGGGGACCTAGACAATACTATTAGCAGTGCTGTGATACGGTTTTAAATAAAAACAAGCTATATGCAACACAGTTATATATGCGGTTCTTTTTCTGGTCTTTTTGAATAAGGAAATTTTCATTGGTATTATTGGTGGTTTTGATGAAATGGTACTGATTTTAAAATTTATAATAAAAACATGTAAAGCCTAGTGCATGAGTGTGGCTACCCTTTTACAGTTCCATCATTGCTAATCTAAGGAGTATGAAGTGTTTGACCTTAGAGGGATTTTCCTTTTCTTCTTTTTCACCTTACTGTGAAGAATTTTTTTTCCATATGGTTGATGAGTTTCCATATTTTTGGACCTTTTACTTATCAGGAGAGTGACTCATGTCACTGTGTATTTCAGGTGGCAGATTTGCTACACAGATTTTTACCTAATTGTTTTTTTTTTATATAGTACGTATAATTCTACATAATATTTATCTTATGGTGCATTTAAGCCTAATCTCTTCCAGGTGACTTTGCAACTTCCCCTTCCTCTTCCTCTTTTTTCAGATAGTAAATCCTCACCCTAGTCCTTGGTTTTATTAACACTATGCTATTGTTCTCAATGGCTTCTATGTCTGCTCCACTTACTAACAGTTCTACTTTTTTGTTGTTGTTGAGTCTTTTCAGTTGTGTCTGACTCTTTGACTCCATTTGGGGTTTCTTGGCAGACACTGGGTGGTTTCCCATTTTCTTCTCCAGCTCGTTTTACAGATGAGGAAACTGAGGCAAACAAGGTTAATTGACTTGCCCAGGGTAGGTAGTCAGTGTGTGAGGCTGAATTTGGGAAAGATGAGTCTCACGCCGTTAGACCCTGCCCTCTGTCCACTGCAGTGCTAGCTAGCTGCCCATATTCTTTTTTTTTTTTTTTAAACCAGTATCAAATCATTAGTAATACAATTTGAGATCTGGTGCTAATCCTTTCCTTTCTACCTTTCCCTATTATTTCCTTTGAGATTCACATATCTTCAAATAGTCCAGACTTGCTTTATAGGAACCAAGGGCAGAAGATGTGAAGTGACTTGCTGCAAGAAAGCAAGTGTGCAGCCCCAGAACCAGGACTCCTTGACTCTCGGGTCCTTTGGCTCTTGATGGCCAGGCCAGTGTACTTTATAACAGACCCTGCCGTGCTGTGCTCCTGCAAGCCTCATGTGGAAAGAGTAATGTTTGCAGTCGTGTTTTCACATAGTCATTGTGAGAAAAAAACATATTAAAGTCTTAAGCTGCTTCATGTTTGTTGCTTTTAGGATAAAATACATTTTCTTTTTAAAATCCATTACACTTGGGCTCTACTGTCCTTTTCCCCACTTTTCCCATTGTTCTTCTCAATACAGTCTGCTTTCTCACCAAGTGGGGCTACTTGCTGTCTCCAAAACTAGAGAGGATCCTGTGTTACTGGAAATTTATTATAATTAATCTGTTTTGTTGGTGCTGCTTTCTCACCCTGCTTTTTACTTGTATGTATGTTAAAACGTGTCCAGAGAAGACAAGCAACTTGAAGGGAGTGGCTGTTTTTACATTCTCATCCTTGAATCCCCACCAGGGTATAAGGTGTAGCTGCACCTTGCTTTATGGTACTACCGTGCATTTTGTCAGTTTAGCAAACAGCAAATGTTTGAAATCTGTGTTGCCATAGGTACTGGAATTGGTGTGTCTTTGAAAATAGATCTCTTTAATTTGGTGATGCTTATGTAGAATTTAGTATGCAAAACACTCAAAAGAGCTATGTGCTTTTATACTTCACAAAACATCTGAAAATTTTATCAATAACAACATTTAAAAAAATGTGGGGGTGGAAAATGAGTTTTCTTTACATGAAAAAGGTGGGTGGGTGGGGAAGTGAACAAGCTTTTTATGTGGCCCCTGGGATGCCAGCCAGGTATTATGCTTTACAGAGAGGCTGCAGCTGGTACACTGATGGCAGGTACAACTTGGTTTGGCATTTATCTATATTGGATGATGGGTTATAGTTGGAATAAGAGTTATAAGCCTACAAACAGATTGCTGTGAAACAAGATATGGGTCTGGAAAACTACCTCATTGGCCCTTTAAGAAAAAGGAAGGAAACTACTTTTTTACCTTGACTATTTCCAGGTTCCATTTTGACTGGATTACTACTGTTTGTTTTGATTAGTTGATAATATACAGGGGTTAATTCTGTTCCTGATAATTATGTCATTCCTACGGTCATTTTAGAGCAATTTAAAATTTACCAGTTCTAATACTACCATGTGGGATACTCTTTGTGAGCAGTTGCAGATTAGTGTTTTGTGTGTGTGTGTGTGTGTGTGTGTGTGTGTGTGTGTGTGTGTGTGTGTGTGTGTGAAAGAGAGAGAGATTTGTCTTCTGTTACATGTCTTTTGATGTGTTGGCTTTTCATTAGGACTGGGACTTTCAGGGGATTCATCTTCTTTGCCATTTTACCTGAAGCCTCTTTTTAAGTATTCATTCAATTTAGTTCATCAAATACTTGTACCAACTGTATTCAAGGCACTGCATTCGGTAGAAAATTAATAGAATGAAATACTTGCTTCCTTTAAGGAACTGCTTATGTTCTTTGTCTTGGAATTCGTGTGTAGCTGTTCATAAAGGTGGGGTTAGGAGATAGGTATTCCAGAAGGCTTCCAAATAGCAGGTGGCACATGATAGGAACATTGAGGAAAGGTAGAGCTTCTAAAAGGTGGAAATGTGTGAGGTTCCAAGGATGCACTCTGTAGGAGACAGAAAGGAGGGAGATGGAATGCCAGGGTTAGATGTTAAGCTCCAATCTGCCTGGAACAGAAAGTGTGTATAGGGGGAAGTAGTGTGAAGGAAGTCAGGAAAAATGATCTGGTGCCAGATTGTGGAATATAGGAAGACCTGGCAGTGCTTATGGCACCAGCATAAAACTGTCACCTCTGTGGTGGAACACTAGGGTTTTTTCTTTCTGATCCAGTTTCTGATTGATAGCTGCTGTCATCCCTTGGGATAGAGACTATCTTCCCTCCCGCTGTGAGTTTTTTGGTAAGCCTTTCACTCATTGGGTGAATTTTTGTTTTTTTGGGAACTAAATGTGTCCTCTGGCAGACCATTGTCAGTATCTCCTAAAATTCCTGGCTCTGTACCAGTAAAATTCTAGGGTAGCAAAGGCGTTGCACATGTCCTTGTATTTGAACTAATGGCATATCAAATGCATATATTCCTTTAAGGTTTTCCAAATGTTTGACATGTGATTTTTCTTCTAATTCTTTTTTTTGATAGGATATAAAAATCACTTCAGACAAAGAAGTTTCATTTCCTTTTTCTTTTGTTGGTACTTTGAGAAGAAAACCGTTTGTTTTATAGAATACATTGTAATAATTCCTTACCATCTTTCAGACTAACAGGGATGCCAAAAGAAAAATATGATCCCCCAGATCCTCGCAGAATTTATACCATCATGTCAGCAGAGGAGGTAGCCAACGGAAAGAAATCTCACTGGACAGAATTAGAAATCTCTGGTGAGTCAAATCTAAAGAATTAAAAAGCTCCCAAACATTGGCAATCAAAGAAATAACCGTATGTATTTATTCTCACATATTTGACCAGAGGGACTATTCAGTAGAAGTTTAACTCTGAAATGCATCTATTTTGCCTGGAATTGTCAGTCTCTACTTTATAATAAATAGCTTATCTGGCCATTTTTTGGAGTTGAAGTAAAAAATCTGAGCTAGAGCTGGCTATCTGGAATACTAGGGTGCCCAAGTACTGCTTTTTCATAGAACTTTTGAAATATTTTCGATTTTTATGAAAGAATTACTTGGATTTGTTCCTAAACCAAACTGTCTCACCCCTCTAGTAACTCAGTGTTAATATATGAAGTTGTAAAACGTACCACGAGCAGCTCTAGATCCTCAGGATCTAAGTAGTATAGTGAACTCTTTGTTTATTCAGCAATAAACCAAAACATAACATTTAATATCCTTAAGGGGTAGCAGAGAGTAAGTACAAATACCAGCCACCCATAGGTCACAGTTAAGTCACAATCTTATCAGTCCATACAGAGTACCCAAGTAAGGTTCTCTTTCATCTTGACTGGAGACTGGCTTCCAGACCCCATTGCTGACCGTTCCCAACTCTTGCTTGGATTCACGTGTAGACAGCTCTCTGCCCCAGTTCTGTGTCTCAGTCTGTGGGGACTTCTCCACTCCAAGCCCTTTGCAGTTTCTGTTTCTAGGAAGGCTAAACTTAACAGAGCTACAACAATATTTACATACATTTTCGGCAGGATCATCTCAATTCGCTTTCTGTCAGACAAAATAACACAAATAAGACAAGGTTTCTGTCTGAGAAATCAAACAAAAATCAGCATTAAAGGCCCGGGGCTTCTGTAACAGCAGTAAGAACAACAGAGGGTGCTTCTGTCTGACAAAGTAACACAAATCAAAAGTGCAAACTAATGTCAGCAACAACAGAGTGCTGACATCACAAACATTATCTCTTTTAGCTCTTAGAAAGTAACACAGGTTAATAAAGTGCCAAAGTCGTAAGCATTCCCCCTCTCAGTTCTGCTTGGTTACAGCTCTTTTCCTTCCTGTTGCACCCTTCCTGCAAGCTCTTCCCACCCTGGGCTCCACGTACTGGTGATAGGCCTGTTGAGGCCAGGGAAGGTCTCCATACTTCCTTAGGCCTATTAAGGACAACACAATACTGTTTCCAGTGAAGACATTTGATAAAGTCAAAGGCAAGGCCCAAAGGCACTTGAATAGCTAAAACAAGCAGCAAAGTGCTACTTTGCTTCCTAGTGCATTCACACTTTTTCACAAGTCTCCTGTCCCCTTCCTGCTGTTGCCACCAGCTGTGGCCTGGAGCACTACAGCAAGAAAAACGTTGGGCACCATCCCCAGGACGCCTTCTTTCAAAGTCTCTGTCTCTCAGAGACTTCTCTACCTATGAAAAATCATTGTGTAGCTTGTGTTTCCATTAATTATTTTGGGTTTTAAGTAGTCTGAAGTACATAGTATTAGCATCTTATTGCTTAGTGTGCCATGTTTTGGCACTGTAGGGTGATCAACCTTGTTCTCTGCATGTAGTCTCCATTTTGCCCTTCCAAGCATCTTTCCTGGTTTCCTTTTGTATTTCCCACTACTGTATCATCCAGCTTCAGCTTCCCTTTACATCCATTAAAATCTTACCCCATTCCTACCTTTTCCCTCAGTCATTTGCATTTTAACCAGAGATAAAAGCCTTAAAAAATGCCTTTCTAGTTTTCCTGAAATTCTAACAGAAAACTATGATTCACTCAAAATTGCACCAAAATCCGTTTTGACCAGAAAAAAGTTCAGACTTATCTCTTGCTCTGGAAATGAAAAAGTTAGATTTCAAAAATGTCCTGCACACCCTTTGCCATGAGGATTGTGTTGTAAGTAAAGTGGTGTATTGTGCCAGAGTCATTTAGGACAGTTCTGTCTCCTTACTTGTCAATTGTATGTTTCATTGCATGGTTAAATAGACTAGTGTGTTTAAGGGGGTTCAGAGTTTTTATAGTTCTGCAATCCACTGTGTGTCTCCACAACCTCACTTCCAAACATACATATTGGTCGTTTGGATGTTGTACCTAAAAATTTATTTATCTTTGAACATTTTGCTTTTTAGGTAGAGTGCGGAGCCTAAGTCCATCACTTTGGTCATTGACACACTTGACAGCTCTGCACCTAAATGACAATTACCTTACTCGCATTCCACCTGATATTGCCAAGCTTCATAATCTGGTTTACTTGGACCTGTCATCCAATAAACTCAGAAGTTTACCAGCAGAACTAGGAAACATGGTGTCTCTCAGGTGAGTAAACATACAGATATGATCTACTGGCTAAAAATGGGAATTCGTAAAATGGTAGGGGTATTATTCGTGAAAGAATAGCAAGAGGAAATATTGGATTTATTTTATAGTTAAATACATCTTTATTACATGGCCTGAATGCCTTATTGTATCTTAATCCAATATTCCAATTAAGTTTTGTTTCCACTGCTTCTTGCTTATTGGTGTGCGCACACACACACACACACACACACACATACACACACATACACACCCACACACCAATAAGCAAGAAGCAGTGGAACATATATATATATATATTTTGGAGGACAGGGCAATTGGGGTTAAGTGACTTGCCCGAGGTCACACGGCTAGTAAGTGTGTCAAGTGTCTGAGGCCACATTTGAACTCAGGTCCTCCTGACTCCAGGGCAGGTGCTCTATTTGCTGCACCACCTAGCTGCCCCCTTATTGGTGTACTTTTAAGATTTTCCTCATCTAAGAAAATTCTGCAAATAATTTTGATTCTAAGACACAATATATAAATCAACCCTGTGTGGAGACGTAAGAATTGAATTACTGATTTTAACTTTTTCAGTTATACTTGGGAAACAATAGAGTTTAAATGTTTAAAATTTTATTTGTTTGAAATGTGAAAAAATTACTCACTTTTAGAAAACCATGCTGTTACTGTTAAAAATTTTTGTTTGTCTCAAATTCTATAATAGGAATCCATAATTTCATTTTTCTTCTTTGAGATCTTATTTTATTTCTTATAATATAGAATTAAGTTGTTTATTTTGTTTCCTTAAAAGTCACAAATACTGTTTGTTTCTGTTAACAGGGAATTGCTTTTAAATAACAATCTGTTACGGGTTTTGCCTTATGAACTTGGTCGGCTCTTCCAGCTACAAACGTTAGGTTTGAAAGGTGAGTAGTTTCCGTTTTCCTTTTGAGTATTGGGGTTTTGTGTGTGTGGTGGGGGGAGCAGGTGTGGGGACTGGAAGATTGATGCTCTTGTGGTCAGGGCAAGCTTTTGGGTATGAAGTTGAGAATTTGTTTAGTTTCTCCTGTGGGATAAGTGGATTGTGCAGAGAGACTGATGGTTTTATCATGGGACCATTATTAATGTGTCTCACAACTTGTTTGAAAAATTTTCAGTTTTCTTTTCTAATTTCCTAATAGGATTATAAAATTTCCCTAGGTGATAAGTTCTTCATCGTGTCCAGTTTTTAAAGTTATTCACATTATAAATATTGCTTTTGTTGATAAAACTCAAAAGCTTTAATGAAAACACTCACATCAGATTTTGACAGAGTAGACAGATTGCACTAATTATGTGGTTGCAAGGGACAGACACATGAAGCTAAACTATACATGGGTTAGGCAGAGTTCCTAAGTAGATGATGCCTCATGCACGATTCACTAAGAACTCATTAGTTTGAAAAAATGTTTTTTAAAATTAGTTTTTCAAAATCATTAGGTCACTCTAAGGAGTAGAGTTTCATTAGATTTTTATATAAATCCTGTAATCTGGCTATTTTATAATAACCTAAATTAAATGACTAAGTTAAAAATGACTCTGGGAGAATAATTTTTCTCTTGCTTTGGAGCTAAATATTTCAAATGTCATTGTGAAAGAATAAAATTCAGTGCCTCTGAGGATTGAGATGATATGAATATTAGACCTGTCCTTGTAAATTTCCTTTTGGTTCAAAGACTGTTTTAGTCTCCAAGAGACAGTCCCATTAACTAATGATGTGAAATGAAGAAAAGCCCTCACAATGAAATAAAGTTGTTTGATGAGTGATATTGATGAATGCTTTGAAAATTGGCTAAAAGCAAGAATTACACAAGTCAATTATTTCTATGTGGTAAACTTTAGTCGGTAGCCATGTGGGGGCCCAGGTTCCAGTCTTATTGAAGCACTCTATACACCTGAGTATATTTCAGAAAAAGAAACACTTTTGAATGGCGAGAGCAATGTGTTGAAATTGAAACATCGGAATCTGAACCATGGCATTTGAAATGTAGATCTTGTACTATTATATATACTACTTTTAATAAAAATATAGTTCATTTCACTGAAGCACCTTGCTAGATTTTTGTTTAAAAACAAAACCCACACAAGTTTAATCATTCTTAAAATCTTCATTAAATATTAAGATTGGTATTTTAAAAATTCTGTTACACCTATCTCTCCCCTTGCCCAACTTACTTAGACCCTAAATTGTTTCTTCTTGAGTGTCAAACAAGGTGGCTGATAAATTACCCTTTGTGTCACTGCTAGGCATTATGATTGAGAATGAGTTTTTTGATCTCTAACACAGCATAATTCTGGAGTGCTATGCAAGGCCAAGTTAGGTTGTAAGTTCCTTAAATATAGATATACCTTTTTAAAGTTTTAAATACACGTTAACACTCCTTTTTAAAAATTTCCAAATTCCAAGTTTCAGGTCCTCTACTTCCTGTCCCTTCTCATTGAGAAGGCAAGCAATATAGCAATTATACAACATACCTAACTTGGTATGTTGTCTTTTGTGGGAAACATCTAAAGTCACTAAAAGTTCTCAGTTTTGGGGTCTGAAGAAAGATACCTAGAGTTTAAGGTAGGCAGATCAGAACCAGTTCTGTACCATTTATTCATTAACTCATGTTCACATATTGACCTTTATTAGTTCACCGAAGAAAGGATGGACATTGTTCAAAGCAGTAAATATGCAAACACATCTACTTCCCTCTTGTGGAGTGATGCCGGTAGGCTATCTAGGCTACGGGTATCACTAGGATACTTTCATGGAGGGTTTGACCAAGGCCATCCACAGAGAGGCAAGATTTGACCAATACTAGTAAGTTAGATAGAGGCCTGGTTGGAGTCTTAAGTCCAGTAATGGCATTTCTGGGTCACAGGGCTCTTCCCACTGATTCTCTTCTTTATCTTCAGATTTATCTCTTGTTCATTTTGTAGGAAAAGTGAATAATTACACCAGTGAATGATTTTTGTAATCTGCAGCCTGTTTCAGATTTCTCTTGTTGAATTTAAGCCATTTTGCCATGTTTTCAACTAACTTTTTAAATGTTAGAATTTTTAAGGGCAAATTTTCATTTTGTGACCCTCTTTTTTTTGGAGGGGGCAGGTGAGGCAATTAGAGTTAAGTGACTTGCCCAAGTGTAGCAGCAAGCACCCTGACATACCCAGGGTAGCTGCCAACACAGGTTCTTAGATCTGCAATTGGGGTTAAGTAACTTGCTCAAGGTTACACGGCCAGTTATTTTGTGTGGGTGTTAAGTATCTGAGGCCGAAACCAATCCTGGGTCTCCTGACTCTGGGGCTGGCGCTCTTACTCACTGCGCCACCTGGCCACTCCTTTAGATCTGCTTTTCTAAAGAAAAGCAACTCAAAATGGGTTAATAATCTTGCTTTAATTAATCAAACATATCATTTACCTAGTTCAGGGGAAAAAGTTAGCACCCTGAACTTCAGCGTATACAGACAAAAGCTACAAGCAGAAGTTATAGGAAGACAGAGAAACAGATCAGCAGACAGGCTTCCAACTGTCTTGACCATTACATCCATATCTAGTCAGTTACCTACCAACATCTGGGTTTTCAAAGCTGGGGGCCTCAACGGTTGCCTGGAGTCACGTCTGGTCAAATCACACAACACTTCTCAAAGTGAGCCCCAAAGCAAAGCCTCATATCAGGGATTATATAGCCTTCTCCTGGGTCAGAGAATGTCACAACCCTCTTGACTCATTTCCCAATCACAGAGCACCAAGGTTGGGCATTCCTGAAAACCAAGCCTCCTGCCACAGGCTCCAGGTGCACTTAAGCCTATCAAAGGGCCTAGGGGCAGGGAAGACCTTAAATTCCCATTCCTATAACACCAAGGTCACCAAGCTAGTGTCGAGTGGTTCCAGCACAAGTGGGCCATTCACTGCATCACCTAGCTGCCCCATAACCTTTTTTTAAACATGAGTTTTTATTGATATTTTTAGTTTTCCTACATCATCATAGTTATCAGTTATCCCCTTACCTCCCTTAGAGCCCTCCTACATGACAAACACCTTTTAGAGAGGGAGTCATCAGTACAACTGATAATACATTGAAAAACGTAGAAAAAAATGTAAAATTTTAGTAGGTATTGAATCAAAATGGGAAAAATTTTAAGCTTTTATTTGTGACCATTTTAATGAAATATTTTTCCTTTTGTTTTTACATGCTGATTATAAAGGATGTATAATGCAAAGGAATAAAGTTTAGACAATTGTTATTTGGCATTCTGTTGTTTAGCTTTCTCTTCTGTCTTTTCCAAGTTTTTATAAGTCATGCCATTATGTTCTTGCTCATTTGTTTCAGGCAATCCTTTATCACAGGATATTCTCAGCTTATACCAGGACCCAGATGGAACCCGAAAGCTCCTGAACTACATGCTTGACAATCTAGCAGGTGACTGAACCCTGTCTTTTCTGCCTATTCTTGGGTTTTATGAAGGTGCGGCCCTCTGGTTCTCTGCTGCATGTTCCTTTAACCTTTAAATCAAAGCATTCCATAAGCTTCTGTTCTTTAGTTCATTTATACCTCCTGCCATGGTCTCCCTCTTGAAGCAGCAGAACTGTTCCATCTCTCCAGCTAGAGGTCCTCTTGATGTGCAAGGCCGTGTTCAGCTTGGGGGCATGACAAAGTTGACGAGTGCTGATTCAGAGTCAGGAAGTCTTGGGTTCATATCCTCACTAACGGCAGCTCTTGTTGCCACCAGGCATCTATTCCGCCTTCATATCTACCCCTTGTCTGTGAACCTGTGATTCCTTGATCTTTTCAAGTTCTTCTGACACCTTGGCTATGGCATCAGTATTCTCTTATTCAGACCTGGAAGGCAAGCATATACGAATTCACTTATTAAGCTCTTAGTGTGTGCTGGGTATGGAACTCAGAACCAGGGGCATTAATGTATTTCCTGGCACAGCTCTCCCCCCCATGAGGTGATTTTGGTCATTTTCCAAATGGATTCCACATCAGTGCTATCTCACATTCGTTTCTCCTTCTCTGTTCACATGTTACCCACCTTAATTTTTTTTTTTGAAGCAATTGGGCTTAAATAACTTGTTCAAGGTTACACGGCCAGTTATTTCTGGGTGTGGTGCTAAATATCTGAGCCCGGATTCGATCCCCAGGTCATCCCGACATTGGGGCTGGTGCTCTTACTCGTTGTGCTACCTGGCCACCCCTAAGCAATTGGGGTTGAGTAATTTGTTCAAGGTTCCACGGTCAGGTGTTTCTGGGTGGGTGCTAAGTGTTTGAGCCCGGATTTGATCCCAGGTCATCCCGGCACTGGGGCCGGTGCTCTTACTTGCTGTGCTTCCTGGCCGCCCCCACCCATCTTAATTTTTGCATTAGTCTCATAACCAGTCATTTGCCTTTATGTTGTCCCCAATTCAGTTTTTTACTATTGTTGGTTCTGCTGTGACATGACAAATGTATTTTAAAGATGTAAATGTTAAAATGTAAGATTTTATCACAGCACTAGTCAAAGGAGAAATGGTGTTGGGGCACAACACTCAAATAAAAAGCAGTGACACAAAAAAAGATAGGCACATAATGAAAGCAGTAGGCAGTTTTATGTCTGCTAAATGGTATATAAATAAATATAAATACAGAAATATAGATAGAAATACAAAAACAGGTTTACTTAAAATGGAATGTGGAAAATCCCGTCGTGAGGGGGTGTATATGTGAATACAAAAGAGTTACATTTGGAGGCACATGACACAGGGAGTATAAAGCTTTTTAGTTAGTGATGGATTTAAATGAGTAGAACTAATAAAGCAGAGTTTTGCAATATGTGAATCTGTAGAAATAAAATCTGTTATGTCATGTATCAGTGTGGCCAGCTCTGGGCAGAGAACCAGTGGTTTTCCCCATACTTAACATATTGCTGCTTATTTTATTCCTGTGATGCTTTTATTTTTCTGCTGTGCGTGTGTGTGTGTGTGTGCGCGCACGCATGGACCAAGAAGCGTCTTGATTAAGTTAGTTTTGGTGAAGTGACTTGCTCAGGGTCACATAGCTAGTACATGTCTGAGACCAGATTTGAACTCTGGTCTTCCTGCCACCAGGCCTTGCAGTTTATCCACTACAGCACCTAGCTGCCCTGAATAGCAAATTAGAACATCACTACTGAGAAGGATGCCAAGGCTGCCAAAGTGTTATCCTTTAGGTCCTTAGCAGGTGCCTTCATCTTTGAAGAATTAATTGCCAAGCTTTTGTTCTTATAGTACCTTAGTTTTTGAATATTTTTCTCCCTCTACTGGACTGTGAATCAGGTATCTCTTGTATCTAGGAGAAGGACAAACAGTTTAGCAAAACTAAGCAGTTTATACGCTTTAACTGCCATTATATGTAGCATTTTATGCCTATGGTCCCTCACCTCTGCATCCCACTTATATTATGGTGTTATTTTTGTATATTCCCGGTAATTCTTTTCACTCTGTAGTCATACATGTCCAACTATATTTCTGAATTATTCACATTCATAATTTATTATGGTCCTGCAAAATATTATATTGTATTAGAATAGAGAAACCTAGAATGTTGGACTCTACAGTTAAATTGAATAGGAATAAATACAAAGTTTTATAGTTAAAAAAAAAATGACCTCCTGAGTGAGGATAAGGAGAGTGAAGCATTGGAGGTGGACTTTTAATCTAGTTCTTCACATAAACTCCTGTGATAGTGAACGTCTTCAAGTAGGACTTGGGGGTCCACATAGCTGGTATGTGGTAGTGCTGCAGAATCTTGTTCAGGCTTGGGTGTGCCAGAGGGCCTGTCCCTTTGAACTTTGATTCTCATCTTTTCATCTGGTTTGTGGCTTGTTGGAAACAGCCCTTTCCTGGAATCTTTTGGCTTTTTTTTCCTATCTTGTAGCCTTTTCTTCAAAATCTTTTATTCAGAAGATTGAACAAATCCTGTGTCCTCACTCTGTTTAGAGCACTGTAATTTTTAGATTAGTAGACTTAATTCTTAAAATTAGTTCCCTGAATTTCTCTAGTTATAAATTACATTTCACTTGCTGTTTGCTAGTGAATACCAGTGTGTTGGAATTCACTACATTAAAAATATTTTAAAGATGCCTTACAAGTTGTAAGGGCAAATATACTGTAGAGTCAATATGTGCTTTGTTGTATGAAGTTATCTTCATTGATGCCTCAAGTTCAAATGAGAAGATACAAAATATCTTTAAATGTTAGAAGGTATGTAAGGAAGTAATTATATGAATTTTAAAATACTCTTAGTATGTTAAAAGTCTCTGGGAAAAAAGTCATGATTCTTGGCAGTGAGGTGATGGATTCAGTGAAGGTGTTCAATTTAATGAATAGTTCTTGAAGACCTGTTACAAGGATGTGGTTCTCCCTTAGATTTGCCTCTTTTTAAAACCTCATTGTGTTTTGACGCCTAAACTTCAAAGTTACGTCTCTTCTATGGAAGTTGTGTTCAAGTAGGAAATGAGAATTGATTTGATCCTAAAGCTGTAATCGCATTAAAATGTGTGATATTAAAAATATCTCTATGTCCATCTATCTTTCAGTCCATCCAGAGCAGCTTCCTCCGAGGCCATGGATCACACTAAAAGAACGAGACCAAATTCTGCCCTCAGGTAAGGATTCTTATGTCTCTCTTCACCTTCTAGAAACACATGGAATTCTGCCTGGTCTCTGTGCCTTTTCTTTTTCTCTGGGCCTTTCATCAGCAGTCATACCTCAACTTCACTAACTTCGGCTTCTCATAACCAATGAATTCTCAAAAGAAAACGTCTTACTTTGTGCAGTTACCTTATCATGACTACCCACTTAGATAACTAGTGCAGAAATAATGCCAGTTAGATCGATAATAGAGATTGCACTGGTTTTTAAGAAAGTATTAGGGCAGCGAGGTGGCTCAGTAGATAAAGTGCTGGGCCTTTATTCAGGAAGACCTAGGTTCAAACCCTGCCTCAAACCCTGTGTGATGCTGTGTGAGTCATTTCCCCCTGTTTCCTCATCTATAAAATGAGCTAGAGAAGGAAATGGCAAACCATTCCAGTATCTTTGCCAGGAAAACCTCAAGAGGGGTCATGAAGAGTTGGACACAACTGAGAAAGGCCTGAAGAACAATTTTTTGGTATTTTCCTCAAAATATGAATTTGATTGTGAGCTGATGATTTGGCAGTAAAGCACTAGTTGGCTAAGCAACTTGAGGTTATGTTTTAATTTCTCTCTTTCTTGAGGTATTTTTGAGAGCATTGTAATTCCTAGCAACCACTTATCCTGGAGGTTGGGACTGATTTGATAATTGTGCTGCTTGCAATTAATTACCATTTTAAAGAAAAGCTTTAATAAGTACCATTTTTCCAAAGCTGTGGTGATTAGGACATAATTTTTGGTCTCGATGAGTACTTATGAGACATCTCATGCTACTATTTCAATGAATTATCTTTGTGGTATAGAGGACAGAGAGCAGGATTTGGAGTCAGGAAGACCTGAAATCACATTCTTTCTCAGACTTTTGCTGACTGTGTGACTCTACATGAGTAATAATTTTTCCTAGCCCTAAATTCCTTATCTACAAAATTGTATTAGCAGTAGCATCTATTTTTGAGGATTGAATGACCAAGGACTTGTATTTTAGTCCTATGTAGTGTTAGGTAGTATTAGTTTTATGTGTAGTTATTATGTAATCTTTTCTTATCAAAAGTTGGCTTTGTATGTAAGAGTGAAAGCATTCTCAGAAATGAGTAAATTTGGTAGGTGTTCTGAGGATGGAAACTTGATCATCCATTTAACCTTTTGCTCATTTCAGAAATGTTTTGCTTCTTAAAAACATAGCTGTGCCTTAACCTCGGGTATTAACACGGATTTACGTGTACGGTATTGTTAAAATTGATCATCAATGGGATTGTGTCAGTGTGAGCCCTGTATTATGGGGAGGGCAATTCCCAAAAATGCAGGTGCAGTAATGCTCTGGACCAAACACAGGGTCTGATGGTTTCCTAAAAAGCGCTTACATATTCTGAATTTAATGTATTTAACTTAGTATAGAAGCAAGTTCTTCCCTTCTTGTTTCTTCTTTTTTTTTTAAACATTGGAGGGAAACTTTTCTATTCCAAGGAGCTCTTTTTTGAGGTATTAGAATATTATGCACTGCAGGTTTCTTGGCCTGTGGAGGTCTTGAGCCACCTCTTTTTCATTAAGAATTAGAGCAGCGGTTACGACAATACTTGTTGACTTCAGAAATAATTATGTTCTTGATATTCCTGTTGAAGTGCTTGTAATAATTTGTTTTTATTCTGTGGCCATGTTCCTTAGTTAGACATAGACTTTTTGGATAAAGAATGAATGTGAATGTGTTCTATGAATGTGAAGAGTTTATTTATTGACACGAGATAGGTAAAGATTACCATTTGTTAATTGTTCCCTTTGTGTTGTACAATACACAATATGATATGCAATAAATAGTTATGGCTGAAGTTTAGGGCATTATGTATAACCATGGAATGGGGCTAAAAAGCCAACTGACCTTCTGAAGGATAAAATCCATCGTTGTCAAATGAGAGAGGTAGTCATCTAAGTGGTCTCTAAATCAGGAAGGTCAAGGGGTTTGGGTTTGCCAGCTAAAAGTCTAGTTAGACTTGAACTTGAATCAAGAACAGTGAAGTATGCCTTGTGTGAGTTGGCCTTGAGATATTCCTTTGATTTGGAATTAAGAACACGCTCCATCCTGGGAAACTGTAGGCATGCACCAGGATCTATGGTGGCTTTAAGATTAACCTGGTCAGTGGCTGATGCCTTTTCCTCTTCTACCTTGAACCACCACAGCTTCCAGGCCTAGAGTGGGGAAGACAGAGGTAAAAACTGAATTTGCCCGACTCCCATGAGTATCACATAAATAGTTGATTTTTAGTGTCATAGGTTTGGCTATAGTCCTTTTACTTTTCATGGAAATTAGAGTTTAACTTAGCAACCAGTCTTAGGAAATTAGTCTCAAGATTAGATCTTGTGTATTGAATAGTTTATATCCTGATTTCAGACCTCTAAAAGTTTATGGACTTACTCTTTAGTGTCTTCTACTGAAAGGGAGAGGGGAGAATTTGTGACTTTTGGATGAGAAAAAGACTTGTGAATTTCTGCAAAATTCATGCTTAAATTTACATGGGAAACTTTTGATAAGGAAATGAGTCATGGAAATACAATTTTATGGGGAATATTTAAACTACTTAAGCTTACAGAAATTTGATTATTCTGCCAAAAATAAAACGTGTTTTATTTAAGAAACGGCTGTAGTCTGAGCTTTGTTAGTCTAGTTCTAGAATAGTAGTAAAACAGGAGAATTCCAAAATTCCAGAATTCCAAACTTCTATAATTCAAGACTTTTTACAAAATCACCGCGTCCCATTAGTTTGCACAGTTAGGTTTTTATAGCATATTGGAACTGACAGAAAATCTTGTCTAGGCATTTCTCAGTTAACAGTGAAATTCTTGGTTTTTCCTTGGGGAATGAATTCTTGTACGTATATGTATGTGCTTAGTGTATGTACGTATATGTGCATCTACATTATATTTCTTCGACAAGCAAGCTGCCTAATTTTCTCCTTTTTGTCCCTTGTTTTTTCTCCTCTTTCTCCCTAGCATCATTCACGGTTATGTGCTATAATGTGCTATGTGATAAGTACGCCACCCGGCAGCTTTATGGCTACTGCCCATCCTGGGCATTAAACTGGGAGTACAGGAAAAAGGGAATTATGGAAGAGATTGTTAACTGGGATGCAGATATCATTAGTCTTCAGGTAACAGTAGAAATTATATTGTCTTTCACTTAAAGACAAACTGGTTAAAAAATTAGCTAAACTTCAGAACAAGTATGTTATGCCTAAAAGAAAACCATACGTAAAGGACTCCCCCCCCGTCCCCTTTTTAAACTAAGTGAACATTTTCATGCTAATACAAAATTTGACAGATCCCAGATAGACCCTTCAACTTTTCTTGATTGTATTTCACTTTGAGGCTGAGCTATTTGTCATAAATTTAAGCAGTTAAGTTTAGGAACAAATCATTGATGAATTTGACAAGACAGAAAATTATGAAGTACTTTATTAATATAAATGTGAATAATTAAAAGCAAGCTCATGTCTTAAAGTGGCACTTGGAGGAAAAGTGGAGTTTCTCTACAATTGTTCTCTTGCTTATGCTCTCCCTACTCCTTAATACTCTTTCAGCTGAGGTTTAGAATTTCCCTTGTTATGTCATACTTTGCAAAAGCAAATTTAATTGAAATAAAACTACATTGTTGTGCAGTGGTCTCTCTTTTGCTTGCTAGTTTCTGAACATTTTATAGTTAAAATAGTTATTTGTAGGTAATTTCTTGGTCAGGTTTTACCAGTAATTTAAAGAATATGTAAGGGGTTTGAAGATCATTAAAAAAAATCATCTACAGCCATAAATTCTCACATAAGTTCTTTTAAGAAAGACCATAAATGCTATATTTTAAGTCTGGGGAGTAAAAGGGCAATTTTAAGTTGCCATTATATTTTTAATATTTTTCCTTCGACTCCTCACCGTTCATGTGTTCACCTGGGACACAAGTATCACCGGCTAAAGCTGCATTTGAAAGTCAGATACTCTGAAAAGAACAGAGGCAGGGAAAAGCAAAATAAGCCATAGTTAAACGATGTGTTTCCAATAACAGAAGAGTCAGTCTTGAGAAACCCATTGATTTGAATGAGCATATAATTAGTAGAGATCATTTCTGATGTGTATTACCCATTAATCAAATCCTTCTCTTTTTTTCTAGCCATTTTAATTTCTAGAGGAAAGCATCTGTTCTATAGATGTCTAGGTTATTTTTAAAAACTTTCATTTAATAAGATGCAGTTTGGACAGGGCCTGGAGTCAGGATACAAGAGGACAGTCTGTATCTAGGGCCTGGTGGCAGCAAGACTTGAGCCAAAATCTTGCCTTCACTGCTACTTGTGTGACCCTGGGCAAGTCACTCAATCTTCTTACTTAGTTTAGTCATCTGTAAGATTTTCTTGGGTCAATGGGTGAGACTGGAAAATGAGAAATACTTATTCATAATTTTAAAAGATTTCTCCCTTTACCTGGAAATCTGTTATCCATTGAACACCTCCTGTGGCATTTGATTCTTTTTATTTTTTATGGCCATTTTTGAATACCTCAGATTTTAGTTGGTAAAAACATAGTAGTTGGTGCAGGGACCCTTCTTTATTTTAAATGAATCCTTCCTCATGGTCCTGAGCTCTGATAGCTGTTAGATTTTGCTCAGTGTCTTGTGGATGATGACTCTTCTTCTCTTTCCTTAGGAAGTGGAAACAGAGCAATATTTCACCCTCTTTCTGCCGGCATTAAAGGAGCGTGGATATGATGGATTTTTTTCTCCAAAATCACGTGCCAAAATCATGTCTGAGCAGGAGAGAAAACATGTGGACGGTTGTGCAATATTCTTCAAAACAGAAAAGTGAGTAAAAGGCATAAACCACAGTGACCCAAAGTTTCTCAATTCTCAGTGAAATCCCCAGGATAATAGAGAAGACTGTCAAGTCAGTGAAGCTCAGGAGGCCACCTGGGCTCTTCTGTGGCTTGCCTGCCTGCCCCAGGGGTCAGCAGTCATTGGGCCTTAGTTACCTTGGATGCTGGCAGTGAGGCTGGTGCTCAGAGTTCTGCAGGGCAGTGTCCTTGGCTGTATCCATCCTGGTGTGAGGGGAAGTCCTGGTTAAGCTTGTGGTGGTGGTTATGGGGAGTTCATAGAGTGCGAGTTTTGTATTTGAGCTGCTCCTGATCTTGGGGAGAGAACATAACAGGATGTGTACCCAAAGGAAGAGTGTTGTCTGTTAAAAACCAAAAATCCTCACATTTGCATAAGATGCACAAAAGTCTATGTTCACAATGATTCTGTGGTGCATTATTAGCCCATTTTACAGAGACCATTCCTCATGCAAGTAGAGAAAGGTGAAGATTCCATTTGTATCCTGATCACTCCTCCTGCTTCCAGCAGTCTTCCTCTGGGAGCAGTCTCTCGGAATAGACACTTTCACTCTGACTAAGCGCCTTCTACATATTAAGGAAAGACATGGGATGGACTGGAGGCTTGGAGGAGAGAAAGGAAGAATACAGATGGGTTTTTTTTTTTTTTTTGCCTTTTGGAGGGCAATTGGGGTTAAGTAACTTGCCCAAGGTTACATGGCTAGTATTTTTATGTGGGTGTTAAGCTTCTCAGGCCGGAACCGACTCCAGGGCCAGCGCTTTACTCACTGCGCCACCTAGCCGTCCCCAGATGGGTTTTTAAGGTCTAGCTCACTAGGGTCTCCGAACTCATTTGGGTCTCTTTCCCAGCCAACCTTATTTAAACGTGGTGTCTACTTCATTTGGACCGAGTTGTTTTACATGTTGTTACACTTTCCTTTTGTGCTATTTTGTCCGTTAGTGTCCTCAGTTTTCACCTTTTCTTTTTAAAGCCTTAGAGCATTGATTCTTAATTTGGTATCTATGATCTTACGTGTTACTTTATTTGTTATCTTAATATTGTTAGTTTATGTCCATTTCATTTTTAATTTCATGTGCTATTTTCACTTTTAATTCTCTATTTTAGATATTTAAAACCTTCGGAGGAGTTGTCTATAGACTTCCGCTCATGGCACGAAAAAAGTTAGCAGTCCCTTCTTTAGAGGCATGTACATAGCTCTTTACTCACCTCTTGTATTAGACTCTCCTGGTATCGCTTCTCCTGCTTCCTTGTAGCTCACATTTCTTTGCACCTGGATTGATTTCAGTGGGGAAGGTTTGTGTGGTGTTTGGCCTCTCTTGTGAATGAAGTCTCCCTGCCTTGGAGGGACCAAGACTTCTCTTGTGTTCTCCTGCACAGTACTCTACCCATCATGGGCCTTTAAGTGAGTGTTGAATAGAGTCTGATTTGGCCTTTGAAGGCCTGAAGGCCCTCCTGAATAAATTACCTTTGTCTGCAGAACTTGAATAGGAAAGGAACAGATATGGAAGCTCCTCAAGCCCTTGATTAGAAGCATACCTTGGTATTCATTAAGCTTAGAGGCCACTGAAAAAATGGTCATTGCTGTGTTTATCTTTGCTTCAGACCCTGATGTACCTGTTTGTGCTTCTCATGGGCAGAGTGTCTTAGAAGGAACTCTAGAGTTGAAGCTTTGAATTCTGACTCACTCTACTGCATGAGTTGGGCAAATCACTTAACCTCTGGGTCCCAGTTTCCTCATAGTTTAAATCACTGGGTTGTACTAAATGGTCTCTTAAGTACCTAACAGCTTTAAATCTAATTGTCCTATAATTTCCTCAGGCAAACCTTCTTCAAATCTCCCAACCCTCCCAAAATCCTATCCAAGCTCTGTACTGACATGCACCTTATAATCATTATCTCTCTTCTGGTCTTCACCACAACTCTGGGAGGTAGGCTATTCTCTCTGTTATAAAAGTTAGGGAAACTAAGGCAGACTGAGGTTGAGTGATGTGACCAGGTTCGAACAACTACTGAATATTTGAGATTTTCCTGACTCTAGGCTTCGTGTTCTATCTCCACTGCCCAGTAAGGTAATTCCACTGTCCTCATGATTTCCCTTCCCCCTGTGTTATGGGTGGAGGGAGGCAGGGGGTGATATATATGTGACTCCTCTCTTCTGAGCAAGGGGGCTGCACTGGTAAATGTGATGGATCTCTCATAAATGAGGAGTGCAGTACCAGTTCAGGAGTTGCTTTGATCCCCTTCAGAAATCACCCTCCTGCCTGGATTATAAACTTGGCTCTGATAAAACAATACCCCCCCACCCCACCCCCACGTGATCAGATCAGGATTTGTCTTATTAGGAAAATTCCTGGGGAAGGGAGCTCAGGGCCAGGGCTAATAGAATGCCTGTACCTTATATGTTAAGATTAACTCCTTTTAGTTCATCATTTTTCTGAGCTTGCCTCATTCAATAGGGCAACACTCTAAGCAAGATTTTTTTTTAACATAAGCCATCCTTGTAGAATTGACGATACTTTTCAAGTGATTGTGTACGTGGAGTAAAGGGGAGAAGGAAGGCCAGCATGATACTGAGATGGTGAAGTGGTATTAGTGGGAGGGCAGTGCTGTCCTTGTGGGTCAGTGAAGCATCGAGACGACAAGGATGGGCTTTGGAAAGAAAGACTTGTCAGTTCTGATTTAGACGTGTCTCTGTTGTTGAGTACACTATAAGTCAGTCCGGGTAAGAGGGTAATGTTCGTTGAGATAACACAATTTTGGATTAGGCAAAATTAGAATTTTAACAGCATTTTTGCTCTCCTGCCATCTAGTGAAAGATTTGTTTGCTAAAAGGAGAGCATCTGTTAAATTTCTTGACTTCTTTCTGATAATTTCATATTTGAATAGGTTAAGGAACTTCCTATTCTGGAATTCTGACCATTGAGGAAGAACTGGTTAGTAAAAGAAGCTTTTGTTCAGATAGTGGTCATTGTCTTGGATTTCATACAGACAGATAAATTCCCTTTAGCTTAGAAGTAGATTTTGCAAAATCAGACCACATTTAAACCCAGCTCCATACAGTAGTTATTAATGCTGACATTCTGACTATGATCTGAAATGTTAATCAGTTAACAAGCATTAAGCACCCATTGTATGCTTAATGCTGTTAGTTTTAGTTATAGAAATACTTTTCTCAAGAGATTTCTAAGAAAAGAATCTCTCCTCCTTCTCTCCCCCTCTGTCAAGCATAATGAAACAATAATCTTGATGAACCTCATTTTGCCAGGTGAGTACATTTGTGGGATGCCTGGTGTTAATTCATTTGTAGTCATCCTGTTGGCTTCATTTTGTATCAGTGGAGCTTCTCTGTTTGGGTCAAAAATACAGAAAACATTAACATTTTAAAAAGATTTAAAGAAAGTGTTTTGACTTCAACTTTGAAAAAGGACACTTACAGAAAATTAATGGAGAGGGAATATGTGTAATTTTTCAATCATAATGTCCCAATTTGGGGTTTTCTTCGCAAAGATGCTAGAGTGGTTTGCTCTTTCCTTCTCCGGCTCATTTTACAGATGAGGAATCAGGCATATGAAATTAAGTGACTTGCCCAGGGGCATATAGCTAGTAATTGCCTGAAAGCGGATTGGAACTCAGGCCTTCCTTACTCCTGACCTGGTACTCTGTCCACTGTGCCATCTACCTGCCCCCAGAGAGAATATAACTAGGAGTAAATACAGCGGAAAGAGACCCCTAATGGACGTCATTAGGGTAAAAAACATTCCCAGAATGGTCTGAGCCTTGCCTCTTAAAAAAGAAAAAAAACGAAGGACTACAAAGCCGCTGAAATTGTTGTTTAAAAAGCCACGTTTGGGAGCAGTAGAAGCGATTGCATGGAAGCTCCTTACTGAATTTTGTATTTTTCTCTTTGGTGCCTAACATCATGCCTCAGATACGGAAAATGTTTAATTGATGTTTGTTGAAGAAATACTCTGTTCAAAGACAGATGGTTAAATATCAATAGACAACACGCAGAAAGGAATCTTCCCCTGCTCCTAGTTTGCTTCTGTTTTGGATCAAAAGGAACGATGTTCACACTAGCGAGGGGGGCACTAGCCTCTGTGCAGGGCTGAATGCATTCTCTCCCAAGGTACTGAAAGCCTCCCGCATGCAGAATATAGTGACAGACTGTGTGTATACAAATAGATTGTCTGTAGTCACAGCCCCTGCTCTAAAGGAGCTTATTTGTGAAACCACCTTATAAATTAGGCAGAAATGTATATGAGTGGTCATATGAACAGTGATAAAAAAAAAAAAACAAGGAGGGAAAGAGCCCCTCTAGGTGTGAGATTAGGAATTGTTTATTGAAGAAAGTAGAACCCAAGCTTTGAAGAAAGGGAGGGAATTCATCATGGATTGAAAGTGGGGTGGGAGATAGGGTTAAAAAGACCATTCCAGACAAGAAGAGTTGTGGGAGAAAAGGAATGGATATGGGAGAGTGCTAACTGAGAACCAGTATATATCAAACGTATATAAAGAATTTTGTCAAGTCATGAGAATGAGTTGTTCCCCAATTGATAGCCTATTAAATATTTATATATAGGCTTGTGTCTTCAAGTGGTTCCATTTTTATGTAATATTGTATAGTAGGTATAGTTAAGGCAGATGTTCAAAGCTTTTGTAGGTGCTTGAAAAGTAAGAGGCCTCCTAATGAAAAATGACCCAATGACCAGATTAACCAACTTTCCAGTTAGATGTTACTCTCCAAAGTAGGGAATAAAGTATATGCCTCAGTTCAGTTGAGATACTTCATATAGGTATGCACCCAGCATTTTGGTCCCTTCTATGTAGTTATTATGCCTGTTGAGTTTTTCATTCTGTGAATGAGCACCATCATTGGCTGATCGAACAGGCAGCAGCATCACATTTTTACCTGTGGCCTCTTGGAAGGGCAAGGTCACAGGTATGCTGCCCCCTTCTCTGGTCAAGTCTGGTTCAACACCAAAAACTCTTTTCAGGGCTTTTCTCCCAGCCAGGTAATGAGAATGATTGAAGTCGGACACCCAGGGTTTTCCACCATGGCCCATGTATGCCTTGAACTTGTTGGGGCTCTTTAGCTCAGTAAACTTTGCATTCAAGTAACTTACAGCCTGTTTTTCGACAACCTCAGGTACTGTATCTGGTACCAGTCTTGTTGAGAACTTGCCAGTCACTTTCCTAGGAATCACAGTTTTAGCTCCTGTTCCAGAGGAGGCTCCTTCAATTCCATGAAGAGACAGGGATGGGTGTCTCCATCTGTGCATTAAGATTTTTTCCTTTGAGTCATGTAGAAGTGTCTTTGCTCCCACATCTTTTGCATATTCTTCCAAATCAAAGTCAAGTCTTTTCATATAGCAAGAGCTCCTCATCAGTAACAGGAGCCACTGCTTCATTAATACCAGGGATGAGAATGTGTCCCTTTCTGTCCACCAAGCAGCCCATCAGAGTCATGAGATCTTACATGGCTTCATGCACCGCACCACCATACACACCAGAAGGAAGGTCTTTGTCACAGCATTCCACCTCTGTAAAAAAGTAGCAAATTCCTCTGAGGTCATATGTAATACAGGGCTTCTTTTTCCCCAACCAGTGGTTGTCAGAAATAAAAATATAATCCACATCTTTGAAGAAAGTATCATCTTTCTTGGAGAAAATCAAGTCATCCAGGCCTTCAGAGCCAGATTCCTCCATGCCTTCTAGACAAAATTTGACATTGACAGGGATATCCTGATTTGTTGAAAAGCTTCCAGGGCATTTAGCCATCCAAGTACTGGTCCCTTGTCATCAGTTGCACCTCTTCCATACAGTTTTTCCATCTCTTTCTACCAATGTGAAGGGCTCACTGTCCCAGCCATCCTCCAGGGCTGCTGGCTGTACATCCAGATGTCCATAGATATACACAGTATTTTGGGGGGGGGATCTGAGCCCAGTTTTCCAAGTAAAATAGGAGGAAGAGGTCTTTCTGAGCCATCAGGGAGCTTTTCTTTCCCAATGTCTATCAGCTCAGTTGTGCCCCCTAGTAGTCTTATGTTTGCAGCTGCAACTTCCATCATTGGATTGATTTCTTCTCTTTTCTCTGGCCATGCAGAAATGTTCTGGATCGCCACCCATTAGTGTTTATCAATGTGACTAAATAAACAAGTTCAGTGAGGAGAGGCATTTTCTGACTGGATGAGATTCTGGAAACTCTGAGAAGAAAAGATTGTATCCAGTGTTTGAAATCTCCTTGTGTACCAGCAGAGTCACTTAAGCCTATCAAAGGGCCCAGGGGCAGGGAAGATCTTAGATTCCCATTCCCATAACAATTGATAAAACTGTTGGACAAAAACATAGTCTGGAAAGCTGAAAAGGAGATAATTTCGGCCAAGCTGTTGAAGACCTTGAATGATAAGTTAAAGTCTGTATTTTGTAGAGAGCTACTAAAGGTTTTTGAATAGATGGAATGGAGTAGCAGAGTGCTTTATTCATACACTTACATGGGCAGTGGCATGGAGGGGAGACTGGAATCAGGAAGACCAGTGTTTATTCCGGTAGTAATGAGGACCAAAACTTAGAGCAGTGATACCCTGAGAGACCTCCTGGTTAGCATTGAGAAGAGAGGGTGCACAAAATACTGAAACGGGGTAAATGTTCCAGTTTTCCCCAGTATGTTATCCAGTGGTGATTGATGTTTGTGAGCCTGCATCTGGGATGTATTCATTGGAAAACAATTCTTTCAAGCCAGTCTTATTGTTTACCTGTTCTATTAGTTGTTACATCATCAGACCATAGAACTGCAGAGTTGGAATTCATCTTTGTTTGCAGAACTTTGGAGACGCTCCCCTCATAGTTCTTGGGAATGACGTGCAGAAATATTGGGGAGAGGAGAACTACCCCTGACAACGTTTATATCAAATTTGTGTTCGTCGGCACAACTTTCCTTCCTGTTAATAATTGGGATCTATTAGATTATATGTAGGGGAGAATGTGAGTGTGTGCTAATTGTATACGAACAAAACAGCTCACCAAAAGAAGGAGATGTGAAACAAATGAGAATGCCGGAGAAATGAGGTACATAGTGCATCCCTCCCCCTGATAAAGGGGAGCAAGTTTGGGTGGCATAGTGAATGTCCTGTTTCTTGTTAGTTTTTCCTAACAAGGGATGATAAGTTTGCCCTGGATAAGGCATGAAGTGAGGATTGTCGAGCTCGGCTGCCTCTCATTTGCCCAGTATCTTTGATGCATCATCTGTGATTCTAATTTCACTGTGCACGCTATGCATGTGCAGAGTTTTCTGGTGATTTACTGGAGGTCTAATGTACTTGACCCATTTCTGTTCAACATTTTTATCAGTCATTAAAATGAAAGAAGTAGCTAATACATTGGGATAATTGAATCAAATTTTAAGAAGGAATAGCAAATTGTGCATCAGCACATATGAGGTTCCCCTGAGAAAATCGAGCTGTGGAAACCCTGGGTAGTGATGAAGATCTGTTTTCGTATTCAGAGGAAGATAATGTAACTAAAAAAGCCACTCCTTTTTCAATGAAGAGTGTCAAATGGTCCCAAGCACAAAGATTTCTTGGAAGAACTGAAAAAGAACTTTAAAAATCAAATAAGAGAGATTGAGGAAAAATTAGGGGGGAGGGGAGAAGAACAATCCAAGGAAATCAAGAAAATAATGAAAAGAATCAACCAACTAGAAATAAAGAGTATAAAAAACTGAAGGAAGAAAATAATTCCTTGAAAACTGTTATTGGGAGATTGAAAGGTAATAACATTCTAAGACACTAAGAAATAGTAAAACAAAATCAAAAGAATGAAAAAAGAGAAAGTGAGACATCTCATCAATGAAACGATTGATCTGGAGAACAGATTGAGGAGAAATATTATAAGAATAGTTGGAGTCCCTGAAAATAATGATTAAAACAGTAATTCTGAGAGGGAGGGAGAGAAAATTTGGAACTCAAAAACTTGTGGAACTGAATGTTGTAAACTAAAAGTGAATTTAAAAAATAATCGTATATTCCAGAAAACATAAATATTGGGTTGTTTTTTGCCTTGCTTTAGGTAGGTGAAGATAAGAATGCTTTTAAAAGGGGAGGTCTATGTTAAGAGTTGACTGAGAGATGCCATTTTTTTGAATGCCCACAAATTTAGAGCACTGTAGTGAGTGCTGTGGAAAACAGAAAGGTATCATGTGCAAGGGATCCTGCCCTGAAAATGCTTACGCTCTACGATAAAAACCAAAAAATACTTAACAAATGAGGGAGATGCCAAAGAGATAATTTGTTCTCGTTGTAATACCTTTGTGTGTTGGGATCACGGAGCATTTATCATGACTTTGCAGAAAACTTGTTTTTGAAGAGAAATTTTAGTAAGCTATATAGCCAGGTAAAATTTAATTTATAAGGCAAGAAATCTGATTTGTGAAACCATGAAATACACTCTCAGCGTAAAAGGGAAAGCTCATCCCTCTTATTGGTTGTAGGACAAGGCATCTACACGGCAGATCACATCCCTCCTTTGTGTTTGCTGAGCAGTAAAAGCAGTGCCCTGGCTCTTCTTGTGCACGTTTATGTGTCATCCCTAGAAGTGAACATTATAATTATACAAACCCCAGTATATTTGTGTTATAAAGACACGATGATGACCCAGATGACTTGCCATGGTGTGTCAAACCAGCCATAAGCAGTTTGCTGGAGGGAAGGAAAAGAGAGAAATGTGCATTCAGTGAGGCACTGAAGGAACATAGATGTTTTCCTCTCCTAAGGCACCCTCTGTCTCAGATGTTCATTTACCCATCTCTCAGTCTGGTGATATCTGTGGACCTCATCTTAAGATTTTATATATATATATATATATGTATTTATTTTTTGCTTTTTGGAGGGCAGTTGGGGTTAAGTGATTTGCCCAAGGTCACATGGCTTGTGTGTGAATGTGTGAGTGAAGTGTCTAGGCTGGATTTGAACTCGGGTCCTTCTGACTCTAGGGCCGGTGTTCTATTCGCTACGCCACCTAGACACCCCAAGATAATATTTTTAGATGCACATAATAAGATATGTAGGCTTCCAGAGGAAACCAGCTATACTGAAATTTAGTCAACACAATTGATGACCCTTGGTTGGGAATCTGTTGTATCCCTAAAGTCCTTTTCTCTGGAGTGGCTATGAGACTTGACATAGTTAATGCTTTCCTGGGGCACAGGTCATCTCAATGCCTTTTAAATGTGATTGTGCCTTTCAGATTTACGTTGGTGCAGAAACACACGGTGGAATTTAACCAGGTGGCCATGGCGAATTCTGATGGATCAGAAGCCATGCTGAACAGAGTCATGACGAAAGATAACATTGGCGTGGCTGTGGTTTTAGAGGTCCACAAAGAATTGTTTGGAGCCGGTAAGTACCCCTGGGGTTACTGGACTTCAGGGGGAACATCATCAACTTAAATTTCTTTTTGGTGATTTTGGTGACATTTTATGAAGGAGTAGAAGACTGGCTGACAAAATTGTGGTGGAGAGGTCCTTTAGTATGTCTTTCTAAAAGAGCCTTTGGAAATGGGAACTTTATTGATCAGACTGAATTCAGAAAACCTGAGGATTCCTTTTTCTAACTACATTAGCTTAGGTTTTTAAGTCTAACCCCATGTCTTCAACCTTCGTTTTTGGTGAGTCACTGTTTTGGTCTTTCCCTTACTATCCTTCTGAACCTAGTGCTCATTCAGAACTGGTTGCTTTTCTCTTTCTTCCTACTGATTTGTGCACTTTTTCATTTTTAACGATCGCTGGGAAAGGTTGAGCAGGAACAGAGAAAAGAGATGATTTTATATCAATCAGTTACTTTTGTTGTTCAGAAGTAGCAAATTGAAACGTCTCATGATCCTCCTTCTGACATTCGACTGTCTCTCAGCTTACCATTTGAGGGTTCAGACTTTGTTTGGAGTTATGTTTTTTTGTTATACCTGTTGACTGTACTTTATTCAAAATTCCATACTCACAAGTCCGTCATGGGTGTTTTAGTAAGGGATTACTGGACCTCTGGTCACTGCATTTAATGTTAGCCATTTCCACTGTAGTGGTTATATTCTCCTACTTTGGCTTTCTGTTCCGTACCAGTTGATATCAACCATATGTTTCTTTGACTCGATATTTGTTTTCTGGCACAAAGTGTTAGGCATTTGCTTTTATAGGCATTTGTTAGTAAGTAGGCAGGTCAAGCTCCCTTTCACTTTTTTAGGGCTCTGGATTTAGAGCTGTAATAGATAATAAATTATCTGGTTCAACCCCCTCCTTTTATAGGTAAGGACACTGAGTCCATGAGTCCAGCTAGGTCAGAACACTTAGACTCACATAGATGAGGGACCAAGCAAGGATTTGTCCTTTAGAGTCATGATTTATCTACCTTTTTCTGCACATACCAAACTATCTTTATCCCTTCTGATTCATTTTAGGTTTTTTTGCTTCTGCAAAAGGTACTGCCGTAGATGTTTGTTTTATGGGACTGTTTTTTTTCTCCCATTGACCTAGAGACCCCAGTGTTGGAGTTGTGGGTTCAAGGACACAAGCATGCTACATGGTGTTAGAGAAGAAAGAAAACCAAAAGTTCACTACTCTTTATTGTTGTATCATATGACTTGATGAACTTCAGTATCATTAGCCGTATGGCACAGCTTATATTCTCATCTTTTTCTTTTGTCACAGAATTTGTATTAAAATTTGCATTTTTTAAACCCTATTCAGATTATTAATGAGTTATGTGTGTACAAGGACTTTAAGGAGACCCTGTATATTGGGATTCTTACATATCTGTATATACACTTATATATATATGTGTGTGTGTATGTATGTATAGATATAATTTAAGCCAATAAAATGATATAAATACATTTGTCAATGGAGTTTTAAAATTGAAGATGAATGCTTTATCCCTCCATTTGTACAGTGGAATATATGGAACCTTTTTATTGTGGAGCGTTTATTCTTTTGCAGGCACAGTTTGGTATTTCATGACACAAGTAGATTAATAAACTATGATCCTTTGTAAACCTATATTCCAGATTAATTTATATATCCAGCCTGTGACTGTGGTTTCAGTGTATTGTATGATTGGAGGGATGTAGATTCTGTTACTTCTCAAAGTTAACTTTTGAATCTAAGATGCCATAAATAATAATTTAAGGAAAGCAATGTTCTGCTTTTGGTTTTCAGAGCATTATTTTCCTAAGCAAAATTCCCTGGCATTCAATAGATCTGATTTTTTAAAAATGCATTTTCCAACTTGAAGAAGTTAGGAAGAAATTACATAAACAGTTAATCAGAGGAGAGACATCCACTTCCAAAAGATTTTATTAGATGTTTTTGAGAGACAACCTTTGAATATCAGTGATTTAGTTACTGTATGATTAAATGTCCAATAGGGATTTTGACATTTTTGTTCTGTCTTTTTCTAACAATTGATTTTAGGTATGAAACCGATTCATGCTGTAGACAAACAGCTACTTATTGTGGCAAATGCCCATATGCATTGGGATCCAGAATATTCTGATGTGAAACTCATTCAAACTATGATGTTTGTCTCAGAAGTAAAAAATATCCTGGAGAAAGCCTCTAGTAGGCCTGGTAGCCCATCTACAGATCCTAATTCCATCCCGCTGGTGCTATGTGCGGATCTTAATTCATTGCCGGATTCAGGTATTTAAGAAATGTCTTACCTTTGCTTTAAATGTTACCTTTACTTTTTGTTGAAACAGATATAGGTATGTCTATATCTGGAGAAGGGGGAGTTTCATATTCCAGATCATTTAGCTTTCTGGAGTAATGTTAATAACTTTTGTGTATTTTTAAATCAGTGTTACTTTAGAAAATTTTGTGCTAGGGTAATAAAAATTTTTGTTCATTTTTAGTAAAGTAATTTAGAAGCCTTTAAATAGTTTGACTAGATTGTGTGAATATATCAATTATTTTTTAAAAAACATTTTCTAAAAATTTTAGTTTTTATCATTTGCTTTTAAAAGATTTTGAGTTCTAACTTTTCAACCCTCCTGAAGATAGCATGCAGTCTGGAATATATCATTTATTTTAAGAATTGAATTTTAAATGTAAAAATTTTAAACTTGAAAGTTTTGCTGAATAACATTATAATTGAAATTTATGTCTAGAATCACTGTTTATAACAGTACTTTGACATAAAAATAAATAATAAATAACAATATCACATAAATAAATAATAAATAACAATAATCACCCAATTATCTATTATTGTATATTTATGGAATGTTAGAGCCAAATACAGTACCAGTTCCCTTGTACCTCGAGTATTTTTTTTTTTTTTTTTAATTTTGGGGGTAGCTAGGTGGCGCCATGAATAGAGCACCTGCCCTGGAGTCAGGGGAACCTGAATTCTCAAATCCAGCCTCAGATACTTGACACTTACTAGCTGTGTGACCTTGGGGAAGTCATGTAACCACAATTGCCTTGCCTTTCCCCCTCAAAATTTTTTTTAATTTAATACTTTTTCTCCATTTACATGTAAAAATAATTTTTAACATTCTTTTTTTTATATTTTGAGTTCTAAGAAACTTAGTTTTTTAGGAACTTCCAAATTCTTTCACTACCCCGTATTGGGAAGGCAGGTGACATGTTCATCTAAAACATTTTTATCTTAGTAAAACATTTTCATATAAGTCATATTGTGGAAGAAAACACAGACCAAAACAAAGCATGCTGCGATCTGCCTTCAGGCCTCTCTGTTCTTTTTCTCTGGTGAAGGGCCGCATCTTTTCATCATAAGTCCTTAGGAATGGGCTTAGACAGGTGTGTTGCTGTCACCATGTCCACTGCGCTGTCAGTTTGTTTTGCATCGGCTCGTGTAAGGGCAGGCTTTTCTGAGAGCCTCCTGCTCACCTTTTCTCCATAGCACAGTGGAGTTCCGTCACAGTCTGTCCTGCCCTTGTTCACCCGTTCCCCAATTGATGGGGCGTCCCCTCAGTTTCCACTTCTTTGCCACCACTAAAAGAGCTGCTGTAAACAAAGTTGTACGTAACAGGTCCTTTTCCTTTTTTTTAATCTCTTTGGCATAGAGTCCTAGGAATGGTATTGCTAGGTCAGAAGACAACGGATGTTTTTATAGCCCTTTGGGCATAGCCCCGGGTTGTTCTCCAGGGTGGTTGAATTAGTTTACAGCTCCACCATCAGTGTTTTGATTTCTCCACATTCCCTCCCACATTTCAGCAGGAGAATGTATAAACCCATCTGTAGCTGCCTGTTTCCATGGATGTGGATTCTATGTCAGATTCAGAGTTAAAATAGTCATCTGTTTCCCCTAATTTTTGATTTTGGTGAGACCGTTCTTGTGTTCAGTCACCATCAAAGTTTAAAGTAAAAGATCTTTGATTCCAGTCATATCCTCCTAATGCTATTTTGAGTTCATATTCACCCCTCCCCCCCAATCTGGCTTTTTGGGAATATTAATAAATTGTTTCAGCCCATAATTTTTGTGGGAAATGTTGAGTTTTAGTTAATTTATAGTTTCTGAAACAGGTCTGGTCTATAAAATTGCCTGTATGATGGATGATTAAACACATGTTATGTTGCCGGCTAACCTGAGGTTAAAATAAATAAAGACTGGCTTCTCAACCTTCAACACAAAGACCCCATTCTTCCTTGCTGTAGAATTTTTTGAATAGATTATTTTTGGTCATATTCTATAGTTTTCATTTTACTCATGCAGGTGTTCAGTGACAGAATATATCTGAGGAAATTCAAACCTCAGAGAGTGTTATTCTCTGACAAGGTCATTTCTGGAAAACTCTGAAAACACTGGAATGGATGCTCAGTCATTTTGTTAGTCTAGTCCTGGAACCACTCCCGACCTGGGGACATTCCAAAAGTGTCTCCGGGTCTGCTCTCAGATAGACGCCTCCCCACCTCCATAGGCTCCCCAAACCCGTCTGAGCCAAGTGTCTTCATCGTGCTTCTTCTGAGGCCTGGCTGTGAGATACGCAGGCCCTTGTAAAAGGACAGAGAGGTGAGAAATGGCGCCTTCCTCTGTTCCTTCCCTCTGCAGGTGTCGTGGAGTACCTGAGCAGTGGAGGAGTGGCAGACAACCATAAGGATTTTAAGGAGTTGCGCTATAATGAGTGTCTCATGAACTTCAGCTGCAGCGGGAAAAACGGTGCCTCGGAAGGAAGGATCACGCACGGCTTCCAGCTCCAGAGCGCCTATGAAAATAACGTGATGCCTTACACGAATTATACCTTTGACTTCAAAGTGAGTGACAGTTCTGGGGGTTGGTATGCAATGCAGATTCTTTATTACAACAGTAAGCAAGTGTCCTGAAAGACAAGACTTTGCATTGCATCCTAAAACTTAACTTGGTGGACTTTGTTAGGCCAGATTACACGTGAGTCTGGCCAAAGATGCAGCTAAAATTGCAGTGGATGATTTGAAGCTTTCTTCTGAACTTTCAGTTTCTTGACATAGCCTCAGGAGTGCCTAGATATGGTCCTTTTCCATGTCCTGACAGAATTTCAGAGCCCACAGTTCCTGGCTCCCCAACTTGTCTCCCTCCTAGCACAACCCTTCTGCGGTCAGATTTGTTTAGATGAAAAGGACAACAGACATTTAAGAAAGATAGACTGGACTCAGCCGTTTTATATGGTTTCTCCTTCCTTGAAATGTCAGGTTTTTACTTCCTGATGATTTTTCAACTAAAACAAGATTGATGGCAGATTGTTTCAGATGTGATTTTTAGAATGTATTCATTCATTTGGGGGGACCCAATAAATAAAATGCTTATTTCCTTTAGACATATAAAAAAATCATAGCACGAATACTATTGTTGGATAATGAGCTTTTGTCATATATACATTGTTCCTTATCCTGTCCTGCCCTGAAATCTTGCCAGCATACTCCTAACTCCCAAGAGAAACTTAGAGAAACATTTCAGTCATGTTTTTCATTAGACCTGTAGCAGGCCTGCTGGGAAAGCCCTAATCTGGTAGGAATGGGTTAAAAACAAAGTGTAGGAAGAGTTAAGATAAATTTTAGCATACCGTGTTTCCCCAGTAATAAGACCTATCCCGAAAATAAGCCCTTCCCTTACTGTGTAAGATTCCTCTAAAATAAGCCCTCCCCCGAAAATAAGCCCTATTGAGATTGCTACTGTCGTGAAGGTGATCCCCTGCGCTACACGCTACATTACAGTACCCTCTGTATGCACCCCCCTCCCCCCCCGCGAAACGCACACCGCGCTCCGAGTTGCATCTAATCAGAGCTGCAGCAGTGAGCGCGTCATCCTGTTCTTCCCCAGTGATTTGCTTATTGAATAAAGGTACATTTTTTTGTTCACATTTACCTGTTTATTAAAATTGCTGTTAATGTTCATTAAAATAAGCCCTCCCCTGAAAATAAGCCCTCTGGTGCTTTTCTGTCCAAAAAATTAATAAGACAGTGTCTTATTATCGGGAAAACACGGTAGCAGTGTTGGAAAGTAGGAGAATGATTTTTGAATTGGGTCATGTAGAAGTCTCTCTTCATGTCTGCTTTTTAGCTATTTTATTATTTACCATTTGTTCTCCCATGCTCATAAGGATATCAAGTTCAAACCTGTCTTTATTCTTTCTTTGAACTTTTTAATCCCCCATGTTGGCGATCAACCATATGAAAGGGTCTGTCACAAAAACAGATTTTGACCCACAGTATATATATAGTTGAATGAATTAAGGAAAAAATTTTCCTTTTGGAGAAATTGTGGGTATTCATGAAAAGCTGTGCATTATTTTCAGATTATACAAAATACACTTTACTAGTCTGAAACCAGTCAATTAAGAAGCAAATTAAGCACCAAATAGGATCTCTATTGACAAGCAGCTAGTAAAGAGAAAACAAGATTCTGTCCTCCCCCAGTGAGATTGTGTGTGTAATTTGTCACCTTTCTTAGATTTTAAAAACCCTGAGCCTGAGCTTGTGTCAGTAAGCACAGCAGCCGCCTCTCCAACGTCCAGTTAAAATAGACAGGATTTCTGGTCTCTTGAGGTCCTGCTTGTGTTCTTCTCCACATTCAGGAGCGTTAGCAGCTATTGTAGAGTGAGGGCTTCTAGTGACAAGGTGGTTTTTACACTGAAGGTGTAGAGCTCCACATCTGCTGCTTTTGGTTTGAAGCTTGAGCAAGGTGATGCTTTGTTTATTTCTTAGGCTGGTACTCTTAACTCTCTCTTAATTCATCTCAAGATTGAGATTAAAGGGAAAATGTTGTCTATTTTGAAATTTCCCTCTGGATTCAGATTCCTGTTTTGAAGCAGACTTCAGAATTTAGATCTGGGAACAGCACTCCAACCCACTAGGCATTCTCTTCCAATCTTATTTTATAGATGGTTGGATTTTATGGGACCTTGTTTTAGAGGTAAACTGAATCTAGGGAGTTGAGCTAACTCAGGATCCCACAGGTGGTCTGATTCCAAATCCAGTGCCCTTTTATTTGTTTTCTGATGGCATCCTGCAAAGTAATGAGGTCAGATTTGGCCGCAGACAGGTACCAGCTGTGTGACCTTGGGCAAGTCACTTAACCCTGCTTGCCTCAGTTTCCTCATCTGTAAAATGAGCTGGAGAAGGAAAAGGCAAACCCCTCCAGTATCTTTGCCAAGAAAACCCCAAATGGGATCACAGACTTGGACATGACTAAAAATGACTGAAGAACAGCAAAACAGGATGCTTCTTTTTGCTAAAACGGTCACCCACCCCATTTCAGGCTAGTTCTTCATCCAGGTCTTAGAACTGCTCATTTTTACTGTGACACATGCCATATCTACAAGCTTCTTCTGGGCACCCAGTGAACACCTCCGAGGTAATTCATGTGTCTGAGAGCCAGCCACAGTCTGTGCCCACGTGCCGTGTCAGAACCAGCAGGTCCATCCTGTGCACATGGGGCTGTGACAGTATTCATAGCTGTTAAATCCAGAGGTTCTTGGATCCTTTGCTGTCATAGACATTGCAACTGCTTGCATAGATTGATTTCCTGAGCCAGGTTTGAGGAGGTCTGAAGAGACCTACCTATGTAACTTCTTAGGGAATTAAATCTATTACATAGTGTTGGTTAGACCTCACGTTTTTATTTTATGCATAACAAATATACACTCACAAAATTTCAAACACACATTTTCACAGTTGTGCCTTTCTGTGTTTTTTTAAACTTTGATTTGAAACAGCTTGATAAATGACTTCACCCTTTGCCGTGTGGTGAAGTGGTAAGACCCTGGATGGGATGTCAGCACTAGGGTTAAACCTCCATCTGTGTGACATTGGGCAGCTGACTCTCAGCCTCCCAGACCCTGTTTGGCCTTGTCTGTTTGGTAGGAGGGAGCTGTACTGGAGAGGCCCCTTCAGGTCTAGATCTATGATGCAGTTTACTTTTTTAGAATTAGAAATTATACATATTTCTTAGCTAGCAGCTTGTTCCTTTTTTTTTTTTTTTTTTTTGTTAATTTTTAAAAGCAAATGTACTAGTTTCTCTGGCCAGGCTCAGTAGGTGTGTGTACTTACGGTAACTATCTTGATATACCCAGTTTCTGAGGATGTTTGGACCAGGTATAAAGCTTTGTGGTTATAAATCTGGTGTTACTCTGCAAAAAAACATGGCTCCACAGATACCTGCCATAACTTTATACAGGTCCCATCAGAAAGCTCGAACCGTTTTTCAGCTCCTTATTATTTTAGATAATAGATGCCATAAGTTCCGTTTACTCTGTTAATAGTCCTTTAAGAAGTGTGTCTTATTTGTTTGTATCTTGCATGGTCTTAAAGCCTGTTCTTGTCTCCCTCCCCCAATCTCTTACAGGGTGTGATTGACTACATTTTCTATTCCAAGACTCATATGAACGTGCTTGGTGTCCTGGGGCCTTTAGATCCTCAGTGGCTGGTTGAGAACAACATCACTGGGTGTCCACACCCGCACATCCCTTCAGACCACTTCTCACTGTTAACACAACTTGAACTCCACCCTCCACTCCTGCCTCTCGTCAATGGTGTTCACTTGCCCAGCAGGAGGTAGTGGAGTCCGGCCCCGCCAAGGCGGGGATCTCTTGCTATGGACCTGTACAGTTGTAAATCAAAGTGTGTAGGAGTGAAGTATGGCCATCCTTAAGCTGCTTCTTCAGGCTCCTTTCATTCTGTGTTTGCTGTAAGATTGTGCACATTTTGGTGCATCTTGGTATCATTTGGCACTAGGGCTGGAACCAAAGTATTACTCCCTTTCCGTGTTTTTAATTTAGTGTGTTTTAAATATTGGGCCTGTTTCTTATTGAGAGAGTTAGCTTTGGTAGTAGAGAAATGATCAGTTGAAGGTCCAACAAGATCTATTTATTTTTCAAGACGCATTTTCTGCCTAATTATATAAAGTGAGCTATTCATCTTTTAAAATAAAATGTTTTCTTTTAATTACATTAAGAAAATTTAAAAATTGAACGGTTTATCTTGCAAGGAAATGCTTGTTCTCCTTTACTACAAACTGGCTTGCCTCTCCAGATCACTCTGCACATTAGATCATACATACACGAATACATCTGTGTGTGTGTACATATCTCTGTCTGTAACTGTAGATCTATACACACAAATACATGCTTTGAAGGTAAAGCGCTTAATCAGCAGTACAGTGTTTTGTTGGGCAAACATTCTTGCATTTTGGGAAGAACACAAACAAGACCTAGATTCCCTTACCAGTTACATATTTGTAGGTCTTAGGTTATTGGTGAGACCTTGAAGAGCTGTCTCTCCACCTTATACTGGGAAAACAGTGGGAAATACACATTGCCACATAGCTTGAAAATAAAATTTGATCTCTTTGAAGGCGGAGTGCATACTTCCTGTAGATGGCTGTTTTTGTCGAGTCCTATCCAGTTGTTTTCCTCTGCTTTGCTGCATAGTAGACCTTGAATAACAAAGTGTTGCCAGCTGATCTATAGGTCATCTCCCTGACACGGCCAGAGACCCCATGTTCCCGAGGACAAAGATGCAGTCACAGGAATGCTGGGTGTGTATGTACTAGTGAAGTAGCTGCCAGGTGACCGTGGGTTAAAGAAGGATTTGGGGAGGCTTACAGCAGGGAGTAGCCCAGTACCATTCCTTGGCTTATTTTTCCTGACCCTAGCTGCCAAATAGCCATCATCTGCTTGTGCTCCTTGTTTCTCTTCTCTGTCAGGGTTGAATCAAGAAGCTGCTGGTTCGTTCCCGACTGTTGATGCCCTTTAAATGTGTTATTTTATTTCCAGACGGGGCCAGTGCAAAAAAACCTGTGCCTCAGGAGGCAGTAAACATAATGCAATTTTCTGGGGGTGGGGGGGAAATTAGTTGGCTGCTTGATGTTAATTATGGCACAGTAATAGGAAAAGGTCGTGTCTGTGTTTTTAAGTTTTTCTTTATTCTGCTTTTTTGCTGCTATAGAGTTTCCTGAAATTTATATTTTAAACTTTTCATGCACTTTACTGTTTCTAGTCTCAAAATGTGATATTTTTATTAAACAAAAAAATTTCCATTATGTGAGTGAAACTTTAAAATAGCCTATATTTGTCTCTCCATATACAAACACGCAGGTCAAAATTTAAATTAATTAGTTTTAAATATATGCAATTTGTTTCTTCCAGATCTGATCTCTTAGGCTGTTTTATTAGTCTTAAAATGATGCATTTGCTTTGTTTTATGGTAAATTCATCCATAGTAAATTAATCAGGCTACATAAAATATTATTTCCCTGGTGGGTTTATTTTTATGGGAGGGAGGGTTGGTGGGATGATGTGATGTCATCTGTGGGATTGCATTGGATGGTTTTACTGAAGCCTAAACTCCCCTTTCAAAAGTGCCTAGGGATAGAGGCGTTGTCTGTCATCTATTAAAATTGGACATCATTGTAGTTGAGTGAAGTTTGATGTAAATAAAATATTATTTTAAAAATGTTACAGCACCAAAAAAAATATCCTTGTGATCACAGATTTTCCAGGTGTCCCTTCTTATATACCTCAAGCGTTCAACATCTTAGCCATGCAAGTGATTTGAGAGTAACTAAAGTATAGTACTGGAAAGTAGAATAGCATGAAAAACTTAATTTTGTGGACATTGCCTTTTTTAATCAGCTCCTGTATCTTGTACTTTGTTTTGGGTGGCTTTTCTGCTCGGGAGGTATGCACTAACAAAACATTTTCCTCCTTTCATATACGCATGTTAATTAGCAATGTGAGCAATATTTCCTACCATACTTCACTCCCAATATTTTTGAGATGTTTGTATAAAATGGAATTTATCGTTCACCTATGATTGTATATGAACCACAGAGGAGCCCATTTATTAATAATAAACTTTTTTAATAGTTAAATGTTATGGGGAAAATAATAAAAAAAAAACAACTGGGAAACATTGTAAACAGCTTAAGTTTATTTTGTGTATGACCGAGGCACTCTGTTGCAGGAAGGTGTGTAATTGGGTTCTCTCTGCTTCCAAATGCACTCATTCAAACCATTTGTTATCCTGTGTAATTTTTAACATGGTTTGAGTAGATGTGTAGCAACTCATGTTGAAATGGGTAAATTGTGTTATGTTTTTGGTGGCACACATGCCCTTGGGACCTGATATCTCAAGCTTCATGTGTATGGTTTCCCTTTAGCCCCCTCACTACCCCAAACCCACAAAAACCCCTGTTGTCCTAATAAGTTCCCTTTGTAAAAGGAGTAGTATCTGTTTTGAGCTACCTGTTCAGGTGATCAGAAATGCTGCTGTCCTCAGTGTTGTCTTACTAAAATAAAATGTAGGCCCTTTGGATCTTTGACAGTACCTAGTGTAAAAGAAGAGAATGACACATTGTGTATATTTTCTAGAAGTAAAATATACACTCTTACACTTTCCAGTTTTTTGAATAAATGAGCTTTATGCCATGGAGCTACATATCTTCTGGAGAGACGAAAAGTTGGGGCATTTTTAGTTTGTGATTATGCTTTTTTAAGTTGTCAGGTGTGACTTCCAAGTATATCTAACAGAACGCAGTGTTCTTTAAGACGATTTAAAGCAGTGTTTAGGAGAGGGAAAATCGTTACCATTTGCCATCATTGGTCATTCAAGAGCGTGTAGCATCACCTAATCTGTCGGGCGTCTTTGCCCACCTCATAGCTTTACTCATTGTAATGGGGAATATTGCAGCATCCTCAGGGCTGACATCTGAAAAAGGCTCAAGTCCTTATACTGCTCCTTGCTTGTTGACTTTGTTTTTAAAAAATGTGCCTGGTGTCAACTTTTAAGCAACAGCACTGCCTAAAAGCAAGCAGAGAAAAGAATCCCAACACCATTCTATATAGGCAACTTTTTAAAATTCGATAGAGAAAATCTGTTGAAGATTTACAATGTTTTATGTAAAAAAACAATTTTGTATGAAGTAGCTAAATATTTTCATTTCATTACTTTGATGTAAGGAGGGTGAGCATTTGATATCACACATTGAAGTCAGGTATGGCACAATGCGTTCTGAGACCAGCTCCTTCACCCCCTCTACCCAATTTGCCTTGTTCTAAGCTTCTCTTTTTAAAATTCCTTTCACAAGCAGATATTTAATTTTTACTTAATAAGCATCCTTTGTAAATGTTTTAGAAGCCACTGTGTGTTTGTGTTTTAGTTTTCAGAAATAATAAAGTTCCACTTCTGGGCCCCAACTCCTAAGAATCTTAAATCACAAAGAAACAAGGAATGGAAGATAATGAAGGCTCATATCACTTGGTTTCATAGTGGCTTTGTTAAGTAGGGGATGTGGAACATAAAACCGGAAAGCTTATAAATGTTCCTCATAAAAATCATATCTAGTAATTTCATGTTACTAGATGAGTAAAATTCCAAATCGACACTTCCAGGGTTGTTTCTGAAAGCACTAATACATTATATACACTTTGAAGAGTCAAATAGCTATGGAGGGAGACAAGTATAGAAAGCGGTAGATGGGACAGTGTTGATTGAATGCATAGAAAGTGATGCTAATCGAGTCACGCCTAATTGAAGGTCAACTTTTTGGTTTTGGGATTTTATTTTTTAAAGCAGTATAATTATACTGATATTTAGATGGTTTTTTTCTAAAGTCTGAACTGAGCAGAGTAGGCTGATTGAATAGCAGAGTCACAGTAATCAGTCTTGACAGTTTCTGATAGTTTGAATGTGTGAATACAACTGGAGCAAAGGGCTTTCAAATATTGAAATGACCTTAGTGAATGTTGACTTTCATAACAGATGTGAATTCTCACACATGCCTCCCTCTTTTTATCACCTTTCTGATAATTGAAGATACTATTTTTTTTTTCAGAGATAAGTTGGAAACTTATTAGATAGTTACATGATTTTATTCATCTTATTGGCATATCTGTCCCATATCTGACTAAATATGAATATAAAGAAAAAATCCTTCGTTTGTGAGACCTTCTTGTTGTTATTTAGAAAGTTCTAAAAACAGCATGATAAAGTGAAAACATAGGTTTCATTTGAAATTGATTTTTTTCTAGAGCTCTGAGCATCCAGTTTTTATAGTTAGAAATAATTAAATTGGTACATTTTTAAGTTGGTCCTGTCCAGAAACTTTAATCCGTTTTTAAAGGAATCTGTTTCAGAGGAATATTCTGCCTTTCAATTTGATTTGATAATGCTCATACTAAGGATTCTTTACTTGCCCCTCTGAACGTTTTGAGTTTCTAGAAATAAAAATATAGAGAAGGGGAGGGCAAAAGATCCCTTTTGGCCTGGCATGGTCACAATGAAAAACAATTTTTTTTTTACCCTTGTTTATGCCAACATACTATCTATGAGTAAATTATCTTGTTAAGTGGGTCTTTCAGGAGAATAGTAAAAAATGGGGATACTGAAAAGTCAAGCTTAGATGTAGGTGGTGGTTTCTTAAAATTCATTAGTAACTGTTGTTGGTCTCAATATAAGACTTCAATAAGCATGAACATGTACAAATAATCCTGTCAGTCACTGAACATTTCTGAGAGCAAAACCAGTTTCTTTTTCAAAGTTAATTACCGAGACCATTTGTGCCTAGCAAATTTTAGCAGCGTACATGACAAAAATACAAAAAGCACCTGAAATTGGAGGTGGAGGTTTTCATAAATGTAAAATTATCAGGTGGGAGTGGTTGGGGTATCAATTTATATCTTAGGAATCTTTAGCAATGGCAATGTGCCAAGTGATATGAGTTACATTGCGTGTAAACTTACAGAATTGTTCACAAGTTGGAATAGTTCCTGCTTCTAGCATTTTGTTGTTGGTGTTAAATAATTCCCAAGCTTTTAAAATGATAACCTGCTTTGCATCTCTGTGTTCTCTTTCTAAACGGTAAGAATCATGGTGGCCCTTTCTAAAAGTGACACTTGTTGCTTATTTTGCCTTTTAAATTTTTCATTAATAGCGTGGGTTTTTATTTCTTTCAAGCAATTAGTGTTGTTTTGTGCCACGTTTCCTTAATTTGTGATTTTCTGAATTTATAAGGTTGGCGGTGGTGATAATGTTAATAGCTTTGGCTTTGCTTTTTTACTCGGCAGTCTTGATATATTGTTATTAGTTTCAGTGTGTGAAACAGTGTCTGGTTTGTATTCACTGGAAACTTCACTATCCTTTCTCCTTGCTTTACTTATATTCCCTACCTGTGAAATCCCTAAGCAGCGCTTTGCTGGCTGGGGGGTGTCATGGTTTCAGCCCCTGTAGCCCTGCATCTGGACTCTCCCGCATTACTGCACACTGGGACCCAAGATTGCTCAGTGTTGTGAGCGGCAAATTCTTCAACACCAGCAGCACCAAGAAGTGCGCTATGGGCATTCGTACAGTTGTCCAAAGATTAGATTTCCCTAGGGATCATTGGTAGATTTTTGGAAGCAGTGAATTTTTTAAAAAAATTATTATTGTTTTGTTTCTACTTTTTTTTTTTTTTGGCATGAATGTGTTTTTTCTTGCTGAAAAGGCCAGGCACTGGAAAAACATAACCATGAATCAACTCTTTTCCTCCATTGTGATCTTTTCCAGTTCTTATCCAAAACAAAGTGCCAACAAATTGTCCTCCTGAAGCCAGCTGGCCTCTCCAACTTTCTTACCATTTGGTGTGAGAGGAAAGGGGACCTTTCTTTTTCATTGCCTAGCATTGAAGAATTCATGTTGTGCACAATTGAGTCATTTTTGTGGATTTTAAAGTGTTGTTTTGCTATGGGTAGCTAATGGTTGGAAAGCCAAGCACAGAAGTTTAGGAATGAGTAAGGTTTTCATTTGTTGTTAAAGTTTCAAAAGCACTTGCAGATTCTCCTGACGTAGTACTCTGAAAGAAGTTCTAAAGGATTTTAAAAGTTAACGCTTTAATTTTTAGGGAAAAGAAAAGGCCCAATTTGCCATAAAATGTTCCAGCAATCTGTTTTAAATGTTAGCTTTTCTTTAACAAAAAAAAGTGGAAAAGTGCCATTTATTTGTAACCTGTTAGTTTTCTCTGTTAAACAGAATGCTTCTGTGGAGTTACTTCAATTTCAGTACTTGGTGTCATCTCTGGAGGAACAGTGTTTCTACTTTTTTGTTGAACACTCAGACTAAATCACCAGCTGCTTTATTTTTCTATTTATTATGTTTATCCAGTTGATGAGGTCTTGAAACTGTTGACCATGCTGCTCAGCTAAGGTATTTTTCACAGTGGACACTGTACAACACGTGCGTACGAGAGGACACAGTTGGGTGTTGGTATTTTTTATTAATGTGAAAAATGACTAAACAAAGCAGTCCTGCCTTTTCAATCTCGTGGCAGCTCAGAAGGGAGGTGCTTATGAACCTTAACTACTATGTCAGATGACAAAAATACTTTTTTTTCCATTTTGGAGATTGGGTACTGCTCACACATGATGTATAGGGCTAAATATCTGCTTGTTTCCTTGCACCTGTGTACTTTGCCCTTCTGTCCCTGCCCTCTCCTCACCCTGTAGGCAATAAATGGCCATTTTGCAACTGCACACTCTGCGTCTTCATTTTTTTTTTTTGCTTCTCTGTTTCTGTGTTGGTCTTTATTCTACCTGTGTAGGCCATGATCCAGTCCTCTTAAAAAAAAATTCAAGTGGAAAGCTTGGGTAACTGCAGAAATTCTAGGTGTTGAAACAATGTCATGGTCAAAAATCTGTTTCTGAATGTGTTCCGGGACAGGGTCCAGGGCTGGGCAGTGGGGAGAGGGAAGGGACAATTCTAGGTGCCACATTAAGGATTATGCTCCATTTCAGGTAGGCATTTTTCTTACTGTATGGGCAAATCACATTGGTTATTTTTCAATAAGCTGTACGGGGTGCCTGGCAGTGTTTGATAAAATGCATTTGGAGTCTTGGAGACCTGGGGTCTAGTCCTGTATCAAGTGCTCGGCAAGCATGTGCCCCTCAATAAGTCACTTCAGCGTCCCTTATAAGGGGAAACTGCTCTGTTAGCTAATTTTGTGAATTGTCATAAGTTACTGTACTATGTGATGCTTTATTAAAGCGACAGAATAGTGATTGAGACAGATTACTAAATTATTTCTTGAAAAATCTCAACTCTGCAGGGTAGGAAATGAACTTTTGTTGCCACTCCCAGCACATAGTGGAACAGACAAGTTACACGGTTCTTTAAAAATAACATTGGGTAGGAGAAAATAAGGACCACGGACTATGAAAGTGCTAGTGCTGTAGCTGCCTGGCCTTAGACAAGAAGCCAGTCGGAGCCAGGAGCAGGTCCTAAGTGTGGGTTCCCTTACACAAGAGCTGTATCAGACATTTTGGGGGGGGTGTTACTGATGAGGGAGCACTTAGATAAGTTTAGGCCAAGCCCTTGCTTCCCAGACTTTTGGCTTAAACTCACAGCAAGCCATCACCCCAGAGATTTGAGTGTTTAAAGGGAGGATTACAGTGATGCCTTCATCATCCTGGGACCTTGGAAGGGAGTGGCCTCAACAAAGGCTGACCAATTTCTGTTTGCTTTCCTAACCTCAGAGTGCACTTTGGCAAACGTCTCCTTTTCCTCTTTCCTAGTATTCTTGTAACCATTCAGCCAAAAACCGCCCCTTCTGGTCTTCTCTGTACTTTCTAGAACCTTTCCTTGCTTTTTACTCTGGTCCCCATGATACAGTGGGAAGAACATTAGTTTCATCCTGATGCTTTCTGTTTAATGGTGAAGTCTGTGAGTGTCCTCATCTGTGAACAGGGGTCTCTTAGTTCTAGGTCTTTGATTTTATGATTTTTCATGGTTGTGCCTCTCACGGACGCTCCTGACTGAGAGGCTTAGCAACTTTCTCAACAACTGTTCTACTTTGAGGCAAAGGCAAACACCTCTTTTATACAGTATAAATGTACACCTTTCACCTTTCTAAACTAACTAGTTAAGAATCTGCCTGACCCACTAGACCAAAGCCCTGTCCTTAAGTAAACCCTTCAAATACCCTGTCCTGGTTTTTTAACCCTCACTTCCTTGGTTTACCTCTCACCATCTACTCTTCTTATCTTGGTCATTTAGTTACCTATCTTCCCCAATAAAGTGTGAGCTTTTTAAGGGTAGGGGCATAACAATCCCTTGCATGTAGTACACACACACACATTCTTAATGACCAAAAATAACTGCCACCTCCATGATTTTGAAACAGGAACTTCCTTTCTTAATAATCTCCCCATCCTTCCACCTTTCCAACTCCTAAATCTCACTGTTCTCACTACAATCATCAGTCTCTCCATCCCTTCCTGTTCTCTCAGGCTGTCCCCTTAGATCTTTATTTTCTTCATAGTCAACCCTATCGCCTGTAGTTACCAAGCTTTTGTTAAGCCCCTATGTGCCAGGCACCATGCCATCTGGTGAAGATATCATTTAAATCAAAGCAATAGAAGTAGGAAAATTGGTTGAACAGGTTAAGACTATGCACCTACCGCACTTGCCCCCTTCTACTGCAGCTGTCCATGCCTTGACAGTCTTTAGCGCTGTCCTGATCTGTTAACCACTGGAAGAAGTCATTCCATGTGCAGAATGGACTCTCAAAGAATTAGTGTTCTAAAACCCTAGCTAGAACCTTACTGCCGTTACTAGGCACAAAAACTCATTTCTTTGTTGACTTTCTGTCTCCCCTCTTCAGCAGTAATCTTAGACCTGCTTCTCTTCCAACGTCGCGGCAGAAGTCCTTCCCTCCCACTTTATTGAGAAACTAAAGACCATTCCCCTTCATTTTCTTCCTTAATGCTTATCGAATCCATATCAAAACCCTTCTGTCTTAATGTTCTCCATCTTTCCTCCTATTTCTGAGTAAGAGATAACTCTACTTTTTCCCCTAAGTTCTGTCCATTTTTCCTCCCAGTCTTGACCTCACAAAGCTCACACCTTTTCTGTGCCCTGTTCTCTTTCCCTTCCCTTAGCTCTTCCTTCTCCCTCCCTCTCCCCCTTCGGTCTCTCCAGTCCTCCCTGTCTGTTCTTCCCCCATTGCTCCCTCCTCAGTTTTACCTTATCCCTTCATCCCTCAAGCCACCATCCTAGGCCGGTCATCTTTTTTCACTGACAAACTCCTAGACTTAAAAAAAGAATTTGTAACATTTGTCCCTGTTTTCTCACCACACATTCACTTCACAGTTTCCTTTGGTTTTGCTATTTGATGGAAACTGCTTTCTCAGAATTACTAGTGTTCTCTAAGTTGGTGAATGTTAGGGCCTTTTCTCAGTACTCATTCTCAAGCAAGAGAACACTCACCTTGCTTAACCTCTGTGGTCCTACTTTCTTCTGGAACATCCTGTTTGAGTCCCTACTTAGCCGTATTTGCTGGATCTTGATGTATTTTGTTGTTACTTTCTCTTCACGCATTCATTACCTATTTTGTCTTCAGGTTTCATCTCTAGGTGACTCCTGAGGCCGTGTGTCTATATGCACATACATGTCTCTATATCTACATGTTATATGTATGTCCCCAGTTTGTCTCTTGAAATTTCATCATTCCTATTCATGTTTCTGAGAGATATTTTTGGATGTCCTTTAGGCATCTCAACCCCAACAAGGCCAAAACATTGTTCATGATTCCCAGGCTCTACCTTCCCCTCCCACACCCCAATCCTGCCCTTCCTGCACACTTCTTTTCTGTTAAAGGCACCAGTACTCTTATAGTCCCTGGGACTTCTTTGCTTGGAGTTTCTTCCATCATTACCCATGTTTTTATTTTATTTTGTTTAAATTCTACTTATTTTCAATGAAAACCTGCTGTCTCCCATCCCTATCCATCTCCATTGGGAAACAGAGGATAAGTTAACCCCCTTTACAAAAATGTGTAGTCAAGCAAAACAAATTGACCTCTTTGACTGAGTCCTGAATTCATTGCTGGTCATTTTTACTGATCAGAGTTCCTAGAGCCTCCAAACTTATTTTTCTATACAATGTTATTGTAGAAATTATCTTCCCCATTCTTCCCACACCACATTGATGCCCACATCAGTTCGTACAAGTGTTACTATGAAAACATCCTCTTCATTAATTCTTAGAGCCGAACAATATCGTCACACTCATACACCATAATTTGTTCTGACTTTTCCTGGCTAATGGGCACCTCCTCAATTTCCAAATCTCTCCCACCTCAAAAAGAGGTACTATGTTTGTTTACCTCCTTAGACTTTGTTTTGCTAAGGAATGATCTGTCCTTAATCCCCATTAATCTACCTTATTTCTTGTGTCTGTTTCTATTTTCTCTTCTTCCTTTATTAAGTGAAAGGTATTTTTGTAACTTTCTTTATGCCCGATGAGAGTGACATGATCATATGACATACCCTCCCCACACTTTTTTGTTTAGAATTCTAATCATGTAAAATAAGTTTTCTCATCTTCCTACCCCCTTCTGATTTCCTTTTCAGTCTTTTAAGATTATCAAAGTAGAAGAGAACCACTTTGCCCTCTGTCTAATTAGACTCTTCAGACTCGCTGATGAGTAGGGTCCCATGGGGATATATGATTGCTTTTTCATTTTTAACAAGTTTTTATTGATATATGTCTTATATATACACATATATGTATATATATACTATATATCTGTTGATATATTATATGAATAATAATATGTCTTATTATTCCATCATAGCTATGCCTCCCCACCTCAAAGAGCTATCCCATATAACAAACTTTTTTAAAGGGAAAATAAACATCAATACATCGAAAAAGTCTGAAAATGTGCCATGTGTAACACCTGTTGACCTCCCACCTCTGAAGGAGTAGGTTGGGTGTGTCTTCTCATATCTCCTTTATCATTTTGTTACATTCATTTAAAATTTTTTGGTGTGTAATTGTGCTTTCTGTTTATGTTGTTGTTATTATATTTATTGTTTTATTGGTTCTGCTTACTTCCCTCAGTCAATTCAGGTAGATTTTTCCATGCATCTCAGTATCTGTCCCACATATCATTTCTTACAGCACAAATATTCCATTATTTTAAAATGCTACAATTTCTTTAACCATTTCCCTCCATCAATAGACATCACAAAATGTGTTGCTATGGTTATATCGGTCCATACGGAAACTTTCTTCTTGTCGATGACTCCCTGGCTTATAAAGCCAGTAATCAAGCCTCCGGTTCCAAGGGCATTGACAGTTTAGCCCTTTAATTGTTTAATTCCAAATCGTTCTCCCAAATGGTTGTAGCATCGCACAACTCCACTAACAATGTAGTTGTGCGCCTGTCATTCCTTGACCCCTTCAACATTTGACTTACCATTTTTTGTCATTTTATGTGGTTGTGGGTACTTTGTAGTGCTTTTGGGAACTATCACCTCTTGTTAAATTATTTTTTCATATATTTTGAACATTTATCTATTAAGGTATGTATGTAAAGTAAGTATTATATATTGTTTTATTGGTTCTGCATGTGTGTATATATGCATGTATATCTGTATATGTTTGTACACATATGTTTTGTGTGTGTATGTGTATACAGAGAGAGAGAGAAAGAAAATGAAAATGTTGTCAAGCGTCTTAGGTTCCAAACCCTTATCAGAGAGATTTGATCCCATTTCACCACTTTTTATGAGACAGATGTAGTCCTAATACTTGAATCAGGAAAAGAGAAAGCAGAGAAGACAAACTATAGGCGAGTATCATTATTGAATATTGATTCAAATTTTAAACAGCGTTCTGTCAAACATACTACAGAGATTTATCCAAGAAATCATTATGAACAAATGAGGTTTGTTCATACCAGTCTTCCAGGGATGGTTTAACATTAGGAAACAATCGATATAATCATATTAAAATTAAAAACATTGAAGATCACATGATCATTTCGATAAATGCTGAAAAAAACCCTTTGACGGATATAGTATGTTTATGCTAAAAACCCTACATCTGTACAGAAGGATCCTGATGATTGCTCATGGTTACCTTTTTAAAAAGCTTTTTCTCATTCATTCTCCAATGCATTTACTACTTATAAGTGACAAAAATGCCCCCCTCAGTCTTCTTTGCTCAGTGTAGGCACCTTGGGTTGTAGTTAGGGAGAAAATAATGACTATAAAGAATTTCCAAGTGGGACCAATAACAAGAGAAAAATCCCCTCTCTCACAACTCGCACAGTGGGCCTTAAGAAAAGGTATTGTGTAGGGTGACTGGATTGGCAGGATTTTCCTGGTAGGGGCCAGTGTCCGAGGTCAAAGTGCTGGCTACCCTCCTGGTGAACTATCTATTACTCCCATATCCAGCACCTCTGCCTTTAGGTCTCCAGTCAATCTCCTCCTCGTCAGAAGAACGATGATAGCTCCTCCATAGTTGGACAAGCCCTTCCCAACCTAAGTCCAGAACAGAACGTGCCATTTGTTCTTTAAATCAAACATGGGACCTTTATATGTAAATAGATAAGTGGGTAGGCCGAGAGATGGAAAAAATGAGATTTTCACTGGAGGAAAACAAACTTATCACAGCTGCTGCTGCTACCTCATGATTGCCCAGGGTATTACCATGGCAACAGCTAGCTATGGCACCAGCCTCATGGCAACCGGGATGCCGCTTGATTGCCTTTCTCCATGACCCAAGAGGCCATTCTGCACCTAGACCCTGTGCTGTATTTTCAGTGTTAGGGCCAAGCCGGCATTTCGGAAAAGGTGACTCTGGGTCATTCTGATGTAGCAGATCCTACAGTTTTGGCCACTTACCTAGGCTCCGTTGACCAAATAATCCACCCTTACAGTCATGCTTCATCCAGGGCCCTGGGTTTTCCTGACCCGATTCCTCTATGTGTTTGCAGGACTGTAGATGAAAAGAATGTAGGACTGCTCTTCCTGGTTTACCTTTTAACATTTCTCTTGATTCTTGTGTTTGCATTTCAGAGTTTCTATGCAGTTCTGGTATTTTCATCCAGGATGCTTTGAAATCTATTATATTAAAGGTCCATTCTCCTCCCCTCCCTTCCCTCATATTTAGTTTTGCTGGATAAGTTATTCTTGGTTGTAAACCTAGATCCTTTGCTTTCTGGAATATTGTATTGCAATTCTCCATTCCTGTATACTGGTAGCTGCTAAATCATTTCTGATCCTGAATCACAAATGATCTAGTGTGCAATTGAAATCCTTCTTTCTGACTGCTGACAGTATTTTTTCCTTGACCTGAGAGGTCTGGATTTTGACTGTAACATTCTTGGGTCTAATGACAATTTGATCATAGTGTTTGAATTAATTTCCTTCTGGCTACTTCAGATATTTTTCCCCCCTCATTTGGGAGCTCTGACTTTGCACGGTAATTTTCCTGGGAGTTTTCATTTCTATTTCCACTTTTTTCCCCCCTCTGGTTCTAAGAGAGATGGGCAGTTTTTCTTGAAGTAGGATGTCTAATCCCTGCCTTTTTTTGGTCTTGGCTTTCAGGTTGTCCAATGATTCTTCATTTATTGCTTTTCAATCTGTTTTGCAGTTCCAGTTGTTTTTGCATTTTCTTCTATTTTACAGCCTCTTTGTTTTAATTTTTTTTCTCTTGGAGTCATTAACTAGATATCACAGTTGGATAGAGTGCTGGAACTGGAGTCAGGAAAACCTGAGTTCAAATCCAGCCTCAGAGACTTAGCTGTGTGACCCTGGACAAGTCCCTTAACCTTGTTTGCTCCAGTTTCTCCATTTGTAAAGTGAGCTGGAGAGAAGGAAATGGCAAGCCACTCCAGTGTCTTTGCCAAGAAAACCCCAGATGGTGTCACAGGGAGTCAGACATGACTGAAACAACTGTACGGCCCCAACAAAATTTTCCAGAGAGTTTGTTGCTTGGGTCAAGTTTCCTATCTCTTGGGCCAAGCTGTTAATTCCCTTTCGGGTCATTCTTCCATAACTCTTATTTCCTTTGTGTTTTTTTCTTCTTGTAGCTCCAATTTCATTCATAAAAAAATTTTTTTAACTCTTGTTCCTGTATCTCTTCCAGGAATTTTAGTGGAACTCATGCCCGTTTTTCTTTGATACTCTGCTTGTAGTTTGTGTCTTGAGTGCCGCTGTTACATTAGTAGCTTTTTATGTTGGAATTCTTTTCCCCTTGGTTCATTTTTCTAGCCTACTTCTTGATTTTGTATTTTACATCAGTACTGGGTTCTGTATGTATGGAGGCAATGTGTCAGTTGGTCCTGTGGCTGCTTTCTTGAGTGTTGTGTTCTAGGATCTTAAGGCTATAGAACTTGCAAGTTTTCATGTTCCCAAAGCGGTCTGATCCAACAAAGTCTGCCGCCCCTTGGTCCTAGTTCATGATCTGGGTTTTGGTCTGATCAAGAGGGCTGTGGGATTTCCCTGCTTATAGTTTGAGTAGGCTGTTCTTGGACTCAGCTGGCCACTATCCTCCAGCCAGAAAGCTCTACAGGTTCAAAGTGATAGCACCATGGGCTCCCCTTTTCTATGGGATATCTCCCCCATTGATACCCCACTCCATTCCTGGGGTCAGAGCCACCCCTTTGCTGCCTGCTGAACTTCACTCTTGCTCAGTCCCCATTTAGCACCAATGACTTCTCACTGTCTCCAGGTGAAGGTTTCACCTCCTCTCCCTCCCCTGCTACCCACAAGCTCTGAATCAGTAACCCATGACTGAGCAGGGAGCAGTCAAGCCACCAGCTGTCACTTATTCCTGTACCCAGCTCCTCTGTGCTATTTTGGGGGTCTCTTCTTCCATTGGCACCCGGCCTCTCCCTGGCCTGGAATGCAGCTGTTCCTGGCCAAATCCTGTCCCCTGTGTCTGCAGCTCCCTTCACCTCCCTTTACTGACCTAGGCTGGAGTAGAGTCCGCCATGATCTTTTTTTCCCTTGGATTTCCTATTCAGGATTCAGCCTGGTGTACTTTCCAGATCTGTGTGGAAAAAGTGCTTTGCTATATTTCTACTACTCTTGGATTTGGCCAAGTTTAGTCAGTGGTCCACAGTATATCCCACATCCCCAACTTTCCACTCAACAGCTACTGCTTCAGGTAGTAGTACAACAACTCTTTACCTGGACTAATATATCAATAACCTTCAAATTTATTTTCTTCTTTCCAGCCTCTATCCCCTTTCAAGGTATCTTGTATGCAAGTTGTCAAAAGAATGTTCCTAAATTATAGACCTGATTACATCTCCTCAAAAAATCTTAATTCCCCATTGCCCACCTAGTAAAATACGCACAGACAGAAATTTAAGTGCCTCCATAATCCCCACCCCATATATTCAGTCTGTTTCCTGGTACCCCTTCCACCATTTACCTTTTAATCAATCTGAATTACTCTTAATTCTTTCCCCTTCCTTAAGATGCCATTCCCTGCCTCCCTTCCCCCCAGTTCTTGGAATGTGCTCTCCCATTTCTGCCTCAGGTGCCAACTCTAAAGCCTTCCCTGATACCCCCAATATTAAAAATTTTCCTTGTGCTATAATTGCTGTCCACATTATATCCTATTTTACTTCTCCTTGACCACCCTCTCACCCCAACCCCAAATGTAAGTGCAATGACTATTTGGTTTGTCTTTTTATCAATAATAACTTTCAAATAGTATGATGAGTTGAATTGAGGGTCTCAGGTTAGAACAAAATGAATCTGAGATTAAAATACATCCGAGTGACCTAGAGATAAGTACACAGGGTGTGGGGTTTTTCACAAATGCCTTTTGAGGCTCTGAATTTCTATGGTACCAGGTCAACCCTGGGTAACACTATTTTAGATACTCTCTAATAAAGCTCATAACTTAATAAGAATTTCCTCTCTAACCTATACCCAGGGTAGCATGATACCATGGAAAGAGCACTTACTCTAAAGTATGTTGACCAGGGTTTAAATCTTTACTCTTGTTCTGTGTGACCTTGGGTGATTCACTTAACTTCCTTTGACTATATCTGTACAGTTGACAGTGGGGGGGGGGGGAGTGGGACTGGATCACCTCCGAGATTATTTCTGTTTCTAGATCTCTGATTTTAAGTAGCCATTTGGTCATTGAGATGGTGCAATGGATAAACCTGGTGTATTCAATGTTTAGTGTGTGACTCTTTGTGGATTTCAATGTTACCTGTCCTTTAAAAAAAAAAAACTCATCTACAAGTTTGACAAACATGCCATCCATAGCTTTGTCCAAGTTACTCATAATAATGTTAGGTATCATAGAACCAAATGGATCCCAGGACTGTACCACTGTAAATCTTTCAAGCTGACATTAAACCCTCAATGATAGTTCTGTGGGTATAGCTCAACTAGCGTTGAATCTACTCAACTGAACCCCTCTTTACCCTATATCTTATCTCCAACCAAAGCATGATAAACTTTGTCAAATGCTTTGCTAAAATTTAAGCTAACCTATATGCACATAGTTTCCTTGACCTTCCAGCCTAGTATGTAAAGAGACTGAAGATAGAGATTTCATTGAAATAGGGAGCACCCAAAGAAGAAACTCCCTGATTATACTCTCCAACTTTAGAGCGTTAGAAGGCTGCCTAGGGCCATGATGTGCCAGAGACTGGCTCCCAGCCTAATAATCCCATCCAAAACCAAAGTGAGGTCAGGTTGGTTTGACCAGCCCTATTAAGATGATGCCATGCTGGCCCTTTGTAGCTCGCTAATCATTCCTTTTTTATAATACATCCTAGGGTTTTAGAGGAATCAAAATCAAACTCGGTGTCAGAGCAACATTTGCCCTCTATGCTGGTAACACTTCACTCATTCAGTAGTGTCTCAGATGTCAATGAAAATGGCTTAATAATTGAGTCTAGGATATCCTAGGATATCATGTGATCAAAGGGGATGGAGCACTAAACATTTACTGATGCCCCCAGTATCTTTGTTTCTGTCTCTGTCTCCTCATTGACCATCTTTTTGCCAGATTTAATATGGACACTTTAGCTCTACTGCAGCTCAGAACTCTTGAGCTCAAGTGATTCACCAGCTTCAGTCTCTCTATTTAGTGATTACATGCACTGGCTATCTTTTCCCCTACCCCCTTTTAAAGGAAAGAGAATCATGCTCTAGAAATAGATCAATTATAGGTGAATCCACAAGACAAGAAAGCAAGATGTATCAAGGTAACAACATTCTAATCCCTAAGGCAATTATAGAGCACCCCTCCCTCAACAATCTGCTTAATTTGTCAGGGTGCCCACACTGACTCATAGGATTGTACTTTGGGACCCATGTAGGAATTACTCCCACATTCTATTGGAGCCCCACCCCGTTACAAGTATTCTGGGATCCCCTCCTATTACAGAGACTGTAAGGATCCCCCACCCATTTTTTTTTAAGCAATTGGGGTTAAGTAACTTGCTCAAGGTTACATGGCCAGTTATTTCTGGATGTAGTGCTAAGTGTCTGAGCCCGGATTTGATTCAGTTCATCCCGACTCTAGGGCCGGTGCTCTTACTCGCTGAGCCAACTGGCCACCCCTAAGCAATTGGGGTTAACTTGCTCAAGGTTACACGACCAGGTGTTTCTGGGTGGGTGCTAAGTGTCTGAGCCCGGGATTCGATCCCAGGTCATCCCAACACTGGAGCCGGTGCTCTTACTCGCTGTGCTACCTGGCCGCCCCCTCCCATTTTCAACCATCTGCAGACACTGACTCTGCCCATCAGTGTGAAGGGGGAAGAATTGGTGCAGAAATTGGTTTTCAGTTTCCTTCTGCCTGGGGTAGCTCAAGACTTAGACATTGTCCCACCCAATCTTGAACAAAGTGTTAGATTCGGGTTCAACTCAGCCAGAGAAGCAAAGGACAGATGAAACTGGGGCAGTGTGCATGACTATACCAGATCTGAAGAGAGGACTGACATCTAGAGGGTCCAAGTCCTAGGCTCTCAGAAGGAACCTAGAGTAGGGATCAAGGCTGTGGAAAAGTAAGTTCCCCACCATGAAAGAATGTTGGGGCAATGTTGTGGTCTAGTCCTGGGAATATGCCTTCCATTAATGGGGCAGGAGTCAGAACCATAAGTGAAAGAGTTGAATATAAAGAAAAAAGACTAAATTCAGCAGATTTAAGGAGGAATAAAATTCAGTTAAAACCTAGAGCTCAAGCAGATAATGCAGCAGAGAGGATACTAAAATTAGAACGATGTATAAGTACTTTGACCTCAAAAAGGTCACAAATTTCATTTAAAAATTTATGACAAATGAAAGTGAAATGAGAAAATTTTGGAATTTGAAAAGCATGGAACCATGAATAAATGTTTCAGAATAGTTCAAAAAATGTAAAGATTATCCATCAAGTAAATCCAAAGCAAGCTAATTTGAGAAAATCTTGAAAATTAGAGGAAAAATAAAATGGAAATCAAAAAGAGCATATAACTGATAGAACTAAAAGCTATTTCTGTGGAAAGAACTAACAAATTTGGTAAACCTTTCGTCATCTTGATTACAAAAGAAGTCAGGAAATCGAGTCTACTGGAATGCATTTTATTTTAGTCTGGGTCTTGTGACTTGAACCGGCCCAATATGATTATTCTTCTGGTTAGTTCTTCTGATCTCCCTAGTTTTCTTATGTTTCATTCCCCCGTTAGTTTTTCTATTCTCCTTTACAATTCAAAAAGTATTCTCCTTTGCAAAAAAAAAAAAAAAAGGAAATTGTTTTGCCTTTGTTATATGTTACCATGATGCCAGTCCTTGAAGCAGTTTTTAATATACCTTTTTTCTGAGGCATCTTTTGTGTCTTATGGTTTAAAAATCTTTTTATACCCTTAACTTTCTAGCCTGCTTATTCTTAGTGTTTTTGACTCACTGTATATGACTATGCCACATTTTAATATCCATCATCTGTTGTCTTCCCGTATTTTCATCTTCTTTGTCTTAAAAAAAAAATCTTGGGACAGCTAGGTGGCACAGTGAATAGAGCACTGGCCCTGGAGTCAGGAGGACCTGAGTTCAAATATGGCCTCAGACACTTAAAACAAAAACTAGCTTTGTGACCTTGGGCAAGTCACTTAACCCCAATTGTCCTACCAAAAAAAAAAAAGGCAAAAAGAAAATCTTAAGTTGATGAATTTCTTGTACATCCACGTCAGTGTCTTTACTTAGCTCCTTCACTTACTCCTTATCAGATTGGTGTGTGTGTGTGTGTGTGTGTTTTCTCAGAAGTTCATTTCTGATATCTTCCCATTACTTCAGGACTAAGTTCCACTGCAGAATTTTTTCTATCTAATTTAGGGACTAGATAATACAATTAGATGGAATAAGAAATGGTTAAATGGCTGCACTTAAAGATTAGTTCATATCAACTTGACAGGAGTTCTCCAATAGGAATAACTCAGATCATATAGGTTTTCCAAAATTTAAGGAATCCAACAACCTCCATTATTGTATTTCTGAAAACTTGACTGAGTTGGCTGCATTCTGAGTTTTCTTAGATCTGATGTCCCATGCTTTGCCTTTCCTATGGACCATGTGATCTTGGACCTTTGCCTCTGTGGTTTTGTTCATTCCAATCAACTTGATATCATTGATGTAGTTAACACCCTCAGGGAATGAGGTCTCTTTCAGATCTATGCCCAGTAGACCATGGCAATAGGAAAAAGACTTTAGGTAGCTCTGAGGAATGATGATTAAGATATATTAAGTGGTGAAAGAGTTGGTTTTTAATTACTTAAGATGGCTCAGGCACCTCCAAGGGTTTCTATCTTGCCTTTCACACAATTACAATTGATTGTCATATGAAGGCACTGCCTCCCAAGATTCTGTGATATCCATTCCATAATACACTCACCCTAATTGACCACAGCTGTGACCTAGGAGGGTGATCTTCAATCCACCACCATCTGATGGAGGATGTCCCCAGTAGAAATTGGTGTGCCCCAGCGAGCCTGTTGGAATGAAGAGTTCTTGCTATGATAGTCATCTTTTTGCCAGTGTCCAAAATCCTCATATATTTGGTCACTGGCCACCATGACTCAGACAGATGGCTGCTGACCTCCATCATGGTCTTACATTTAGAATGACCCAGTCTTAAGAGAAATCTTGCCCTTTTCTCTACTGGCATTCATTCTGAAAATTCCTCAAGTGTGGATACAGAAATTTGAGTGGCTCAGGATTGCCAGATGGGGTGGAATTGCCCAGTCTAGGTACAATTTTATTAACATACCCTAGACCATAGATTTTAATTTCATGTTTCAGGAGCCATACCAAGAGCTCTTTACTGGGAAGGTGTTATCTAGTGGTGTTGTAATAAATGTTTAACATATTGCTATATGAAAAAAAAGTATGTAGCACATTTTAAAGTTTAATTTATATGAACTTTTTCTCCTTCACTTTCTTAAATCTAGATGATCAATAAGACAAGCCCTACTTTGTAGCATATGCCCATTTCCAAGGTATAAATGCTCACACTGAAAATTTAACTAGCTCCAGCACCCCCCTGGCATCAGCCTCTTTCCTCTTAATGGGGTCTCTGGTGTTCTGCTTTATCTCACCCCCATTAAGGCCTTATTTGTGCAGATAGCTGCAGCAACTGTGCTAGTCTCCCAATTAAACCCTGTCTCCACCCACCCTCCCAGGGTACAGCCTGATGTCACTTATGTGAAGTTCTGTCCAGAAGGATGGATATAACTGGTTCCTGTGTCATCTCTATGGGAATTACGATTGTTATGCTCGAGGGTCCTTCATCACTGGGGAGAGTCCCCATTTCTCTTTCTCAATCTCCCTTCCCTTCTTTTTACTTACAGCTCTGATATCAGTGGAGTTCAACACATTTTCCAGAGAGACATCTGAATCAGAGACTGTATTGGCCACAGTTGGCCAGTCCCCATCCGCCTCAGCCCTGCCCTTTTTACTTGTACTGTTAGCTATTAAGTCTAAACCTTAACCTTTATTTTCAGAGCATAGTTCTTAAAGACCAAGCATAATGATGTTTATTTCTAATTGTTAAATGTGTGTTGATCATTTCCCCCCCCTCACATTGGCAACCCATAGCCAAAGCATGCTGGCCTGTCAGTACATTTATTCTTTGTGTCAGCCTCCTTGGATACCCAGTAGGTCAGTGGGGGTCTCCTCCTGGTTCCATTGAGAAGACTTAGTATATGCAGACAGAAATATGACAGTCTCATTGTACCTGACTTCTGCATCAGAACTCTTCTTACCTCTGCATTGTCCTTTCCCCAGCCATAAGGTCATACTGGACCAATCTTACCAGTTATGCCTGATACTTGGCTATCAACTCAATTCATGTTGAGCTGGTGGTTTGGCTGTGGACTGGAATGAAATGAAATGAAATGCTTTTAGAGCATATAACATTTAACAAAAGAAATACACTTAAGGATACCATGGAAAGAATACTCAGCAAAAATAGAGAGTTGGTTTGGTTGGATGTCACTCCCCATCCCCATTACATACCAGGGCATACCTGGTCTGAAGAGTGTGTTCCCTTGCATGACATGGGGAGGTCATTAATTCTGAAGAGTCTGGACTGCTTGTTGGCTGGCTGGCTTTTATGCCTTAAATGACAGTTCAAATCTTAATCCCCTAGCCCAGTCACATTTCACGGATTGTTTCACTTTTAAGCCTGGAGTTTATGTGGTGAATTTCTGATTGGTCAAGTACAAGAAAGAATGAATATTACAATGGGAGATTATATTAAAATGAAGGTCTTTGGGGCATGTGACTTGGGTCACCCAAGTCTTGGTCAAAGAGCTTTAACAATTTCTGTAGCACCTGTTTGATAAAAGGGAGAATCCATATTTTCCCAGACCCGAGTAAACATCATGAATAGGAATCCATCCATTAACCTAAACTTGGAATTTCTTTTGCTGTCTGATTAGATCTTGACCTGAATACATCTTTGAGGAAGATTTCCCACACTGGTTGATTTCTGGATGAGGAAATAGAAAAGGAGAAAACCCTTGGTTCTGATTCAATAATTATTAATACAAGAGAGAAATAATTATTTCTCACACTATCATGGCTCTTGACCTAATTAGTGCTAGCAGTGATGCTAATAGGAAACACAGAGTACTTTAAGGTTTCCAAAGTATGTTCAGCTGATGTAGTCCCCACAAGGTCAGGGGAAACAGCCTCCAAAAAGGTGGGATGGCATGTACTGAAAAGACCTTGTCCCCCAAAGTAAAGCCTGCTTATCAATCAGGACTTACTCCAGCCCTGCACGTATTTACATTGTCTAGCCTTGGCTATCCCCCATTATAGTCACATTATTGTTTCTCATTTGAATGTTGCAGCCACTCTCCAGTATTATTAAACCTGTTTTACCCATGGTGAAACTGAGTTACTTGGCTACTTAACCACATTGATAGTGTTTGAGGCAGGATTTGAACTCAAGTTTTCCCAGTACTGCATCCGCTATGCCATCGTTGCTTCCTAGTAACTGATGCCCCAACTGCATTCTCTATGTAAATGATTCCCAGATCTATATCCAGCCCTAATCTTTCTCCTGACCTCTAGTTTCACATCATCAACTCCAAGGTGCCTTGGAGGCACCTTGAATTGAGTGCCCCATAGACACAATTAACTCATCATTCCAAAACAAAATTTATGATTTTTCCTCCCAAACTCTTGAAATTCCCTCTATTGAGAGCACCACCATTCTCCTGGTCTCAGGTTCATTACCTCATAGTTATTCTTGACTCCTTCCTCCTTTCTACTCCCCATTCCCAATCAGTGACTAATAATGCTTCTCAATTCTCCCTCCACAAAAATCCCATCTTTCATTTCTTCCTTCTCTTCACTTATGGCCACTGTCATAGCTGAGGCTCTCATCCCCTCTTTCTATTACAGTCTATTATAACAGACTTCTAATTGGTCTGCCTTTCTCAAATCTCTTCCTTTGATAATCCACTCTCCACAGAACTGACAAGGTAATTTTCCTAAAGCACAAGGCTGACCATTTCACTTCCCTGCTCAAAAAACTCAAGTGGTTTTCCATCCCCTTTAGGATAAAATCTAAACTATTCATTTGGTAATTTAAATCCCTTCATGATCTGGTTCCAGATTGCCTTTCTAGGTCTATTGAACATTGTTGTTATTTATGCACTCTGCCTTCCAACTAATATCCCCCCATTCCTGCTCTTCATACCTGGGATCCCATGTCCTCTCTCTGTACCCTTGTGTTCACGGACTCCATGAGCTTGCTTCTCATTTCTTCCTCATAGAATCCCTAACTTCCTTCAAAGATGGGCCAAAGTACCATGTCTTATAAGAAGTCTTTCTTGCTAGTGTCTTCCCCACTCTTACATATAACATATGTATCTATCTACATATCTATACATATGTGTGTGTTTGTATATACACACCATATTTGCTTATATGTATAAGTGTTATTTTCCCTGATAGAGTTCCCTGAGGTCAGGGAATGATTCATTTTTATTTTTCTATCACCAGTACCAGGAGTATAGGTGCTTCAAATACTTATTGATTGATTGATTTCTGTTTCTTTTAATACTTCATCATGGTGTTTAGGGGTAGCTAGGCGGTACAGTGCTGGGTCTGGAGTCAGGAAGACTCATTTTCTTGAAATCTGGCTTCAGACATTAGAACCCATGGCAACTTAATGCCATTTACCTCAGTTCCCTCATGTGTAAAATGAGTTAGGGAAGGAAATGGCAAACCACTCCAATATCTTTGCCAAGATACTAGAGGTTGGCCAACCCTCAGTGGGGTCATGAAGAGTAGAAGTGACTGAAAATGACTGAATAGTAACAACAGATGATATATAGAGATTCAAGTGATTTTCTGGGTTTATCTTGAATTCTGCTACTTTACTCAAGATATTTATTTTACCATTATTTATTTGTTGTTGGCTTCCTTGGGTTTTATAAATATGCAGTCTTTTATCTTTGTAATTGCTAATAATTATCCCTTATGTATTCTCCTTAGTGGTTTCCTTTACATCATGCCCAATAGATATTCCCAGGAAAGTTCATGAACTCCCCCTCACCATTCAGAGCATCCCCACACATCCTCTGACTTCTTCCAGACTCAAGGATTAATATCGTGGTGATGACACGGAGGTCTACCTAAGTTAGAAGAGGCAGATTCTGGCTGGTCTCCTGAAGGTGTCTCTCACAAAGACACTACAAGATGCCAGTTAGGTGGTGGATGAAGGAAATGTCCTTTCCTACTCTAAACCCCTGCTACCTGTGTGGAGTGTGGATTCAACCAGCCAGTCTCATACAGGAGACCCTGACCATCTTTCATCTCCTGCGATTTTATTTTCCTCTAGCATTTGCCAGGACCATCAAATAATCCTGGATGGTCTGTATATGTCATCAAGAAGTTGCGAACAGTTGCAATTGCTGCAGGGTTGGGCCTGGGACAAGGGAAAACAGTGGCATTAGAGGAAGCCCTTGGAAAAGGTCCCATATGATGTGTGTTTGATTGGCTGTGATCACTGGAGATGTAATGTGAATGGGCTAATTAGCAGGCTTATATAAACTGTTTATGTTCCAAAAAGCTTAAATTTTGGCTTTTCGACTGATTGTATTAATAGTAATACATGACTAGATTCTGATTTAATAGTCCTGATTTTTAAAAATAACTGCACATTCTCTTTGTGGGAATAAAATACCTATTCTATACTTGACTCGTGTTTGTATGTTGGGCGCCATTTTTAGCCCATAACTACTTCTGTCATTAGCAATCCTATGTAAGTAGCAACTTTCCATAGAATAGCTGCAGTGGGGATGAAGACCCAACAAGTGGGGAAAATGGAGAACCTTCTCCTCTTGAGAAGTCAGGCCACACAAGAGCAATGAACCCAATGCCAACCTCGACGTCAGGTAAAGAAACAAGATTGGCACAGGTTGCTAGCATCTTTGGTTCCAGTTGATTGGGGTTTATCTCTGACCGCTGCGCCAGATTTTAATTTCTTTTTCATACCCTTATTCCTATTGCTATAATTTCTAAACCTTCTTAATTTTATGGTAAGTAGAAATGGTAAGAGTGAATATTCTTCTTTAACACCTGGTTTTTCATGGAAATGATTCAAATGTTTTCTCATTGTATATAATGGTAGGTTATGTCCAACATAAACTTATTATCATGGTGGTATGGGATATGTAAGTGATGCAGTGTTTTCCAGGTGCACTCAGGGATAACCACACCAACGTCTATCTCTTTCCACTGTGGCTGGTGCCTCTTTTTAATTCTCCCTCCCAGGCTCAAAGGCAGTCTAATGTGGATGTTCTGGATTATTTCTCGGTAAGTTACCAAAACTACCAAACCTTTGCAATTGTCTCACCTCTGGACCCACAGGGAAATCTATTTTCCTGTGTCCTAGTTTCCTCTCTTTTATTTTTTTTAATTTTTATTTTTTATTTATTTGTTTGTTTCCTCTCTTTTAAACTATGAATTTGTAGGTTTACACAAAACCCCTGTTAATGGATATGAAACTATACATAATACCACAAATGAACATTCAAAGGCTGTATGAACACATGAACATAAAAGGCTGTAGTTAGACTCATAACTAGTGTCTTCTCTTTCTCCCCTCTTACATTCTCTTCCCAGCCAGCCTCTGGAGGATTTCCAAAGAACTGAACTGAGATTTAAAATCCTAGGTGGAAATTTTCCTAGCAATGTATTCTGAGAAAAGTAGGGGAAAGAAAGAATGAATTACGTAACATTTGTGTGAGCCCTGTCAATATGAAAGATTGTTGGCACACATGAAACACTGATAGATATGTGATCCGAGATTTGATTCTCTAAGGGACATTATGATTTCTGCCTTTGAGAGGAACTAGAAGAGGGTGGTGGTAGACACTGTTGCTTCCTTAGCATGTCTCCAAGAGAAATGTTGGGATACAATTTTATCTTTCCACTATATCTCTAATATTTATTAAGGGTAGATATGTATAGTACTTTGTTGGGGAGGAGCACATGCTGCTTTCTCTGATTGTTTTCAAGAGGAGGGTGATGGCTTAATACCACTATCTTCTCTCCCTCCTACCAAATGATGGTTACACAATAGAAAACACATTTATTTAAGGAAAAGAATAAACAAGTAGGAATTGTTACACAGATCAGAACAGACAAAGAATACATAAAATTAAGACTCTCTTTAGCTGGGAGTAGGATAAAACATCTCAGTTTAATCAAGGAGAGAGGGAATAATCTCACTAAGGGGGGAGTCCACTCTCATCACTCTCTAGGGTTGTAAGCACCAAGTTAAGGGATATGCTGTGGGCTATCTTCCCTACATGCCTGTGGTTTTGGAGGCTCTCCTTACTTCTCTTAATTGGTCTCTTTCCAAGTCCTCCCAAAGGCTTTCCATAGTTTACCCTAGACAGATTCTCAGTATCAGGCTCTTCATTCTTTCAGCCTATTAGGAGTCATGTCTCCCTCCATTTAGAGTCCCACAGGGGCTTTTCCTTAGAAAAAACAACCCACCTTGTCTGGGTGAAAGTGAGTATTGAGACAAGATTAAAAATACATGAAAAAAAACCTTTAAAATATAAGTTTTCAATCAGCAAATATTTTATTTTCTCTTCCCACTTCACCTCCTACTTAAAAAAGAAAAGAAAATCCCTTGTAAAAAATATACACGTGACAGTGACTACCCTGGCCTCCAGAGCCTGAAGGTCAGCAATGGTACATTTTACCTCTCTTAGACACCCAGGGAATTCACCTCATCATTTCTCATCTAGCTGCTCTTCTGGTCTTAATGATCTCCAGAAACTCATCATTCTTCTAGATGAAATCAACTCTGAAACTCATACCTCCTTAGCACTCCTCCCTCATTTGGGTTAGAGAGGGTAGAGGGAAGATGGTAGACCTTGGAGAGCTCCTCCCTTTAAGGAGGGACCTAGAACATTCACCTTATCATTTACTAAGCAGTTGCTGTCCTGGGCTTCATGGTTTCCTGAGACTCAGCATCCCTGCAGAGTGAAATCAGCTCTGTAATGCACACCTCCTTCAATCACTTCCCACGCTGGCTTCTTGCCTTCATAATGACTGATCCCTGGAGCTGGGTACCATCCCCTCCCCCTCCCCGTCAGCTTCTTTTTACTGTTTTCTCCCCACATGAGATTATAATCTTCTTGAGGACAGGAACTGTCTTATGCTTTTCTTTGTTCCCTGAGTGATTAGCACAAAGTCATCACTTAATAAATATTTTTTGACTCTATTTTTTCAGATGAAGGAACTGAGGCTCAGACAGGAAATGAGTCCCCCAAGGTCACATGAAGCATGTAGAAGAGCTGGGATCTGAACCCAGGTCCCCTGACTCCACAGCCAGTGGTCTTTCCACCACTCCCATGTTAGCCTGGGTAAAGAACTATTCATGTCACTCAGAGTTTGTTCCCTTGAATCAGGAGAACTGGCATCTATCCTTCCTTTCAAATTGTGTTTGAACATTAGTAAGAAAAAATCAAAGTTCTGCTTTTGATTTCAGAAAGGACAAGTCCAATGTTCTTTCCATTATGCAACAGTTTTCTCATTGTGGGAAGCAATGTGGTAGATTCCTTAACTGGAATCCAGGTCTTTTATGTATGTAATCTAGGAAAATTAATTTATTATGCAAGAGTCTTCACAAACAACCCACAAAGAAAAGATTATATAATATAAATTCATGGTGGATTGAGTACACCGTGTATATGTGTGTGTATAATTTGTAGTAGACCTAGTCCACCCCTTATAAATCTTGCAGGTGTATTGGTTATTGGTAAGTCACAACCCTGTTTACCTCAGTTTCCTCGTCTATAAAATGAGAAATGGCAAATCCACTCTAGTATCTTTGCCAAGAAACCCCCAAATGGGGTCACAAAGAGTTGGACGTGACTGAAAAGCAGCTAAACATATGTCTTGGTAGATTAGTTCTCAAATAGTTCATGTATTTTATAGTTATTTTGAATGATTTAAAAAAAATAATTTCTTCCTGAGTTTTGTGAAAATTGCATAGAAATGCTAATGAATCTTGTGGATTTACTTTGTGTCAGTATTCTGTAATAAAACTTCTGTCTCCATTAGTTCATTCTTTGAGGTTTTTAAAATAAATTGTGATGTCACTTGTGAGTAAGGTTAATTTTGTCTCATTGTCTTTGCTTCACTTTCCAGTGATTTTATTAGTAACCTCATTTTTGCTTTTGAATTGACAATCATGCACATTCACAGCTATGTGCAGTAGAGAAAATCAGGAGAGGATTCTGGGAAGATGGCGGAGTAGGTCAGGAAATTTCAAGCTCTCAAGATTTTCACCCACAAAAGAGATAAACTAGTGCCTCTGAGTGAACACAGAGCCATGAAAACAAATAAGAGTAGGGGCAAAACTGGGGTCTTCTTGGGACAATTGGAGAAGACTTGAAGAAAAACCCCAGGAAGAGATTTCCTCCCTGTGAAGAGTAAACACCCCCAGCCTAGGATCCAATTTAACCACAAGTGGCCAGCCCCTGGCTGGCTGAGCTGGGAGGCTGACTCTTCCCCAGCCACAGAAACTTTTACCCTCTGGTTAGTGAGGGGAGTCTGAGCCTGGGAAGACAGAGGGAACCTCTGCTGACTAGGAACACCAGACCCAGCTGGGCTGTGGAGAGCAGTGGGGTGAGAAGGAACCAGCACATGCCTTGGGGAGGGGACAGAGAGGGCACTCTGCTGGCTGTGGACACTTACAGGAGGCTGGAGGTCAAAGTCAAAGGGGAGAGGTGAAGAGGATCAGGCCAGAGGCACCATGCCCCATCCCCCAAGACTAAAGGTGATTATAAAAACTAAATTGTTACCAAAAGAAAAAGAATAGGCAAAGGAGAAAGAGTCCAACCACAGAAAGCTATTATGGGAATAGAGATGACCAGTGTTCATCTTCACAGGAGGCGACTGAAACAAAGAAACCCTCTTCTACCCCAAAGACTACTATTGCCAAATGATCACCCATCCAAAAAGAATTCATTGAAGAACTTAAAAAAAAAACTTCAAAAATCAAATGAGAGAGACTGAGGAATCATTAAAAAGAAAAGTAAGAATGATGCAAAAAAAAGAAGGTTATGACAAGAAAGTCAATTAATTAGAAAAGGAGATCCAGAATCTTAAGGAAGAAAATGACTCTTTGAAAATCAGAATTGGGCAAGGAGAGGCCAGCAAAGCTATAAGAGATAAATAAATAAATAAATAAATAAAAACCCAAAATATAAAGAATGAAAAAATAAAAGAGAATGTGAAACATCTCATAAGAAACACAACGGATCTAGAGAACAGATCAAGAAGAGGAAACATAAGAATAATTGGACTACCTGAAAGTTCTGATCAGAAAAAGAATCTTGATACAATAATACAAGAAAAAATTAAAGAAAATTGTTCTGAAGCATTAGAATAAGAGGGGAAAGTAGAAATAGAAGAAATTCACCCATTACCACCTGAAAGATATCCTATGATGAAAACTCACAGAAATATTATAGTTAAGTTCTGAAACCCCCAGATCAAGGACAAGATATTATGAGTAACAAGAAAAAAAAAACAATTTGCATATGACAATACCGCAATTAGAATCACTCAAGACCTAGCTTTTGAGACACTAAAAGATAGCTGGTCTTGGAACACTATATATGAAAGGGCAAAAGAACTGGGCCTCTGGCTGAAAATGTCATACCCAACAAAAAAGCATAATTCTGAATGAAAAAAAAATGGACATTTGATCAACTGTTGGACTTTCAGGACCCTGTTAAAAAAACAAACAAACCAACAACCCTGAACTCAATAGAAGATTTGACATATAAGAGCCAAGAGAATATAAGGTACGTAACAAGGACCAATTACAAGGGACTAAATAAAGATGGAATGTTTCCCTTTTATTTATTGAAAATGTAAAACCTATGTCTAAAATTGTTGCTGGTGATTAGGTAGCTTGTAAGAAAGATTGGGGTAGACCTGAGTATGATATAACTTCAAAAAGTAAAACCATTCGAGAACAGCTAAAAGAGTCATTATCTTATACAAATGAGGTGTAAGAGGAAAAAACCAATACAGAGGAATTAAATAGGGGAGGGGGCTGTTAGTTCTGGAAACCTACTTTCATTGGGAATGGGTTTAAGAGGGGAAAATCCATATACATCTAGAAAAGTATAAGTCTTCTAAATTTAGAAAGAAATAAAATTAATGGGATAGGGAGGGAGGGAGAGGACAAAGGAGGGACTTCAGAGAGGAGGGTGAGGAAATAGGTTAAAAGGGGAATACAGAAGGGTGTTTAGATTTAGGGGAATGGGAGGTTAAGGGAGGGATTGCTGGAGTGGGAATAGGTTAAGTAATAGGAAGGCAAGGTAGCAGGTAGGAGAGATAGGAAAAGATGTGCAAACATAAAAACAAGATTAGGAGTAGAATCTCTTAGGGAAAGTATATGTTTATATGTGTATGTATGTATGTGCATATATGTGTATGTGATTATATAGCCATACTCAATTGTAGCTTTGGGGTGGTGGGTAGGGAGGAGGTAGGAGGAAAAAAAGAACAAAGTAAAAAGTGTACAGCGGAGAACAAAAGAAAACCTACAAGGAAGCAAAGAAAAGATGGACAGCTTTCAATATAACACACAGTATTTAACATGTAGACTTTCTTGAAATAAGTTATTGCTAGTATTCTGAATCCTTCCCTATGTTCTGCTGTGCACATGACATGCTTTTTTCTTTTTTCTTTGATATTTAAGTTTATAATATTTCTTTTTCTTTTCTTATTATGTATTTAAGTTTTCATGTTCATCTAAAATTTAAAAAAAAATGTGGGAAGAAAAAAAAAAGAAAAACTCCAGCAAAGTCAGTGGCAATGAATAAGCTCCCAAGTTGTGACACTCACAGTTTCCAAGCTTGAAGGGTGGCTTGACATAATTGACCAGCTAGTTAGAGACATCATGGCTGCTGATCCAATCATTGATTACAGCCTCAAGGTTAAATGAAAACTTGACTCTTCTATGCTCCTGTATCCTGAGACCCTTATAGATTTCAAACAGTGCATGAAGCAGATTTCCCTGGTGGATTATTTTGAGCTGTTGTGTCCTTCATGGTCTCCAATACCCTCCACCAGTTGTGAAGAACAGAGTGTTGGAGATGATGTTGAGACCTTGCCAGTTTCAGCATCTTCTGACAGCAGCAACTAAAGTCCCAGGAACATCTCCCTTAGTCTTCAGAGGGTGGTCAAAGTAGAGAAGTTTACAGCACTACAATATAGTACACCACCTTCACACCACCGTCTGACTCAGTAGAAGGTAAGATTCAGGTTAAAATATATTTTAGCTTTAAAAATTATATTTGTTATACCTAATTTTATGGTACTGTAAATTTCACATCTTATGAAAAGTAAATCTTGTCTGAAATCAACATGTGTGTGTGTGTGTGTGGTGTTTTTTTATGGAGATATTGGCAGAAAAGGACACAGAGCTCTAGGGAATTACTAGCAAGGAAAAATGTTTTGCATGTTACCAATTTTATTTTGTACACTGTGTTTTAGGGGTTATTTTATAGTTACTTTGTTAGGAAAAGTTCATAGTATCAGAATTAATTTTTCTTATAAAGAATTGTATGTAGAAAAGTGTATTTTCAGCAATCTCTAGTGAAAGATTATCGTTATTGGTGGTTGTGAAAACTAACCCCCTATTTCCCATAGGTTCTAAGTATCACCTTTGTGTTGATGACTTTTGTTCTGTTTTTTTTTTTTTTTAGGAAACTTATCCCCATGAAAATTGAGGATTAACTGTACTCTTAAATTTGTTCTGTCACATCACTAATGAGCATTTCTGGAACTGTGTCAAATAGCACTGGGAAGAAGAGGAATTCCCTCTTTGTCCTAGACAATCTTCTGATATTTATCCATTGGAGATAATATGAGCATTTTTATTTAGACAGACGCTTTTGATTGTATTAAATAAGGACCTGCTTTTTAGGGTCATTAATATAAATGAGTGCTATTATTTTGTTAGGAGCTTCTAATGTATTTTTAGACATACTCATACAATTTTTATTGTTTTTGTTTTTTGGCCAGGTTTTTTTTTTTGTCATGAACCAACTTCAAAAACAATCAGAATTATTCAGAAAGGCAATCAAAGAATGAATTGAAAACATTTAAAAAAAAAGCATAGCTAGACATTTGAAGGCAGAGATCAACAAATCTCAGGACAGGAGAATGTTTTGAATAAAAGTCAGAGACATTGTCCAAAACACTAGATACTTTGGAAAAAAGAGAACATTATAATTAGAACACAGTATATAAATAGCAACAAAGATCACAGAGCATTCAGTATACATAGAAAATAATTTTGGCAAAATTCAGCATTAATTTATGATAAAAACCCTAAAAAAACATTGGCATGGAAGGGTCTTTTGTTTAGTATAATCAGAAGCACATCTCTAAATCTGATATGAATTCAACTTGGCTATAATTTTAGATTTTCCTCTTTTTCTTGATGTTCATTAATGATTTATTGATTTTTATAGTCTTTAGAATAAACTTGGTTTGGGGAAGCTAGGTGGTGCAGTGAATAGAGCACCAGCCCTGGAGTCAGGAGGACCTGAGTTCAAATCCAGCCTCAGACACTTAACCACAAAAACTAGCCATGTGACTTTGGGCAACTCACTTAATCCCAACTGCCCTCCAAAAAAAAAATAATAAACTTAGTTTGAAACAATACATCCTACAATCTTTTTTTTTAAATTCTCTCTTTTTTTCAGATTTCTTCCTTTACACTTGTTTTAGAATTGTTACATTATTTTACATTTAAAAAAAATCACAGTTAATTGATCTTATCTTTTTATATTCTGTTGTTTTCTATATTTTATTTTATAGTTTTTTATATTTTGCTAGTTTTCAGATTCAAATTTTCCTTTGGAGATTGCTTTAGATAAACATTCTCCTGTTATTCTCTTTATTTTTATATGCTAATAGAATTCAGCTTCTACTTTGCCCTCAGTTGTCTGCACTACAGCATTCTATCTCTAGGAATTGAAAACCTTTTGTCTCTTTTCTCTCAAATGTTGAACAATCTTTTCTTGACCTTCCTATTCCTCTTTTCCCTGCCTAAGAGGGATTATTCTCTGTTATCTCTCACCAATAATATCGATTTACTAATGAAAAAATTTATTTTTACTTCTGATATATTAATTTATTTTTTTCTTCTTTTTCCTGATCCTTCAATTCTCCATTATCTTTTGGTCCTTAGATCCTTTAGCTAAATGATGCACTTCGTTTTCTTAATATTTTTCATATTTTATCCATCCATCCATCTATATCGCTATCTCTTTATCTATTGAGAGAGGAAGAGAGGGAGCGAGTAAGAGAAACAGAGAGAGAGAGAGAGCCTTCTACTCCCATATTAACAACTTAGGGGCATGAAAACATATTTCCTCTTGATTCACATCTAGCTGAACACATTTAACTTTCAAATTTTTAGTTGGTTTTCATGTTGGATATTCGAATTGGTGGAACTGACTCAGAAAGATGTGGTGTTAGTTTAGATTCCATATTGTAATGAAATGAGACACTTGTAAGTCACATTAGCAGTTAATAAAAAGAGGTTTCCTTAGTCATAGCACAGAAAAAGATCCAGTAAGGATGCCTCAATGTTTAGCTTAGGCAGAGATGTCCTACCTCACCTCCATAAGGAAACTCATCTGGTCAACAGTCAGTTAACAGCCATTTATGTAGTGCCAGGCACAGGGCTAAGCACTGGGGATACAAGACAAGCAATGTAGTTTAGAATTACTTGGATGGCCTTAGAGTATCCACCGAGTCTGAAAGACCCTGGCTTCATGTGAATGGGCCTTTTTACACCCTTATATGACCAGGAAGCCATTTCAGTATGATCAGAGACCACCAGGAAGCTGCAACAATGGAGATATGTCTTGTACCTTGGCCTCCTGGGTCAACCAAGTCTTTGGGCCAGTTTTAAGAAAAGAACCAGCCCAACCAATCCTTCATTATTTCTTGTAACACAATAGTATTCTATCACATGCGTAAATCATAACTTGTTCAGCTATTCCCCAACTGATGTATGTCCCCATACTTTCCAAATCTTTGCCACCACAAATAGAGCTGTATAAATATTTTTGTGCATGTGCATCCTTTCCCTCTTTCTTTGATCTCTTTGGGCTATAAACTTATTAGCAGCATCACTGGATAAAAGGATATGCTATGCACAGTTTAATGACTTTTTGGGCATAGTTCCAAATTGCTTTTAGAATGACTGGACCAGTTCACAGCTTTCCCAACAGTACATTAAAGTATCTGATACTCCACAGATCCTCTAGCATTTGACATTTTCCCTTTTTTGTCAACTTTACCATTCTTACAGCTATGAGGCAGGACCTCAAATTGTTTTAATGTGTATTGCTCTAATTATTAGTGTTTTAGGGCATTCTTTCACAAAGCTATTGATAGTTTGGATAGCTGGCTATTCATATCCTTTGTCCATTTCTCGACTGGAGAATGACTCATTTTAAATTTGACTCAGTCCCCTATGTATCTTAGAAATAAGACTTTTATCAGAGAAATTTGCTTACAAAGATTCCCTCCGCTCCCCCAGCTTCCTGCTTTTCTTCTAATTTTAGCTACTTTGATTTTGTTTATGCAAAACCCATTATGTAATCATCATCCATTTTACTTCCTGCTGACCTCTCCAACTGTGACTCCCATTTGTACCAACATGACCTCCCACTGTGCATGAGATTTCTACCCGCTATGCCGCAGGTTTGATCTCCAGTCTCAGGGGGAAAGAGAAGTGACCTTCCTCTCACTATAAGCTTTCCATCTTCTTCCAAGTGTGTCTACTGAGGGTCCAGTCAACTTCTATCATTGCCTACTCAACTTCTTCCTGGGCAACTTCCAGCTGCCAGCCTGATCTTCTGCCTCCCCTAATGTGGAGCCTCCAGTGTGAAGACAAGCTACCTTCTCTCTGATCTCAGGCTTTCTATGTCCTACTGAACCAACCCCCTGAGGGAAAATGAAGAGGCAAGTCATTGAGTGATGGGATTTCCATCTCTTGTTTAATCTCCAGCCTTCAGAGGGGAGAGAAGTGAAAGGGCCCTTTTCATCTTACGTCTTGTGTTGTACTTGTCTTCTGTCTGATCTCCAGTCTCCTCTGGAAATAGGAGCAGCATTTTCTACCCAGTGATAAATATTCTTATATCTGATCATCCTAGTGATTCTAAACCCCTGTATTTCATCATCCATTCCCCATCCCCATTCTCCATCCCACTTCCTTATTCTTCCTTCACCTTCCTGCTCTCCAATCCCATCCAAACTCTGTTCATTGTGCACTCTAGAATACCTATTCCATAGGCAACAAACTTCCCTTCATCCTAAATCTTTTCTTCTCCCATTCCTTTGATCTTCCAGCAATCACTGAGACCTGGCTCTTCCTGATGGCACAGACTACCTGACCACCTTTTCCAGTCTTAGAAGTAGTTTTATTCATTCCCCTTGTTACTTCCAGGTTCTTCCCTCATCTCCATCATTCTCTTCTTTTAAGGGTCATGCAATCCATATCTACCACTCAATCAAAATCCTGCTAGCTATTGTTTATAGACCTCCAGGTCACTCCCTTTCCTTTCTCAAGAAGTCCATTACCTGGCTCACTATTTTTCTCTTTTCCCCAACTCCTACCCTCTCACTAGGGGACTTCTACATATGTGTTACTCTCCTTCAAATACCCTAACCCCTCAGTTCTTTCATCTACTCACTTCCCATGAGCCACCACACCTCAGCCTCATGCAAAGATATGCATACTCTTCATCTTGCCAACAACCATAAATGTACTACCTCCATATTCAAGAATTCTGAAATACCCTTATCTGACCATAAACTATTGGTTTTTCATCTTCAACTAGTCTTGTTCATTAGTTTTTTAAAAATTTCATTTTTTGGGTATACCTTTCCACAAAGAATTTCTCTCACTTTCTTCATTATCCATCCTCTCTCTACTCTAGACCCTCATTCTCTGATTCATGACCCCTATACTTATTTAGACTTTCTTTTTTTCTTTGTATTCCTCATGCAATGAAAGCTTCCTAAGGGATCCATTCTAGGCTCTCCACTCTGTCCTTGCCTTGTCCACTTGTCCTTTGCTCTGTCTGTGATTTTCCCTTTTCCATTGTGTCTCACCTCAAAATAATTCCAATTATTGCAGGTATCAGGATACTATGCCATGATAAGGCCCTCCCCCAGCATGCCCCTGATTATACAGCCAACCATTGATCCATATCCTTCCCTGGTTACTTTTTTTCTCCCATTTGTCTCAAAATCTTCTCCATGGGTCCATGCTGTCCAACTCTCCCAGGAATTTCAACTTCTCTCTTCCTAATGTAGGATGCATAGAGTTTTTAAACCCTAAATCCCCCAGGCCACATCCAGTACAAAGTCCTCATCTCCTTTCATAGGCCATCTCTCCCATCTCTTCATCTATAGGAGCATTCATCAGTGGAACCCCCTCCCAGCACCAAAGCAAGGCCTTCTTTCTTCCTTACCTAGCTGCCCCAGGCTCTTCTCTTTCTGAAACCAAGGGGTCACCTTTCTCATTTATAGCCTTTGATTTGACTCTGGCACATCACATAAATATATTTTTTCCATTTTCCTGTTCCCTTCCCCCTTTCATGTACCCTCCCAGAATCAATGAATCACCTGTAGGCAGTGTGTCATGAGATTCTGTCCATAATGTCCCATGCCCCTGTTATCTCCACTAAACTTCCAGCTTTACCCTTATCTCCTTGTGTACATTTAGAAAGAAGTTTCTCAGTGTTCTCTTTATATTCACTTTGTTGCTGTGGCTGTCCTTGCCTACTGCATTTATTTATTCACTCCTCCTGTATTTCTGTTGTTTGGGGTGTTCAAGATACAATTAACTCCTTCAGTTCCAGTTTTCTTTCTAAGAATGTTTCAAATGCCTCTTTATTACTCAGTACCCATCTTTTTTCGCATGTGATTAAGCTCAGATAGTCAGGGTTGGTCACCACTGAGTTCCCTTGCTCTTCAGAACACATTATTCCATTCCCTTCTGCATTTTATGGTAGGTGCAGAATAGTCTTGCATTATTCGAATTTGCTTTCCTTTGTATTTGAAGGTCTTTCTCCTGATCTCTTGCAGGACTTATTTCTGAACTGAATTGTTTAATTTAGCCACTATGTGTCTTAAAGTTTGAAGCCTTGAGTTTAGTTGTTTTTCTGGAGGTGATATGTTGTTGCTTTTGATTGGTATTCATTTTCTATATTCAGAAGTTCTGGGAAATTCTCTTCTATTACTTCCCGCCTTATGATGTTAAGATTTTTTGTCCTGTTTTGCTTTCTGGCAGACCTATGATCAATAGATTGTCTCCATGCATCCCATATTTAGGATCAGTATGTTTTGATTGCATAATGAGTATATTTTTATGGTTTTTTTTTTGCTTCTTCTAGATTGTTCTTCATTTCTGTATATGTGCATTCACAATCTATTGTTCTTACTCTTGTTTCTTTGGTGAGACTTGCCATCAAAGATTCCAGGTGTTGTTTTTTTTAATTGTTGTTGATTTTTGGCTGTTGCAGTCCATAAATTTTAGTCTTATAATTCTCATTTCTCTTTTGAACCACTTAGGAGCAGCATATTGTGGTTCCACGTTCTGATCATTTTCCTTTGTTTGTGCTATTTCTTCATAGATGTTTGAACAGTTTACTAGATTTGGAGGCCTTATTTCTTTCTTTTTTTTTTCTTTTTGGAGGGCAATTGGGGTTAAGTGACTTGCCCAAGGTCACATGGCTAGTTTTTGTGTTAAGTGTCTGAGGCCGAATTTGAACTCAGGTCCTCCTGACTCCAGGGCTGGTGCTCTATTCACTGCGCCACCTAGCTGCCCCAGCCATATTTCTTTCTGTTATTAATGTTTTTCCCGTCAATTTATCTTATGTTTAAGGTCTTTGAATTTTCTTTTTCCCCAGATCTTTGGTAATTTTGGTCTTTTCTTTTCTCCCTGATTTTCCCCTATTCACTTTCTGACTATGTCCCCTCTGATGGTTCCTTCCTTGGAGGCCAGATCTCAAAGACTCTGAGCCTCCTTATATGTTGTGCATGAATTCAAGCGACTTGGGCAGTAAGAAGTGGTCACAACTGGAAGGTGTGCTTTTTCCCTCAGGCTTAGAGGACCAATGCCCACCCCATCCCACAGGGTGTCCTGTCCTGGTATCTTGTCTTGCTCCCTCTCTTCCTCAAATCTCTGGCCCAGAACAGGCAGTTTATAGCTTTTCAGTGCTAATGCTTCAGGGATATCTGCCATAGCAGGAGCTCAAAGTCTGCAATCTGAAGCTGGGGTTTCTATGGCAATGAAAACAGAGAGGGATGAGTGGGTGAGGGGTTAGGTTTTGTCAAGAGACTGTGTGTAGGGCCCTTGGTTCTACTGGTATGACTGCCTCATAGGGGAGGGGAGGTCAGTGAACTTAGCTTCAGTCCTTGGGTTTTGTTTGATGGATTTTTTTTAAACCTTTTGGATTCATGGGTGTCCTACACCATAGAGATAGCTGAGGTTACTTTATCTTTGGTGCATAATTTCTATTCTTTTTATATCTATTTACTTTTAGTTTTCAACATCTGTTCCACTATCTCTTGATTTTTAAATTTTTTCCCCTTCCCTCTCCTTCCCCCTGCCCCCTATAATGGGATGTAATCAAATATAGGTTCTACAAATACCTTCATGTTGAACATTAGCCATTTTGTAAAAAAGGACCATAATCAAAGGGTTTACAATGAGAAAGAAGGGACAAAACAAAACAAAACACGAACGAGAGAGAGCAAGTGGTTTGCTTCATTCTGCATTCAGACTCTGCTTTCTCTGGGTGAGGATATCCCTTTCCTCCTAGTTGTCTTCTAACCTTGTATTGCTGAGAGAAGCCCAGTCTATCAAAGTCAGTCATCACAGTAATTGTGTACAAAGTTCCCCTGGTTCTGCTCTCCTCACTCAGCATCACTTTATATGCATCTCTCCAGGTTATTTTGAAGTCTGTCTGCTCCTCATTTCTTATAGCACAATAGTATTCCATTACATTCATATACCACAACTTGTTCAGCCATTCCCCCATTGATGGGCATCCCCTTGACTTCCAATTCTTTGCCACCACAAAAAGAGCTGCTATGAATATTTTTGTACATATGGGTCCTTTTCCCACTTCTGTGATCTCTTTGGGATATAACCCTAGAGTTGGTATTGCTGGGTCAAAGGGTATTTCTGTTTTTAAAGACATTTGAGCAGTCAGGGGTATCAAAGAGCATATCTAGTCTTCTATCTTATTGCTCGTATGACCGCACTTCATGTTTATTGACTGTCTATTGCTTGGTCATTAACTCTTCCCTTTTCAATGGATACAAAATGAAGTGAGCAGAACCAGGATAACATTAAGCACAATAACAACAATATTGTCCAATGATCAACTACGATAGTCTTAGCTCCTCTCAGCAATACAGTGACCCAAGACAATTCCAAAGGACTCATGATGAAAAATGCTATCCACCCCCAGAGAAAGAGCTGAGGGAGTCTGCATGTTGATCAAAACATAGCTTTTCACTTTTGTTATTTGTGTGTGTGTGTGTGTGTGTGTTTTGGTCTGTGCCTTCTTTCATAACCTTTTTGATATAAAAATGTTTTTATGATCCCACATGTATAACCTGTATCAAATTGATGTCAAATTGTTTACTGTCTCAGGGAAGGGGGAAGGAAGGAAAAAAGGGCAGGTGAGAATTTGGAACTTAATATTTTTTAAAAAAATCTATGTTAAAAATAATTTTTACGTGTAATTAGGAAAAAATAAAATATTTTAAAAACCCCACCTCTTCCTCTTTCCATCAGTCTGACAGGTACTTTCTTCCATTCTCCTCTAATTTGCTTTCAATGTCACCCTTCATGTCTAAATCATGTACCCATTTGGAGCTTGTCTTGGTATGTGGTGTGGGGTATTGTTCTATGCCTTGTTTCCATCATATTTCTTTCTGTTTTTCCAACATTTTTTGTTGAGTGAATTTTTGCCCCAATAGTTTTTGCCCCAAACACTTGGCTATGGTGCTTGTTTGTGTCTTTTTTTGTACCTGATCTGTTTCACTGATTATCCCCTCTCTTATCTAGTATCAAATTATTTTGATGATTACAGCTTTGTAGTAAAGCACTATCTTCTTCAACTATAAAATAAGATTGCACTTGAGTGCCTTTGAAGCTTAGAGGAAATAAAATCTGTTTTTAAACTACAGACTCAACATTTTAGAGCCAGTTAATTTAATGAATGTCTATGTGGCTTTGGAGAATAGGTCTCAGGGCAGAGGTGGGAAGGTGGCTTACCACCACCTCAGGTGGAGAATTCTGGAGGGTAAATCAAACCAGGAACGATACACTGATGATGAATCATGCTTCCTTCTTCTTGACAAAGAGGTGACTGACTTGAAGTATAGAAAGAGACATGTTTCAGATGTTAAAATGTTTGAAAAAAATGTGTATTTGTTTTGATTATAATGGTATAATTTATTTACTTGATTTCACTTGTCTCTGAAAACATTTTCCCTTTATATAAAAACTACAGTTTATTGTGATGGCGTGTCTACAGATTAAGGACAAAGGGAGGATGCCAACAAATACTTTGGTTTACACTTAACAAAATTAGGTCAGAGAATTGAACCTTTGTTCACAATTCCAGGGACTCTTATCTGAGGGCAGGCTAATTGTGAGAAGAGCTTATGGTGATGTTTATTAATAATTTTATTAGTTCCTTAATAGCAGAGAGAACCATTTTACCCCAGGGCCAAAACAAATCCTTGTTATAATAAGAGGCAAGTACTTGGGTGCCTCAGGGAAAAACTACGGCCTTTGACATGAAGGTCAAGGCTGCCCACAGGGAGGATAGGTAAGTCCTAGAAGAATGGCCACTTTTTCTTGGCAGTTCAGTCTTGGAGTTAAACTTCTAATGAAGACAGAATAAAGAAAGACTCCATGTTTCTTATTTTGTTTCCAAACCTTGCCTTATAGCAGCTAGGGATAACATAGGCATTTTTTTCAGTCAAATTAAAGCTGACAAGCATTTATTATTATGTTATAATCATATTATTTATATTATATGTAGTATATTTATGTTATCATATATTATATAATCATATGTAATTTATTATTTATTGACACCTACTATGTGCCAGGTACCATGCTAAGCTCTGGGGGTACAACGAAAAGCAAAAAGCAGTCTTGTTGCCCGGGATTTCACAGTCAAAAGGGTGAGACAGCATGCAAACAACTATGTACAAAAGTTACGTGTAGGATAAATTGGAGGTAACCACAGAGAGAAGGTTCTAGTTTTAAGAGGGATCAGGAAAGGCTTTTTGTAGAAATTGGATTTTATTTTGGACTTGAAAGAAATCAGGGAAGGCAGAAGATGGAGATGAGGAGGGAGAGCATTCCATGCAGGGGGACAGCCAGTGATAATGCCCAGAGTCAGGAGATGGAGTGTCTTAAGCAAGGAATGGCATGTACGCCAGTGTCCCCAGATCTCAGAGTACAGGGATAGAAGAAGACTGGAGGTAGCCAGTTCATGAAGGATATCATATTAGATTACGAAAGTAGCAGGGAGTTTACTGAATGGGAGGGAGAGACATTGTCAGACCTGCACTTTAGGAAAATCACTTTTGGTAGCTGAGTGGAATTGAGACTACAGAGACCAGAGACTTGAAATAGGAAAATCAACCAGCCAGCTATTCAGCTATTGCAATAGTTCAGGTGCAGGAGGTGATGAGGGGTGGGGGGTGAAGTGGGGGGGGCGGTGTCAGTAGAGAGAAGAGGGCCTATACAAGACATATTACAAAGGTAGAATCAACAGTACTTAGCAACTGATTGGATGTGGGGGCTGAGAGACTCGAATGAGGAATCAGAGCTGGCATCTAGGGAGCCTGGATGATCTGGAGGATGGTGTATCCTCACTGAAGATAAGAAAGTTAAGAAGAAGGGAAGTCTTGGGGAGTGGAGATAAAGAATTCATTTTTTGGTTGGTTGTCTTTTATTTTCCATTAACTTAATTTCTAAATTTCTACTTACCTTTTACTGTACTCAGAAAGCCATCCGTTTTAACAAAGAATAAAAAAGACAGAGAGAAAAAAAGTTCAGAAAACTATTCATATCAACCAAGTCTGACGGGGTGTGTGGTATTCCATACCCATAGTCCTCTATATTTGAAGATGGGAAGAAATGTATTTCCTCAATTCTTCCTCAGTGCCAAACTTTATTATTATAATTACAAAGCATGAAATTTACATGACAATTTTCTTATATATTTGAAAAGAATAACAAGTTATATATAGTAGAATTACAGTTTCATGTACAATCATCTTTTTTATGGTACACTTGTTTTATTCCATAAATTAAAAGAAATTAAATGCAATTTCTTCAACTTTGAAAAGAAAAAAAAATTGCAAAGGATTCAGCTTTTTAAAAAAATTCATCCTTGATACTTGCATTGTTGCAATCACTGTATAAACTGAGTTCTTCACTTTGTATCCATTCATGTAATGAGATCCTGAATACTTCACTCATCATTTCTCTGGGTGCAGTATTATTGTTATTGTTATTATTACAGTTCATGTAGTCATTCCCCAAATGATGGCCATCTCTTGTTTACAGTTTTTTTTTCTTCTACAAAAATTGCTGCTAAAAATACTTTTGTTATCAATCTTTTAAACTCCCTACTTTGGAAGTGTACCTACCCAGAGTCTAGGCTGCGTGACAATGCCACTTTTTGGATGCTACGCACAGGCTTCTGGGAGGTTTATTCCAAGAAGAATTTCCTTCAAGTGGGCACAGGTTTTTTCAGCCCCAAACATTGTGGGGATATTGATATTGTGCACATAAATGTGTGCCATCGAACTCTTCTGCCTTTGGGTTTTCAAATTTTTTTTTAATCCATCCTCCTGCATAACTATGAAGGTAACTGTTTTTCAGCCAGGTAGGGAATAGAGAATATATGCAGTCTGGCTAGTAAATACTTTATACGTACTTCATAGTAAATTGAATTAATAATTTATCCCTATCAGCAGATCCAGGAAGGATGGGGTTAAATGTCCAGCAGCCTGGTAGGGATGCATTTGGGTAAGCATCCACGGAAGCTTTAACTGGGTTCATATATGTTCTATATATGGAAGACAGCTGGTCTGCTGGGATATTCAAAGTCAAAAGGTTAACAAATTTTCCTTGGTGACTGACACTGGTATCAACTTTGTTGCCTTCAAGAAAAGGAAAAGAAAAGACAGCTGGTGCTGAGGTGCTATTTAAAGGACCATTTGAAGCTGTGCTTTGTCCAGCAATAGAGCATAGATACATGAGGACCTACGTGGGAGGGGAGACAGGGAGAAGAAAGTGAAGATTTTGGGACAGTAGCTGCTTTTGTCTCCTCCTTGTGTCAAAAAGACAAAAGCCACAATCATCCTGTAAACAGCTAGGTGGCATGGTGGGTAAGCACTGGGCATGGAGTCAGGCAGGAGTTAAAGCTTGGAGCTGGAGCTCCAAGACTGGAGGAGTTAAAAATCTTACTGGCTTAACCTCAGTTTCCTCATCTGTAAAATGGGAAGAATAATAGTACCTGCCTCCCTGGGTTGTTGTGAAGATTAAATGACACATTTGTAAGGTACTTGGCCCAGTGCCTGGCACATGGTAAGCAGGTGGTTAATAAATGCTTGTTTGCTTCCTGTGTTCCCATTCCACCTGAGGCACTAGAATGTGAATCCAAGTTGGGGCAGTCTGTATGGCGCCCTCAAGGAAGCTCCATAAGTAGTAATTAAGCATCTAGTTTGAGTTTGTCACACTGAATTAAAAGTGAAAGAAGACAATATTGTTGTCACACCAGAGTCCTCTAATAAAAAGCCAAACCCTCCTTTTTCAGTTGGGGAAACGGAGACTTAGAAATAACCAAAATCATATTAATAGTGGGGTGGGGAGGGGGAAAGTCTGGACTAGAACCCAGGTCTTCAAGTACTATCCTGAAATTCTTCTCTTTTATCTTAAAGACGCTAAAGAGATTTCTCCAAGACAGTGGCCATCATAGGAAACACATGGTTCTTCCGCCCTTCCCCTTTGACTTTAAGTACATTAAAGGGTGTCTTTGGTCATCCAATGATGGCTGTAGCCGATTTGATCTGATACCAACTGTATAAAGAGAAGGTACTTCTCCTTCAGTAACACCAGAGGGCAATATTGTTACACTTTCAGGTTGAAGCTTTACTCCTATGTGGGCTTTCTGGAAGGCTTTTGTGAGCCATAGATGGAATGAATAATCCTAAAGGCTTAGGGATGGAAAGTAATGGAGTGTTTTAGACAGCTGTGCTCCAGCATGTAAAGGAGAGAGGAAGGCGGAGACTAGATAAGCCCTGGAACGGCTCCCAGTTAGATGCTGTTACTGTGGTCAGCAGGTGTGGGTGTCATGCTAGACATCGATATAACAATCCCGCCGACCATCTTTGTGTGGAAAATCCACCAAAGCAAGGGAGAGGAATCTGCTTCTAACTTAGCAGGGGAATTTTACACCAGGCATCTTGCCCTGCCAGTGAACTGGGCTGTGTGTGCCACACAACCTTGAAATGCCTGTTAGGATTTTTAGCATGACTAAAAACTATAAGCCACTTGGCAAAAAGCTAGGATCACACCAGTAGATATCAGTTTCTGTCACTGCCAATGAACCACAAAATGACAGCTTGTACCATAATACAGCAGGGGGATTCAAGGAACCCAAGTGACTACCTCTCCTTCCCCCTCTTTGCATGGACCTGTGTGTTACCAGGCAGATAATGATGCACGTTTCCAAAACATTTTTCTCTCACCTCATTTTGAGGCAGGCAGTACAAGGTTTATGGACTGAGATTCTTCCTTGTATCTTTGATCTTCTGAATGTGAATCTTGAGAGTTCCTTCACTGTTACCAATCTCAACCCATTCACAGTTTCTCACTTTATGTAATTCTTTTCTCTATCCTTCTATAAACCCTTGATTGAGGATCCACCCAATGTCCTGAAGACCTTCCTTGAAGGCTTTTAAAAAAATATATTTCATAGATGTCAGAGTAACATTTGGTTCATCTAAGCCATTCCCTCTCTACACAGGATCGTGACCAGCCCACCTTCTCTGGTCATATATGTTCTTTATAGTATCCATTCAACCTGAAAAGTGGTTCTGCAGTCAGGAAGACCCCGCTACACGTCTCCCCTTTGATAGATCTGGCTGCAAGCCTCCCCTCTGATAGACCCAACTGCAAGCCTCCCCTCTGATAGACCCGGCTGCAAGCCTCCCCTCTGATAGACCCGGCTGCAAGCCTCCCCTCTGATAGACCCGGCTGCAAGCCTCCC
>NW_027185655.1:9236496-9237188 GCF_028583685.1 Petaurus breviceps papuanus | reverse complement strand
TGATAGACCCAGGTACAAGCCTCCCCTCTGATAGACCCAGGTACAAGCCTCCCTTTGATAGACCCAGGTACAAGCCTCCCCTCTGATAGACCCAGGTACAAGCCTCCCCTCTGATAGACCCAGGTACAAGCCTCCCCTCTGATAGACCCAGGTACAAGCCTCCCTTTGATAGACCCAGGTACAAGCCTCCCCTCTGATAGACCCAGGTACAAGCCTCCCCTCTGATAGACCCAGGTACAAGCCTCCCCTCTGATAGACCCAGGTACAAGCCTCCCTTTGATAGACCCCGCTACACGTCTCCCCTTTGATAGATCTGGCTGCAAGCCTCCCCTCTGATAGACCCAGGTACAAGCCTCCCCTCTGATAGACCCAGGTACAAGCCTCCCTTGATAGACCCAGGTTCAAGCCCCGCTTTGATAGACCCAGGTACAAGCCTCCCCTCTGATAGACCCAGGTACAAGCCTCCCTTTGATAGACCCAGGTTCAAGCTTCCCCTCTGATAGACCCAGGTACAAGCCTCCCTTTGATAGACCCAGGTTCAAGCTTCCCTTTGATAGACCCAACTGCAAGCCTCCCCTCTGATAGACCCAGATACAAGCCTCCCCTCTGATAGACCCAGGTACAAGCCTCCCTTTGATAGACCCAGCTGCAAGCCTCCCTTTGATAGACCCAGGTACAAGCCTCCCCTCTGA
>NW_027185655.1:9235131-9236396 GCF_028583685.1 Petaurus breviceps papuanus | reverse complement strand
GCTGCACGTCTCCCCTTTGATACTTCCTGGTTGTGTGACCCTAAGCAAATCATTGAACTTCCTTGTGCCTCAGTTTCTCATCTAGAAAATAAAAGGTTTGGGGGGTGACTAGGTGGTGCAGTGAATAGAGCACCGGCCCTGTAGTCAAGAGGACCTGAGTTCAAATCCAGACTCAGACACTTAATACATGCTAGCCATGTGACCTTGGGCAAGTCACTTAACCCCAATTGTCCTGCCTTTCCCCCTCCAAAAAAAAAAAAAAGCAAAAAGAAAGAAAGAAAATGAAAGATTTGGACTACATGAATAAATGAAAGAAAAAGCCCTTATGCAGTGTTCTCCATTCTCCTCCTGTCTGTACTACTAACTTTCTGGCTTTTAATGCTAGGTGATCTTGTGAAACCTCCCAAGGCACCTAGAGTTTCCTCTGCCTAGAATATCCATAGACCCCCTACAGCCATGCTGGGCCTCTTCTCCCATGGCTGAGTTCCTCCCAGGGGCCTCCACTTTGGGGAAGGACCCTGGCTGACCCAGCTGGCTGTACTTGTGACTTCGATGCTGAGTTTCCCTGCTCTGGTACCTTTACCCGGTCCTTTGCGCCGATCTCTCCCTTGTATGCTATTTACTCTTGTTAGAATGTAAACCCCTTGAGGGCAAGGGATTTCTTGTTTACATTTGCATCTTCAGAGTTTAGCACATCAGTGTTTGTCACCTTGTCCTATCGCCTAGCTGCACTGGAACACAGAGCACTTGGCTCAGTGAAGGAGGAAATTCTTGTGCTCTCTTTGAAATCCGACTACATTCACGTAAATCCTTGCCTATCTAAGGGAATCACTCCAGGGCTCTCATAAATTCACACTGCAGAATGCCACACGGATGCCCTGTTTGTAAAGAGAAAGTGGGGGAGGGTAGAAGACCCTGTTTCAACTGTCATCTGCGAAGTCCAGAAACCTGCCTGACTGATGCGGTGGTGACCTGTTCCTAAGGCTTGTGGTACAGTGAGCCAAACAGGAAGTTAGAGGAAGGCATATCCCCTCCCTGGAGGCACTGCTTCTCATGTTGAGATCCTGGTGAGAGGGTGCACTACACACGTATATATACATACATACATATACATATATGTGTATGTATATGTAGCAGCAAGCACCCCAAGCGTCCTCAGGGTTTGCAGCTACCACAGGTTCTTGGATCTGCTTTGTTAAAGGAAAGCAACTCAAAATGGGTTAACAAGCTTACTTTAATCAGTCAGACATATATCGTTTACCTTG
>NW_027185655.1:9109049-9235121 GCF_028583685.1 Petaurus breviceps papuanus | reverse complement strand
TTTAAAATTTACATTCGCATTACAGTATACAAACATACACACATTATAATGTATATAATAAATTATATAATATATAAATGTGTATGTATCTATATCCATCCATCTTTGATTTTTATGTCACCATGATTTTCAAATATATCCTTTCTTCTGCCTGAACCATCAAGCCATTTCTTATAACAAAGACTAAAGAAAGAAAGAAAGAAAGAAAATAAAGCAGTCTGGTAAATTACCCAATAAACACATCAGATGAGTTGGAGAGTGCAGGCCTGTTTCATACTTTTCAGACCAAGGAATAGTTTTAAGACAGGGATGCCTTGTGTTGTCATGCCCCTTGGCAGCAGTGTAGTGAACACCTTCTATGGACCCCTTCTCACAATAATTTTTTAAATACCTAAAAGAAAATAATCGCAGCTAGCATTTATATGGTACTTTAAGGTTTACAAAGTGTTTTACAAATATCTCATTTGATCCCCAGGACAACAAGGGCGGAAAAAGGGTAAGTGTTGTTATCCCCATTTTACAGATGAGGAAACTAAGGCAGGCAGAAGTTAATTAATTTTCCTGACCTCTGTGTCTGATCATGCCTCCCCTTTCTCAATAAACTCCAGTGGCTCCCTATTGCCTCTAGGATCAAATGTAAATATTCTGCTTGTCATTCAAGGCCCCTCATAATCTAGGCCCTCCTACCTGTTCAGTCTTCTTACACCTTACTCTACAATATCTATTCTTTGATCCAGTAGCACTGGCCTCCTGCCTGTTCCATGAACAAGACACTCTGTCTCTCTGCTCTAAGCATTTTACTCTGACTGTCCCCCATGTCCAGAGCTTTCTTCCTTCTTTCTGACTACTGACCTCCCTGGCTTCTCTTAAATCCCAGCTAAAATCCCATCTTTTACAGGAAGCCCTCCCCAACTCCTCTTAATTCCAGTGCCTTCCCTCTGTTAATTTTTTCCTACTTAGCTTTCTTTGTATATATTTGTTTGCATGCTGTCTCCCTCATTAGACTTTAAGCTCCTTGAGGGCAGGTACTGTCTTTTGCCTCTTTTTGTGTCCCTAGTACTTAGCACAGTACCTGGCATATAGTAGGGCCTTAATAAATGTTTATTGATTGATGGATTGTTCAGAGTTATGTAGCTAGTAAGTGATTTGAACTCATGTCTTCCTGAGTCTAGGTTCAGTACTCTGTGACCTCTGATAGAATGCAAAAGAAGCCAATTATATTGAAATGTATTTATCAAGATACTTTTAAAAACAAGTTTGTGGACCCCAAGTTAAGAGGAAACAGAGACAGCTCCTTGATTGGTGTAAAATTCAGGGTTCTCTCCTTCAGCCCTTCTTCCCTCCCACCTCACCTTCCTATCAGCTGTCAGATGGCAGAAATTTTTCCTTCGAAGATTCTTTTAGGCTTTCTTTTTTTTTTTTTAAAGAGGAGATTCTAGATAACTGAACACCTTCCAGACCCAAATACCTCTGGGAGAGGTAATGCATTTAATGTAACTATGTGTGGATTTAACTATATCCGTGAGAGATAGGTTTGTGGAACTGAACATCTGAGAGAATGAGAGAGACAGAGAGAGAGGAGTGAGAGAGAGACAGAGAGACAGAGATAGAGAGAGACACAGACAAACAGAGAGGCAGAGAGACAGAGACAGAAAGGTGGGAGAGCAGGTTGAGGATATGGGTACTACATGTGCAGAAGAGAGTTGAATTAGAATCATTAGGGACAGAATTTCACCTACTTCCCAGGGCTGTTTTTGGTGGGGAATTGGGGATTGAGATTGCTTAGTTTCTGTTCTGAGTGTTGACTTCCCACCTTCCCAAACACATGGCATTCCCCTTGGTCCTTGCTGAACATTTCTAGTAGGTAAGCAAAGTAACAAGAGCCTTGGTCTCTCCCTTGGTGTTTATTTTGACTGCATTTGAATCAAACAATGACCTGTCCAGGTCTCTTGCAAATTTCGCTTTCTTTATAGATCCAATAAAAGTGTGGGGAAGAAGCCTGGCCTTCAAGCTCAAAGAGCCTTTTGGGGTGAAATTGTTCAGCAGGAACCAGGGACTTTCCAGGGGAAATAATGGAACATAAACTGTTTATTTGGCAAAACACCAGTAGACCAAGCTAAGTGCTGTAAGACCTAGTTATTAGTTCCTAGCAGGGGTCTACCTGCCAATTGCTTCTAAATATTAAGCTGAAGTGGAATTCTTGAAGTAGAGAGGATGGATTTTCATTGCCTGGCTTCCATGCCATAAGAGGTGGTTTCTTTGGGTTCTGTGACGGTGCCACAGACATAGCCTCACTGCAGGGCAATGGGGTCCCTTATGGAATCTTTTTTTCCCTTTTCTGCCCCCTCTTGAAAGACCTCATGGTGTGGTAGGAAGAATGCGATTAGAAGAGTCGAGAGCGCTGGGTTATGGTCGTGGGTCTCCCACTAACTCTGTGACCTTAGCAGGCACTTAATGTCTTCATCTGCTAAATAAAGATATGGGACTAAATGATTTCTGAAACCCTAAATTACTTCTAGATGGAAAATTCTATGATACCTTTCTTGATACCATGCAGATTTAATTTTCAAATTATCAGTCATAGGTAGAAATCAACCTCTTGGTACTGCCTTTGAAGTTATGAAAAATTTTTATTAAGGGTATGAATGATAGGTAGTGGGGGTCTAGGACAGTGAAGAAATGGTCTCAGTTTATAGGAGGAATTCTTTCACTTGGGGTAAACATAGGTGAGTTGGGGTTAGGTGGTGTCCCAGTAGCATCACAGAGTATACCCCATTCATGGGGTCCTGTTGAGCTGAGAGAGGGGCTGATTCATCCTTGCCCATATGGGGTGGTAGACGAAAGCATGCCCCAAGAGGAGGGGCACTAGGGAGGCCCACACAGGAGTAAGGGTCAAGTTGCCTCTACTCTAATACTGTATTTACACCTGGCTTCAGGTGGCTTATGCTTCACAGTAGTCACTGAGGGGAAGCTGTGAGGAGGATTTCCCCTAAGGAGCATTCCCCTTAAGAGAAAGTTTTCCCTTCAGATATCAGCACCAGCCCCATTAATCTCAGACTAGTCATGGATAGTTAGGCGTCATTTAGTCCAGTCCCCTTATTATAAGGATACAGGGGACTGATTAAAGGAGTTCCTTGATCATCTTGAGCTCACAGCATGGTGAATCTTCCTTTAGGCCTTTGTTGGTCTGGCAATCCCATTCTCATCAAACCCTTACCTCATCACGTCAGCCAGGCACAAAGTCCTCCTTCCTTATTTCCTTGTATTGTCTTTTGATGACATTCCTGCTTTTTGATACATCTCACCCCTGCCCGCATACATAGATGGAGGTACATACACACACATACACAAACATATTAAATGTTTCATTTATTTTAATCAATCAAATTCCACCTTCACACTCCCACCCAACTTTCTCTCTGTCCCCCAACAAAACCCATTATAAATATGTAGTCAATCAAAACAAATTTCCACATTGGCTGCCAAAAAAAGTCTCATTCTGTAGTCTGAGTCCTTTCCCTCCTCTGTCAGGAGATGGGTTGCATGTTTCCTCATTAGCCACCTAGAATCTTGGTTGGTCATTATGCCAATAAGAATTCAGCACAATTGTATTTGTCCCACTTCTATACCATTAACTTGTTTGTCCAATTCCTGAATTATGGGTACTCTTAAATTCCCACCCTTTGCCTCTTCAAAAAAGAGCTATAAGTATTTTTGTATATCCTTAGAGTTTGTTTTGCTTAGGACTAATCCCTTCCATAGTCTAGCCTCTTGCCAATCTCTCCTTCCCCTTCTCCCATTTCCCTCCTATTTCCTTGTGGAGTGAAATGGATTTTTATACCAAACTCTGTGGGTGTGTGTATGTATGTATGTTTGCACTTTTCCTTCTTTAGAACTGTTCAAATGAAAGTGATGTTTCAAGTGTCAGCTGCCCCCCCCCTTTCTCCTTGTTGGTATAGATATCTACTCATACACCCTGATTGTATGAGATAATTTTTCCAAACCTCCCTCCATTCCTTTCCCCTCTCCCAATGTATTCCTCTTCCCCCTTTTTCCATTCTTTTCTTTAAGATCATCAAGGCATAACAGAACCTCCGCCAGATCTTGTCTAATTGGATTCCCTCCACCAACTCTAAGGATGATAGGATGATGAAAGGGCACTTGTGTCTTTGCCTTATATTAGAATCGAAACAGTTTATCCATTATTCTCTTCTACTTTTTCACTCATGTTTATCTTTTTATGTTTCTCTCAAATTCTGTGTTTGTATTTCAAAATTTCTACTTAACTTTTTTTCATTGGGAATGCTTAGAAGTCCTCTATTTCAATTAGGATTCATTTTCCCCCTGTAGCATTCCCCAGTTCTTCTGGTATTCAGCACTTTGGAAGAGTCTCAATCCCTGGTGATGGGACCTTTTATACTCCTAGGTAAGCAGGAGGTCATATCTGCATAGCCAAAGTTCACCAGGAGACTGAGTCAAGGGAGGCAAAGCTTCAATCTTGACCCACCCTCTGGCCAATCAAGTCCTGGCTTGGTAAATTGATAAATTTGTAAATTTAAATTTAAAAACAAACCAATTGGTCCATATATTCAAATAAAAGATTGAGGGGATAAGTGTATCAGGGGCTGTTCCCTCAATTCTGGGAGTCTTGAGCACCCAAGTTTGTGGCACAAAATGACTCGACCATGATTATAGGAATAAGGAAGGGTACTTTAACTAACTTGAGTGTTTTTGGAACCCTTAAGCTGGGGTTTGGGGAAGTTAAGCCAGAAGAACAGAAAACTGAAGATTAACCTTGTCCCTTACCTGCTGCCAGGGAGGTGATTCATTTAAAATGCAGCAAGTAAATTACATACCACTGGGGGCATGGCCAAAGTGGTGGTGGGTTTTTTCTTGCCCAGGCTGGTGTGTAATATGGGGTTGGCTATAAACTTGGTGAGGGTATTTTTGTATATTTTCCAGATTTTTGTTCGTAGAGAATGGGGTGCTGTGAATGCCATTTTGAAAAAGTTGGCCAAAAAATATAAAGAAATGCATTTCTTTGTAGAAAATAAGTGAATAGATTTGTTTGCTGAAAAAAATAAATGAACAAATCTATCAATTTATTCAAATAAGTCTTCATTCCTAACCCTAACTCAATGAACAAAATAGATAAATTTGTTCTTTTCAAATCAGAAATAAACCAACTGGTTCCTTTGTTACATACATTTTGGGCATGATCAATGTGGCAAAGGTTTTTGTTTGTTTGTTTTGTTTTGCCCAGGCTGATTTTTAATATAAATTTTGCTTTAGGCTTAATGATGGTATTTTTGTACTTTTAAGATTTTTGTTTACTGTGGCTAGGAGTCTCAGATCTCACCCATTTAGTCTTAAGGACATGGGGTAGATGATGCCAAATCTTTGCCATTCACCATGGGTCTCCATAATAAAAGCTAAACTATCACAGGATCTAAGTTGATACCAAGTCTCTCCCAATACTGACAATTATTCAGTATTCTCTGGCTAAATGACTAAAACCTCCCTCTCAATTAAAGCTGCATCAGTGGAATAATATGAAATTTTTGCTCTCTTAGATGCCTCTGTTGAGGCTTCTTTTTCTGTGGGAGCTAAATGAAGACTCCTTTTCACCACCCAATCCAAGGACTCAGAATTACCATGAAGTCAGCTAGGGATCCCCTTTCTTCCAAGTAAATACACATCCACTGTAGTTATATAGCAACAGTTTTTTTTCCCCCTCATGGAATTAGAAAGCAGCAATATGCCCCACTAGTCCCCAAATCTTTTCTGGGAAGGAGCTGTCCAAACCCTTCCAGATGAAGGGAAGACTGCCAATTGAGGGGAAACTGAGCTCTTTTTCAGGGTATTCATATCCCTCTGAGGGGCAAGGACCTTGAGGCCAAGGCAACTCTGTGCAGGTTGAGGATTTCCACTAGAACTATGTCTAAAGGTAGTCTATTCTTATCAGGTAAGTTCCTGGAGATTGGATTCCAGGAACCACTGTACTGGAGAGACCTTCCCCTTCTTACAGTAGCATTGATTTGCCACAGATATGGTTTCTGAAATATTAGAGACACTTGGACTGGGCATTCAGGTGCATCACGTGTGCATCTATTGTTTAGTAGGAGCAAACTTCTTGCCTGACATTAGAGAGTGACATTTTGCTAGTTGAGGACAGATAGGTTGGAGGGACATTTTGTTTATTTAGTTGGGTGTGCCTACTGTGAAAGGGCTGTCTTGCATCACTCAACTCATAATAGGATAACTCTAGACAAAGGGTGATTACATGACCTGTGTTATCGGTTCAATAGCAACAAGGGACAAATATTACATAAGCAATTGTTTTTCAAAAGAGTTAGCATAAGTGGGAACTTGCAGCCTCAGTAACCTAATAATTGTTTTTGTCACCCCTTACCTTGGCACTGGCCAAAGGCCCCACTCAGCATGGTCTTTACAGAGAGCTTCAGAAAGATGGGCTTTGTGGGGTCATTGGGCTCAAGGGCTTTAGCCTGTTCTGACGCCCACCTGAAAGACACTGACTTGTAGGCAACTTGGTCCAGCATGATACTCACGTAGGGAATGTAGGTAACTATAAGCCCCCAGAAGCCTTCCAACAACTCTAAAACTCAGATACTGCATCTGGGCATTGACTCCCCTACACCACACCCTCAATAACCAGTGATACAATGATTTGTCCAGTTTCTTTTTGAATTTCCCATACATAACAAGTGGTCTGGGTTGTCTGAAGCATAGCACATATGGGAGGAAGTGATATAAGATAAAGTTTGAAAGGCATGGTCATGCCAGTGTATATAGGTCTTTGAGTGCCTCTTTTGTTATTCCGTATTTGTTCATTTTATTTGTGCAAAAGATTTTCAGTTTCATGTAATGAAAATTATTTATTTTCTGTAATTGTCTCCATATTTTACTTGGTTAAGAATTCATCTCCTTCCCTCAGCGGCTCTTTGTCAGTTTTTTTATAGTATGATCTTTAATATTAAGGTCATACTTCTTTTTAGAACATATTGTGAAAAGTGGTATAAAGTGTTGGTCTAAGCCTAATTTCTACTGGACTGTTTTCTAATTCTCTTAGCAGTTAAAAAAAAAAACAAATAGAGCTTTTTTCCCCCAAGTTCTCTGTTTTCCAATTTATCTAATATGAGATTGTTGAGTTGCACAGTTTCTGATGATTTATCCCTTTTCTATTCTGTTCTTTGATCTACTTTTTTGACCAGCATCAGATGTTTTTGATGACTGCTGCTTTTTATTATAATTTGAGGTTTGGAATGGATATTTTCTCTTTGTCCCTCCTTCTTTTCATTATTTCCTTTGATATTCAAGGTCTTTTATTTTTCCAAATGAATTTTGTTATTATTTTATCAAGTTCTGTAAAGTATCCCTTTGATAATTTGGTTGGTATAACATTAAAACTTAAATTCACTTCAATAATATTGTCAGTTTATTATATTGGCATAGCCCAGCCATGAATATCCAGTCTTTCTTCATCTGTTTAAGGTATTTTTTATTTCTTTAAATAATACTTTTTAATAGAATCTGTTCAAGTCTTTTGGGCAGCCAAGTGGCACATGGGATAGAGTACCAGCCCTGGAGTTGGGAAGAACTGAGTTTAGATGTGACCTTAGACATGTAATAGCTGTGTGTCCCTGGGCAAGTCATTTACCTGTTTCTCTCAGAAGGAAATGGTAAACCTCTCCATTATCTTTACCAATAAATCCCCAAATGAGATCATGAAGAGTTGAACATAATGGGAATGACTCAATAACAACAAAAGATTGATCCCCATATATCTTATCCATTTTATAGTTATTTAGAATGGAATCTCCTTTTCTATTATTGCTTCTTAAATTTTGTTACTATTACATAGAAATGTTGTTGATTGTTGAGGGTTTATTTTATAACCCTCAACTTTGTTGAAGCCCTTAATTGTTTCAGTTAGTATTTTAGGATTTTCTAGTAAACCATTATATCATCAGTCCTGGAGTGATCATCATTTTAAATTTCCTTATGGTCTGTAAAGGATATGTTTACAATTTATGCCTTTTTACATATGTTTGCAGTATTCCTGTGTTCTTTTTAGTCACTTTTTTAAAAAAGGTAGAAGATACATATGTTTCTGAGAAATATGTATGTTCTGTAGCAATCCCCTTGAAAAGATGTCATAAGTCATTTTAGCTCTAGTTTCTCCAACCATTCATTCAATTCCATATTTTCTCTTTTTGTTAGACTTGGTTTGTTGACTGGTCTCTTTCAGTGAAATGTAGTATTCTTGTTTATCCTTTATGTTGTGAATGTTTATTTTCCTTTGTCTTGATAGCGTGACTGCAACTCGTATTTTTTTTGGATTCATCTGATGTAAATAAATTTTTTTTCCTAGACCCTCATTTTTAATCTAGGTATGTTTTTACAATATGCTTTTTAGGGGTGGTTGGTGGTGCAGTGAATAGAGCACCGGCCCTGGAGTCAGGAGACACCTGAGTTCAAATCCAGCCTCGGACACTTAACACAAAACTAGCTGTGTGACCTTGGGCAAGTCACTTAGCCCTAATTGCCCTACCTTCCCTCCTCCAAAAAAAGAGCAAAATAAAATAAAATATGCTTTTTGTTAGCAGTATATTGTGGGCTTTTATTTTCTTGCCCTATCTGTCATTCTTTTCTTTTTTTTTTTATCAAAATTTTTAATCCCTTCACATCTAAAGTTAAGAGAGTTAGGTTTATTTTCTTCCACTTGTCTCTAAGATCAGTTTCTTTTCCAAATTAGGATTTCTTTCCCTCTTCTTCTATACATGTAGTACTTTTTCTCTTCAGTTATTTTAGTTTGATGTACTTTAAAGTATCCCTGTTTCCATCGGTTCTCTTCATTCTTCTCCTCAACCACCCCTTCCCATTTGCTACCCTTTTTCCTAGTTTTGAAAGTTTACTTATTTGTTCCTTTTTTGAGAGCAAGAAAAACAAAATTCATTAAAATATGTAGTCAAGCAAAACAAAATTAGCCAGGTCAAAAAAAAAATCTTAATCTATACTCTAATTCCACACCAAACTAGAGTTGGGTGGAATATCTTGTCACATGACCTCTGAAACCATAGTTGGTCTTTGTGTTGATAACTTAAAAATAAAAGTGTTTCCATATATGTCATGGAACAGGAAAATTTCATTTGCATAAGTGGGCAGGCTCTTAGGTGGAGCTTGTTTTTCTTTTGAATAATAGAATAGATAAATGATAGAGAGATAAACAGGCATTTATTAAGTACCTACTATGTGCTAGCTCTGTGCTAAGTACTGAGAATACAAATACAAGCATGCAAAATAGTTTTTGCCTTCAAGGATCTTAGATTCTGATTGAAGAAGACAACCCATGAAGTAAATCAGTCAAAAGTCAGTCAACAAATATTATTAAATCGTCACTACATGTTAAGTACTGAGAATATCAAAAACAAGGAAGAGTCCCTGCAAGTCAAGAGTTCCCAGGCTAAGGGGAGACAAAAAGCTCACAACTATGTGCATATAATATGTGCACAAAGGTGGGAGGGCAGTGATCCCAGAGAAGGTCTTTCATCTCCTCTCCCTGTTGACCAGGTGTTGACTTTGTGAACTTTAGTGGATCAGAAAATCTGGATTTCTCAGTGGCACTGGTGATTTTGTACATTGGCGATGGTAGGAATGTCAATCAGTAAATGGCTGATTGGCAGAGTCTGTATCCAGCGCTGAGAGGCACATTGAAAACAAAATACATAAATCAAAGAAAGGCAGCTTTTAGAACTCTACAGGAACACCAAGACCCAGAACATAGAAAAGAGTCACCACTCAGGGAAACGTCATAAGGACTCCATAGAAGGAAGCTGTGTTTTCTCTATGTAGGTATCTCATCACCTATTATACTCTAAATTTAAGGCCATTTGTCCCAGGAACTGATTGTATTTAAGGGAGAGAATGTGCTCTCACTTTGGGGAAATATTTTGTACCAACCACTTTTAATGTACTGCATTAGTAAAGACCCTTTTCTGACAGTGAATTCAGTCTGGCTGACTAATAATCAATAAGGAATGTACCAGATTGGGGCTTAAACACAATATCACTAGAAATCCTAGCCCATTAGTATTACACCTTGAACTCTAAGGAGAAAAGTAGTCAGCTGCCCTCCAGGGAACCAGACCGCCAATTCAAGTGGGAATTGTGGAACTAGCCCTGATGGGGCCGGGGGGGGGGGGATCGCTATGAAATAAGGATCTATTAAAAAGTTTTAAGCAGAAGAATATGATTAGATCTTTACCATTAAGAAGGATTGCAAAAATGGGCTGAAGGGAGAAGATGGAGGTAGAAAGATTAAGTTAGTAACCATTTGTAACTGATAATGATTATTCTAGGAAATTAAGTCATTTTTTTAATTTTATATTTGCAGGAAGAAGTCGGAACTATAGCTTAATCTTTGTTCTCTATTTACTTTAGCATTGCCAAAATCAGCCAGGCATTTGGCTAGTGTCTCCCCAAAGTTACACAAACATTTTCTTTTGATTAGGCCTGTTGGCCTTAAGTCAGCTTGTGACTAATCAAGTCACTTCCCCTTCAGAAAGAGCTGTCCCCGAAAAAGAACACTCACTAGGCACCTTCAGCTTCTTCTCATGTGTAATTTCATTGATTTCTGTTTGCTGTTGGTTTGGGGAAATGGGTTCATTTGCTATTCACTATGTCTTTGTGTGATTGGCATTTGGTGGGAAGGGATTCAAGCCTTGGTTGGACATATAACTTGAAGCACTCTTTCCCCATTAAGGGATAGTGATTAAAAACTCAGCATGAACCTAGAAAAAAGTATTTTCCTTAAACTAACAATATTGAGGTTGAGGGTAATGGATAGATATAATTCTATCCCAGTACCCTTTGTTCCTGAAGAGAACAGAGCAGTTTACCTACTGGCCCCAGTCTCCTGCTTCCCCTCCTGACAGCAATCAACCTCTCATGGAGAAATGTGGGTGGAGGAGACAAGATAATCTGTTCACACTTGCCTGTGATGTAGACCCTAGGTGAATACACATAACCTATATGGGCCACACGTGGCATCATCCTCCCCAGTCCAGTGGCCAGCTGTGTGTCTAAAACTAGCAAAGTAATTGGTCTGTTTTGTATTCCTTACATCTGAGTTATCTCCATTTGACCCCGATTAAATGCAAAATCATTGTTTTACTAAGTATTTCAATGTGAAAATATTTTTAAAAATAGAATATTGGATATGTTTGCTAAATTCAGTGGAGTTTCATTTCATCGACCTCAGTAATAACCAGGGTTCTTTTATTCAACCTCTATGGACTGGGATAGAGTGGCCAACAATGACCCCAGATTTTAGCCTTCTCAAGTCTAAACAGGTCTGAGAAAGCCTCAACCTGTATCCAAAAAAGACTGCTGGTTCTGCTCACTGAAGCCAAATGGAAGAAGGCTAATATTTCTTTCATGTTTAAGAACCCTTCAAATGCTTTTTCTACTCATTTTTACTAATGAAGAGAGTCTTAAAGAGTTGGAGTCCCAGGCAGGAGGAAGGCCAATGATATGGTTTGTTGATCCATCAAGAGAAGAAAGCTACTTGAGACCTCAGTAAAGAAGCAAAGCTTCATCTATCCTCTCTCACCTAGAAATGAATCCTGCCTGAATGGGTTGTGTCTCCTGTATACTTAATCCTCCCACCCCTACCCCCAAAGTTACTAGTGTTAGCATTGCTTGACTGAATCTACAGATTTTCTCTAAGCATAAAATTTCTACAAAGCTTCTTTTGTCACAGACAAAAGTACCAGACAGATTTCTTCTGACAAAAACTAAATGTAGCCATTATAATCCCGCTAATTTTTCCCCTTTCTAACCTGTGATATAATGATGATGATGATGATGATGATGATGATGATGATGATGGTAGTGGTGATGGTGGGTGGTGATAATAGCATTTTGATAGTGCTTCAAGGTTTGCAAAGTTCTTTACAAATATTATCTCATTTTATCCTCACAATAACAAAGGGAGGTAAATGCTATTATTATCCTTCTTCCATAGCTGAGGAAACTGAGAATAACAATGACTTATCCACACTCACATAAGTAAGTGTGTGAGGCTGGATTTGAACCAGGTCCTTCTGACTCAAGGCCTAGAAAACCACTATCCTTCCCATTCTCTTTGATTATTTTCCTTGATGTTATACACTTTTTATTCTGCTAGATTAATTTCTTTGTGATTTATTCTAGATCTATAAAATAATCTTTTGTTAGTTTGTTGTGGCACTGAATAAACAAATTAATTTGAGTAATTTGTGATTGTCACAATCACATATTTGTGATGGGCTGTTGTCTCCACTTATTGAGGCCTATATTTCTATAAATAGTGTTTTGTAATTGGATTCATACAGTTCCTCTTCATAATTTCATAGATAGACCTCCAAATAATCTTGAGAATTAGTCCTGCATTACTGGTATTAATTCAAACTAGTCGTAGTATAAGATCTTTCTAATTTGATGTTTTAGCCTTTTATTAATGTTTTGCTTAAAATCTTTGAATCAACATTCATTAGGGATATTGGCATATGATTCTATTTCTATGATATGTCTTTCCCTGGTTTGGCCAGGGAAATATTTCATTTGTTCCATATTCCATTTATTCTTTCCTATTAGTGTAAGCAGTTTATGTAATATATTCTTTGAAATTTTGATGGAATCCACTTGTAGATACAGATGCCTCTGGGATTTTTTCTTTGAGATTTTTTCTTTCTTTTATAGCTTATTCTCTCTCTCTCTGTCTCTCTCTGTCTCTCTCTGTCTCTCCTCTCTCTCTCTCCTCTCCCCTCTCCCCTCTCTCTTCTCCCCTCGCCCTTCTTCCCTCTCCCCTCTCCCCTCTCCCCCTTACGGAAAGTGAAGAACCAAAGATGACACCAGGATTCTGAACCTGGGTGAGAAGAAGGAAGGTGTTCTCAATCAAAATAAGGATGTTCAATACAAAGTAGGTTTAGAAGGAAAGATAAACGAATGAGATCTGTGCTATTGATTATAACCCATCTATACCCACCTGTCCTGCACAAAATGAGAAGGAGACAGTTCTCAGCTTGTCTCTGAGTGCAGGACCTCCTTCCAATGGTTACAGAGCCAGCTAAGGGGGGCCTGCCATAGCCCCTGGTGATTTGGGTTGGGAGTGGCTATCCCGGGGGATTGTCTACGTCATTGCTAGGTTATAACTGCATGAGGGGCAGGTGCCTGGTACAAAAGGGGTGTGTGTGTGTAGATTCTGGGAGTTTGCACAGTAGTGAGAGAAAGTAGAGAGTGATAATGGGTGAAGGATAGGTGTGGTTGTTTTGGGGACAAGTTCCACAATTGTCTATAATAGGAAGGGTGAAAAATAATCCACCTCTGTCCTCTGGCTAGTTGACCACATACCCCCTCATACCAGTCCCTAAAGTGGCTTCACTTTGCATACCCCTGCCCTTAAAAGCACAGGATTAATGAGCAGGAGGGGTAGCTAGGTGGTGCAGTGGATATAGCATGGACCTGGAGTCAGGAAGATCTGAGTTAAAATCTTGCCTCAGATACTTATTAGCTGTATGACCCTGAGCAAGTCACTTAACCCCTATTTGACTCAGTTTCTCATCTATAAAATGGGGAATACTGGAGAAGGAAATGGTGAACCACGCCAGTAAAATTTGCCAAGAAAACATGGACAAAAAGTCCCTGAGTTCACACAGAGTTGCACAAGTCAGAAAAACCACAACCATCTCATTTTTAGGGCTGCTAGGTGGTTCAGTGGAGAGAGTGCTGAGCCCGGAGGCAGGAAGACTCCTCTTCCAGAGTTCAAATCTGGCCCCAGGTACTTATTAGCTGTGTGACCCTGGGCAAGTCACTTAGCCCTCTTTGTCTTAGTTTCTCATCTATGAAATGAGCAGGAAAAGGAAAAAGCAAACCACTCCAGTATCTTTGCCAAGAAAACTCCAAATGGGGTCATGAAGAGTTGGACTGAACAACAAATGGGAGTTGTAGAGAAATATTTAAACTCAACCTAAGAAAAAAATTTCCCAACAATTAGCGCCATCTGATCTTAAAATTGGTTGGCAACTGGGCCTTACCACCACATCCAGAGGCAGAATATCTTTGAACAAAAACCAGGTGACTCTTCTAGGGGAAACTACAAGAGGTATTCTTGCCCAGTTACAGATTGGAGTTAGTGGTCTCTGAGGCCCCCTTCTGACTGCTCACCAGTTACTAAAAAGGGAGCAAGGAGAAGCAGAAGTACTCTATGTTCAGAGGGGGACCTTCAGTTTCACAGAATCCCAATGACACCCCAAAGTTGAGAAGGACGTGTTGACATAGACAAGGACGCCGAATGAATGGCCAATCTGTTGTTATATAGTACCATAGATAGCCCAATTTTGAGAATGAATTTCGTTTTGATTTGTACTAAGCTATCCAACACATTTTGAGGATATGCTGAGAGGTTGCATAAAACTAATATTCTGAGATCTGTGCTCCAAAATGATATTTAGCCCAAGAGATTATTCTCATGTGCTGTTATGTGGAGTAATAAATTCAGAGTTCCTGCAGAACACTGAGTTGGACATTCGTTCCGTTTTATCAGTGGCCATGCAGTAAGACATATACTATTTTTAGGTTCTGTCATCCTCAATCAGTCCTGTTTCCTAAAATTTATTCCATAGTTCTTCCTTGGGAGTTTTCTACATTATTCCTTCCGCCACTGGATGCCACTATAGGACTGTGACAAATCTGAAAGAATTACATTGTTTACTTTTCCTTTGAATATATATTTAATCGGTTTCAACACCAGCCTCTCAAAATTGAAAGGATATTTATAGCTGCCAGAGTGTGTGAACCTATAAAACTAATATTGGATTTGAAACAAAATTTTGATTGAATGTCTATTATGGGCAAAACACTATGTGAAATACATGTAAGATAGGATCTTTGCCCCCAAGGACAAAGTGACAGTATGATTAGGAAAATAAGGTAAATACATGAATTGTTACATAACGATTTAAAATACAATATCTTACAATAGCTGACACAAAACAATACAATTGCCAAATGAATAGTGCAGAAAATAAATGCTAAAGCAATTTAGAGCAGGTCGTGTTGAACTTTTTTTCTAGATGAATGTTTTCAGGGGAAGAGGCAAGATGGCAGAATGAATCTCGGCAATTTTTTTGCCTTGTTCTCCTAACAATCTAAAAATTTTTTGCCTAGTTCTTCCAAGCTCTAAACAACTTTTAAAATTATGTTAAACTGAATTTGGAATGGGAAAACTAAAAAAATCCACAGTGAGTCATTTTTCTAGACCAGGTCAGCTTTGGAAGACAGAAAGGGAGGTCTGTGGACACTAGTGTGGGGAGTAGTTAGGAGCATGACTTGGGGGAAGCAGAACTGGTTGTGGGTCATTGAGGTAGCAGCAGCAGCAGTGATGGCACTGGGAGCTTCCAGTGCACAGTAATATTAAGGAGACTGAACATCTGATTAGAAAGAGATTCAGAGGGCTATGTATACTAGAATTGGGCAGAAGACCAGACACAATTTAGTGCTTCCATAACCCATTACCCAGTTCCCATCACAATTCCAGGGTGGAAAGGAAGAGTTGAGGTCACAAGGGAGCAGGCACCCTACCTGGGTAAGGACCAGAGGTCACACGAGTAGCTCAAATCTAACATAAAGTCCAAAGTCAAGAAGCAGGCTGGAAAAATGAGCAAGCAAGCAGCAGCAGCAGCAACAACAAAAGAACCTGACCACCAAAAGTTTCTATCATGACAGGGAAGCTGAGGACAAAAACTCAGAAGACAATACATGAAAACATCTACAAGCCAAGGCTCAAAGAAAAATGCAGATCAGACATAAGCTCAATGATAATTCCTTGAAGAGCCAAAGAAAGATTTAAAAATGTCCAAGAAAATTATTTTCAAAACCAGTAAGAGCAATAAAGGAAAAATTGGGGAAAGATATGAGAACAAAGCAAAATATTATGAAAAGAGAATTAAGCTTAGCAAAAGAGGCACATTAAAAAAAAAAACCTTGACAATTGATAAATCAACTATTTAACATTTATGAAGTGCCTACTCTATACCAGGCATTGTTCTAACTTTTGGAAAGATCAGATTTGGCCAAAATGGTAGCCTCACTGAAGAAAATAGCTCCTTAAAAATGAGAATTGGACAAGTGGAAGTTAATGGCTCCATGAGACATCAAGAAATAATAAATCAAAGCCAACAGACTGAAAATATAGGAGAAAATGTGCAATATCCCATAGGAAAAACAACTGACCTGGAAAACAGATCAGAGAGAGGTTGAAATGAGAATTATTGGACTGCATGAAAGCTATGATAAAAAAGAGCCTGGACATCACATTTTAAGAAATTATAAAGGAAAACTACCCTAGGGGGTAAATTGGAAACAAAAATAATCTATTGATCACAAATTGAGAACTCCTAGGACTATGACAGTCAAATTCCAGAGCTCCCAGGTAAAGGAGAAAATAGTGCAAACAGCCAGAAAGAAATAATTCAAGTAATTGAAATACTGTGGAGCTCTAATATCACACAAGATTTAGCAGTTACCACTATGGAGTGGAGGGCTTAGAATATGATATTCTGGAAGGCAAAGGAGCTAAAATTACAACCAAGAATTGCCTACCTAGTAGAACTGAATATAATCCTACAAGGGAAAAATGAATATTTAATGAAATAGAGAATTTTCAAGCATTCCTGATGAAAAGACAAGAGCTGAGTAGAAAATCTGACAGTCAGACATAACACTCAAAAAGAGCATAAAAAGGTAAACATGAAAGAGAAATCATAAGGGTTTCAATAAGGTTAAATTATTTACATACCTGCATGGGAAGAAGATACATGTAATCTCTAAGAATTTTATTACCATTAAGACAGTTAGAAGGGGTATACTTAGACACTATGGGTATGAGTCTATATGCTGAGATGATCTCAAAAGAAAAATGGAAGGGTGAGAAAGAGAGATGCTTTGGGAGGAGGGGGAAGGAAGAGGAAGAATTGAGACAATTATCTCATATAAAATGGGCATGCAAGGTAGAGTTTTTACAATGGAGGAGAAAACATGGTGGGGTGGGGTGAGGAGAGTGGGCAATACTTAAACCTCAGTCTCATATGAACTGGTTCAGAGGGAAGAACACAGAGACTTTGGTATAGATAGTCATCTTATTCAACAGGGAAACAGGACAAGAAGGATCTAAGATAAAGGGAGGAGGTGATGAGATGAAGGGTAGATAAATGAAGGCAGTGGTCAGAAGCAAAATAGACTTTTGAAAAATGTTAACATTTTATATTTTTTCCCAATTACATGTAAAAATAAGTTTAATCTTCATTTCTTACACTTTTGAGTTCACAATTCTCTTGTAATTCTCTCTCCCCTCTCCCATCACTGAAAAGGCAAGAAATTTGGTAAAAGTTATACACATGTGTAGCAGCAAGCACCCCGGGCGTCCTGTCCTCAGGGTTTGCCGCCAATACAGGTTCTTGGATCTGCTTTGTTAAAGGAAAGCAACTCAAAATGGGTTAACAAGCTTACTTTAATCAGTCAGACATATATCGTTTACCTTGTTCAGGAGAAAAGGTCAGCACCCTGAACCTCAAAGTATACAGGCATAATTATCAAGACAGAAACATCAAGTAGACAGATTTCCAAACTGTCCATCCATTACATCCATACCCAGTCAACATCTGGGTTTCCACATTCTGGGTTTTTCAAAGCCGGGGGACTCTCAACAACGGCTTCCCAGAATTCAGATCAAATCACAGAACACTTCTCAAAGTGAGTCCCAAAACAAAGCTACACATCAGGGCTTATATAGCCTTCTCCTGGCTCAGAGAATGTAACAACCTTATTGACCCACTGGCCAATCAAAAAGTATCTACTGAAAAACAAGCCTCCCTCCCCAGGCTTCAGGTGCACGTTAGCCTAGGGGCAGGGTAGATCTTTAAAATTTACATTCGCATTACAACATGTAATAATGCAAAACATATTTCCATATTAGTTATGTTGTGAAAGAAAATACAGACAACCTCCCTGCCTCCTAATAAAGAAAATTAAAAAAAAAACACAGTTTGCTTTGATCTACACTTTGATTCCATCAGTCCCTTCTCTGGAGATGGATTGCATTTTCTATTATAGATCCTTCAGAATTGTCCTGGATTTTTGCATTGCTGGGAATAGCTAACTTATTCACAGTTGATCCCTGTACCATACTACTGAACATTGTGTACAATATTCTCCTAGTTCTGTTCACTTCATTTTGCATCAGTTCACGTAAATATTCACAGTGTTTTTGATACCTTTCTGATGATCATTTCTTTGTTTTTCTCCTAATAGTGTTTTTTTCCAGTTATACATAGTGTTCAACAGTCATTTTTGTAAGATTTTAAGCTCCAAATTTTTCACCCTCCCTTCCTTCTGTCCACCCTCCCCAAGACAGCAATGAATCTGTTATAGGTTACATTTGCACAATCACGTTAAACATATTTCCACATTAGTCACGTTGTGAAAGCAGAATCAGAACAAAAGGAAAAAAATCATGAGAAAGAAAAAAACAACAACAAAAAAGTGAAAATTGTATGCTTTGATCTGCATTCAGGCTCCATGGTTTTTCGTCTGGATGTGGATAGCACTCTCTATTATGAGTCTTTTGGAATTGTCTTGAATATTTGTATTTCTGGGAAGAATTAAGTCTATCATAATTGATCATCACACAATGTTGCTGTTACTGTGTACAATGTTCTCTTGGTTCTGTTCACTTTGCTCAGCGTCAGTTTGTGTAAACATTTCCAGGTTTTTTTTAAATCTACCTGCTCATTATTTCTTATAGAAAACTAGTATTCCATTATATTCATATACCACAATTTATTCAGCCATTCCCCAATTCACAGGCATCTCCTTGACTTCCAACTCTTTGCAACCATAAAAGGAGGGGCTATAAACAAACATTTTTGTACATATAAGCACTTTTCTTTTTTCTTTGCTCTCTTTGGGATACTGACTTAGTAGTGGTATTGCTAGATCAAAAGGAATGCATGAAGGGTATACCCAGTTTTATAGCCCTTTAGGCATAGTTCCAAATTGTTCTTTAGAATGGTAGGACCAGTTCACAACTCCACCAATGGTGCATTAGTGTTCCAATTTTTCTACATATATATTCTACAGGATTTCAAAAGGCGTGAGCTTGGTTGTGGGGTGGGAGTGGGGAGGTTTTCTAGGTATTGGCAATGGCATGACCAGCAGAGAGTGGTGATAAATTCTGGGCTATGTTTAGGAGATGCTAAGTAATAACTAATGCTCATATAGCTATTTAAGGTTTGCAAAGAATTTTGCACGTGTAGTATATCATTGCAGTATGCCCCCATCCCCATTATGCATGTCTCCTTTGGGCCTCTATTCTCTTGGAATGTACTTGGTTGGCATTCCAATCAAGTGTGTGGAAGTTCAGTGTGGGCCTACTTTCAGGAATACATAATGGGGCAGGGTTGCATTTGATCCATTTGATCCTAACAGCAACCTTGAGAAGTAGGTGCTGTCATTATCATTAATTTACAGTTGAGGAAACTGAAACAGACCAAGATTGAGTGACTTCCTCAGGGTCACACAGTTAGTAAGTGTCTGATTTTTATTCAGGACTGAGTTTGAACACAGGACTTTCTGACTCCAGGCTCAAAAGCTCTGTCTGAATTATCTTGCTGCCTCTAGAGAGTGGGAGTTGAAGGTTTTGAAAGAATGGGGTGATGTGATCAGATCTGGGCATTACCAGAAGATCCCATAGGGCTGCATAAACCCCTTCCTATGTAAAGCCTTCTCTATCTGCATCTTTAGAACTTGGCCCAGCTACTTCCTTTGAGCTTTCTACACCCCACCATTTCTCATTATGGTCTCTCCACAGGGTCTCTGTGGCTGTCCAATGGAATTTGGCCTCCAGAAGAAAAGGGTAACAATTACAAAAAGGCCTTATGTGTAAAACCTTATGTGAAGAAAACTTCCTAATGATTAGAGCAATGGCAGAGTGGGATTGAATGCTACATTGGAAGGAGTGGGATTTCCCTTCACTGGAGTTCTTAAAACAAAGGCTATGTGACAGCTGGTCAGCAATGGAGAGGGGATTTTTGTTCAGTTACATGTTGCTCTTGATCAATCCAACTAGACCTTAGTCATTACCAGAACTAAGGATGAGACCTTAATCATTACTGGAAACCATAAATGTGGGTTGTTAAAATACTCATATCACTGTATTCCAATATAATTGGTTCCCTTTGTAGTTCTATGTGTTTCATTTTATGCTTCATGGACATATCTGAAAGTCTGGTGAAGTCTGTGGACACACTTCCCAGAATTATGTTTGCTTTATGCACAAGATGCCCCGTCCCCCAATTCCAGACATTTTTTCTGGATGTCCCCCATACCTGGAAAACTCTCCCTCTGCATCTCTGCCTCCTGGTTCCCTTCAAGTCCCAGCTAAAATCCTAATTCTAGTGTCTTTCCTCTGCTGATTATTTCCAATTTATCCCATATATAGTTTTTACTTAGTTATTTGCATGTTATTTCCCCCATTAGATAGAGAGGTTCTTAAGAGCAGAGACTCTTACCTTTCTTTGCACCCCCAGAACCTAGCATAATGTGTAAATGCTTATTGGCAGACAGGACCAACTGATTTTGTCTGAGATAGTCCCGTAGTTTCCCGTCTTTCTTGTAAAGTGTTGCTCAGCCATTCCCCAATTGACAGGCATCTCCTTGATTTCTAATTCTTTGCAACCACAAAAAGAGGGGCTACAAATATTTTTATATTCATAGGCACTTTTCTTTTTTCTTTGATCTCTGTGGGATACAGACTTAGTAGTGGTATTTCGAGGTCAAAGGGAATGCACAAAGGATATACCCAGTTTTATAGCCCTGTAGGCATAATTACAAATTGTTCTTTAGAATGGTAAGACCAGTTCACAACTCCACCAATGGTACATTAGTGTTCCAATTTTTCTACATCTATACAGCAACCAATGATGGAGCCCCAATGAAGATGTTTACTAGATAAGTACTGGTGCATAGATTGGGACCCAGGTCTTGTTAGAACAGTGCCAAAGTTTCAAAAAGCATCCTGGGAAGAAGAGAGGACAGGAGAAAGCAGAGCTGAAAAATGCATACTGTGCTCTGTCAGGGAACTTTGGGATTTTCCCTTATCCTTTGGCAAGGTTTGATTTCAGGTACTGATGCAGAATCACAAGGTTTCATTATTCCTGCTGCTGCTTAATTTGGGATTCAATAACTTCTGGGTTCTTGAGACCTCACACCTTTTGGGAGAGGAAGTAATGTTCCTATATGGAGTAACTGTGATTTCCAGTCCTGAAGACACAACTCCAGACTGTGCTGGTGGATAAATTGTTATTCTCCCTTTTTTTCTTCCCTAGTTTGACTCTAGGTCCAAAGCCAGAACTGGGTTAGGCTCATGGTTTTTTAATCCTTCAGAGTTAAGAGGAGTTGATTTAGTTCACTTGGAGAGTCAAATGATGGGAGTGTCTTCTGATACTTTCTTCACATTAGAAATAAAGTATATACGTACATTTCCCCCCCTTGTATTTGAGGTCATGTGTCATAGTTTGACCTTAGCCAGGAATTCAAAGCAGGGATGGGGACTTAGAGTATTTTGTAAGTAGTCTAAACCAAAAGCCAAGTAAGCTCTTCAGTGAAAGTTTGAAAGATCTGTCCCATTCTGTTTACCTTTAATTTACATGGGAACAGGAGTTTAGTTCTGGGGGTTGACAGGGAATGATCTAAATAGTCTTGCTTAATTTTTTCTCCTCATCTGTAAAATTAAGTTAATAATTTAAATTAAGTTATTAAGTTAATAATTAAAAGTACGATGCTTATTATCCCCTTGTGGGTAGAGAGATATTTTGAACCAGATGCAGGCTTGAGATTAGAATAAAATGAGATACTCACAGATCACGTAACATTTAACAAAAGTTGTTTACTCAACAATAACTTGGAAAGGATATCCAGCAAAGATGCACCATTGGTTCACTTGGATACATGTATACCTGCTTATTTTGGAGATAAATGATCAGGAGGGTATATATGTTGAGGCAAACAGCAATGAGATGTCCATGAAGCCTGAGGAGCCCTGACTTCTTGAGTGCTAGGCTTTTATACCTTAGGCAAATGGAAAGCCATATCAATGCTTTCAACCTTAGTCTCCTAGACCAATTAAATCGCACATATGCCTTTTTAAGGAAAAACTAACCTGTATGACAGGGCCTTATTAGATGTTGCAAAACTAGCCTGGGCTGGACTCCCTAATTGTTGTTTCTACCAAATCCCATCCAGTTCCAACAGGGGTTTTGGAGGGAGTCTTCTGCTATTTAAATGGCTTCAGACCTGTAACTAGACAACCCTAACTTTGGGGATGTGAGAAACTTGGAGTAGGACTGGTAGTTGTCGTTCAGTTATTATATCCAACTCTTCAGACCCCATTTGGGGTTTTCTTAGCAAAGATCATGGAGTGGTTGCCACTTCCTGCTCCAGCTCTTTTACAGAAGAGGAAACTGAGGCAAACAGGGTTAAGTGACTTGTCTAGGGTCACACAGCTAGTGTCTGAGGCCAGATTCAAACTGAGGAAGATGAGTCTTACTGAATCTAGGCCTGGCACTCTATCCACTGTACCACCTAGCTGTCCTGACAGGGCTAGAGGAACCAGACAGCAAGTGATGTACCAGCTGCCCCTGGAGACATCAAGTATACAGGGGAATGAACAGGCAGGGCAACAAAGATCAGAAATCTCAAGTTTTGTCCTGAATCTTAATGAACCTTAATGTTGGATGATACCTCATCTTTGGTTCACATCAAATGATACAAAGTGGACATGAGGAGAAGTATCGCCAGGTACATCTGGACCATACCACAGATGCTGCCGTTTCTAGCAGTCACCGATCCTCACCAGAGGCCAGGTTCAGCCTTGGGAAGGTCCCTGAGATGTCCCAGGGGCAGAGTGCATACAGAGACTTACTCCCTACCAACACCCCCTCCGTTCTTCTCAGTCCAGCATCCCTGAGAGCCCCAAGGAGATTGGGGGTTGGCAAAGCCAAATCTTTGCCCTTTTAGAGGTCTCTGCTGAGGGCCTTCCGTCTTTTTCTTTGGGAGTTACGTAGTTCTACAGAGAAAGTTTCACCCTCCCCACAGCTTTAGAAAGCAAGGCACCTCCCCAAAGTAGTACTCCTTGTGCCCCCAAAGTAAGATACCTTCCGGCGGTGTCATCCATGGTCCTTGGGGATAGGACAAATATGAGGTTGGCCATTGGGAAGAAATGCGCAGGTGCCATTGTTTCAGATTACAAAAGCCCATGATGAGTCTGCTTATGCTGTTCTAGTGCCCATTCTACTCGGCCCCACGTACCTTCTGGTATCCAGTGTAGGCACCTGTCACTCTACCTGCTGCTGGTGTCCCCAGGCTTGGCATTATTGCCCCTCATTGACCCACCAAACCTGTGAAATGGAGAATGGCCACAAAACCAGCACAATGATATTGTTCAACTTATTGTAGCCCTTGGTAAGCTGCCAGGCGCTATCTGTCTTCCTCACCAGGCCTCTGCACTGTCCAACCAATGCCCTCAAAGCACATATAAAATATTATAGTCCATGCCAATACCCAATCTTTTTGGAATGCAGGCCAAACATATAAGTAGAAGCGATTTTTAAAAGCTCAGATGTTAAATGGCAGAGTCATGGTTTTAGAAGGTTTTTAGAAGGCACATCTAAGGTCAAATATTCCAGTTACTTGCAAACCGGGGGCCACATATCTCAAGAAAGCTCTGGGAAAAATCCAGGAGTGCAATGAATGAACTCAAAGTTGGGAAGATGGATTACATCTTTGAGGTTCATTTCCAAGATCACCCCATCAACTCTTTTGCCAATTATCACTGAGATTCTCCCTTTCTCAATAACACTGTAGGCTCACAAACTTTTCCCTTCTGTACAAGGTGTCAGGCCCCCAGGTTTGTGTGAGGGCAAGTTATAACATAACCACAACCTCAGTATTCACCGCTACTGCACAGATTCTTCTGAGAAAAACCTTCTCCACCATATAGATCCAGATCTTCTCCCATCCTTCCTCCCTTACTTCAACCCCCAAAACCTTATGACTCTGGCAGGTGCCCCTCTGTTTGACTCTGGGCTCCAGAAAAGTGACTCAAATTTTCTGACCTTTTTCTGTGATAACAACTGGTTGTTAATTCTATATTGCTTAATAGATATTTAAATGTACACATACACACACTAAGTAATCTGCATGACCCTGGGCAAGTCATATCACCTGTCTACCTTGGTTTCATCATCTGTAAAATGGGGGTTAATAATAACACCTAGTTCCCAGCATTGTTGTGATGGTAAAACGAGGCAATCCTTATAAGACTCCTAACACAGTGCCTGCCTTGTTTTATCTTTCCTTCCTTCCATTTCATGAAAGTCACAATCAGCAAGGATATCACATTGCTCCATATAGGCAAAGTTTCCCTACCTCAGCCTCATCCAAGCAGGTGCACTGGTCAGAGCATGTGACAAGCCTGAAGGAGAGTCTTCCTGTGCTGGCTTCAGTATTGACATCATGGATTTCCCTGGACCAATGAAGTGACATTTACAGTTTCACTACCTTTCTTAGGGAAAGACTAGCCTGGCCTACATGGTAGACACTTCAGAGGATGTTTTGAGGATTGCCATTCCTCCTCACTCCCTCAAAGGAGCCATACTTTGTACTTAAGTGGAAAAAGGAAAGGAGGGGGGGAAAGAACATCAGGAAAATGCACCAGCACATCAATCAATTCTGTCAGCATATGCCTTGTTCAACACAGGCCCCAAATCTGTTAAGAACTATAAGGGTGAATTTGGGACTCAACGTTTTAAGAATGAATGTTAAAAATTGTTTTTACATGTAACTGGGAAAAGCAAAATAGTAAAGAAAAGAAAAGAAATTTTTAAAAAATATAAGGGTGGAGGGGGTTAGGATCAAACAATTAGCCCCCTTCACTTATAGTAACTATAGACTGTTGTCAGGTCAATCACCAAAGGCATCTAAAGCAGACATGAAAAACCCTTGATCCATTTGGAATAAAAGCCATTAGATGAAAAGAAATGGAGGCTTAGTCACACCTTTGGGGGGCATTTATAAAACAGTCAACTTGGATCCTAGTGTTCTAGTATCTGGCCAGCCTAGAGAAGACTCAGAGCTTAGCCTCAGAAAGGGGAGATACTTGGGGGAAGGAGGTAAGAGGGAGGAGGAGGAGAGCCTCTGTCTTCTCCTTCCTCCATCTCAACCAGAGAATGACCTTGTGAACTTTGAAAAGGTTTGGACAACCCACGGCAGCTTCCTGGCAACTTCCCCAGAACCTCTGGCAGCAGTCTGAATTGTGATTCAAGGACAAGCTAGATATACTGAGAAAAGACATATTCAGGATTCTGAGAGGAGCCTAGCAATAAATGACACCATGCTTAAGAGAAACCCTATGAGGTGTCCATGGAAAGAATAGACTTCTAATAATCAGGAGACATGACTTTACCCCTTTGCTATAGTATCTTTATAGATCTGAATCTGTATTTCCCTAAATTCTGTCTGTACCGGTGGGAGAATGTCATAGACTTGAAGGGATATTTGTTTCTTTCTCCACTTAATAGTATTTTATTTTTTCCAATTACATGTTAAGATAGTTTTCAACATTCACTTTTAGAAGATTTTGAGTTCCAAATTTTTTTTATTCCTCCCTCTTCCCCCCACTCCCCAAGATGGCATGCAATCTGATATAGGCTGTAGATATACAATCATATTAAATATATGTCCACATTAGTTATGTTGTGAAAGAAGAATGAGAACAAAAGGGAAAGACCACAAGAAAGGGGAAAAAAACAAAATAGTGTGTTTCAATTTTCATTCAGACTCCATAGTTCTTTCTCTGGATGTGGATGTGAATCTTTTGGAATTGTCTTGGATCATTACGTTGCTGAGAAGAGCTAAGTCTATCAAAGTTGGTTGTCACAAATGTTGCTATTACTGTGTACAATGTTCTTCTGGTTCTTCTCATTTCACTTTGCATCAGTTCATGTAAGTCTTTCCAGGTTTTTGAAAGGGATATTTGGGACCAAGTGTTCTTACTATGTCTCCTTAGGAAATTCTTCAAACTAAATGCTAATTCAGCCTGACTGGCTAATTGGTATCGCCTGACTGGTAATCATTGGGGGCAGCACACTTCGGGTGGGTGGGGTCTTGTGAGCTATTAGAAAAAAACCCAAAGCTTCTTTGGGCTATCCCTAGAACTCATAAGGGGACATATAACAGCTGTCTCCTGAACACTCATTCTCCCAATCCAAGGGTGGGTTGGAAGATAGAGCCCCAGAATCTATGCTACTGAATATAGGCATATGAACTCTCATATTCTCTTTTTCAGAGCCTAGCTTGATCATTATAATTAAACAATGTTCAATCAGTCTTGATGTTTTAATTCATCTTTTCCATTTACATTTTTCAAGTCATTGTGTATCTATCCTGTTCCCTTGGTGGACCAAATAGACCTTTTAGCCAGTGTCTTAACCTAATTCCAAATTGTTTTCCAGAACTGTTGGACTAATTCATAATTCTTTCAGTCACTGTCAATGTGCTAACAATACTGGATATTCCCCTTTTATTATTTTTGCCTATTTGCTGGCCTTAAGATTAAGCCTCAGAGTTCATATGTGCAATTGTCTTATAATTAGTGATATAGGGCAGTTTTTTGTATGATTGATAACAGTCTGCAATTCTTCTTTTGAGAACCCTTTGTTCATACCCTTTGATCAGTGTCCATGTGAAATAGATGTTGTTCTATTTTATTTGTATTAGTTCCTTATACATCTAGAAGTACAGACAAAAGTGACTTAACAGTGAATGAGAAAGTGACTGCTTTTTGACAGAAACTCATGCTATGGAGACAGCATTCTGAAAATGAGCGACTGGCGTGGGATTTTTGTTTCTGAAAAGGATGTCGCTTATAAAAAAAATACATGTTGAAAATTTACATTTTAATGTATTTGAAAATATTACAAAGGATATGTTTTCCAAAGTATGTATGTTCCCTGGATTTTAAACCTATTTATTAAAAATACAGAAGTGCAGGAAGTTCACATTAGTTTGCAAGAATGGTTGATATGGAGAGATGGGAATTTACTAACTCCATTTCAGCAAAAGACTGCATAATTGGTGGATAGGATTGAAAAATGGTGATCATGACTAAGACACTTCTTTGCAATAATATATCTCTTAGTTCAGTAGTTGGGAGACACAATCCAACTCCTTTGTACCACATCAGGCTCTGGGGAGTGGAAGGAAATTAGAATCATAGTTTAACTCAATTACTATAGAGCATAGTCCCAGTTCCATGTCCAAATTCCCTTCCTTCCCACTGAGAAAAGCAAAAACTGATTTTGCATGTGATTTCACTGTAATTAATTCTGTCCTGGTATTGGTTAAATCATGGTTCTTTGTCTCTGAACTTAGTTCAGAATTCAACTGGCCCGAAATGAGTTCAGTTTAGAAATCCAGCTCTCCTACTAACCATTGTTCTATTCTTGCCTCAAAAAAAACTGTTATCCTTGGGAGATGTGGGTGGATACCAGGGAGTCTGGTCTAGAATGTTTATAACACCGAGTTATCCTTTGAGGATGACTAGTTTGCTTTCCAAAGAAGTCTGGGTTGATATCTCTAACTTGGCAGGTGGACTCAAACAATGAACTTTTTCTCAGTCATAGGAGGAGGTTATTGCTAGCCCCTGACTCCCAGATTCCAGCCAATCATATTTCTCCCCACACCTCAATTTATTTAACCAGTTATTTTGTCCTCAACTCCATGACATCACCCACCCTAGAACCAATTGTATTACTTTCCTGTCTACCCTGTTCTAACCTAATAAAAATGAGCTAAGTCTTCATCTTGGGGTCTTTGCCCTAAACTGAGGCAGTCATTGACCTGCTTTATTAATAGGTAGCACACCTGCTACTAAACTATTATCTTGTATGGAGGAAACGTGCCTCAGTCTACCTTTGTTGAATTTCCCTCATGACACCACCCATGCAGGATGCAGTCACAGACATTCTGGCTTCTCAAAGCTTCTCTGTCAGGGTGGTTGGCTGTACCATCCTTCCAGAAATCCTGACTCCAAGGGCATTAGCTCAAATTCCAAGGTCCCATGAGGATCATGGAACCGAAAGCTAAGGACAAACAACCCAGAACAGAAACCAACATCCCCAGATCCATTTCTTGGAGGCAGGGTGATAGAGAGAGAACAAGGAAAGGAAGTTCTCCTCTTATGGGTTCAGTTCATGACACTGACAGTATGGGTGAATGATCAGTCTAGTCTTTAACGATACAAAAAAATATTCTATTTTGAATATTGGAAAAATAAGAAGTTTTAAAACTAAGAAGTTCCTAGAAATAATGCTGCCCATGACCATTTCTCTACAATTTTAGGTTGTCTAAAAATGGAACAACACATTAAAAAGTTCAGTGTGACAGAGCTGTGATTTTCATTATGAAGAAATAGAACTTCTACCATAAACAGAGCCATGGTCTTTGAGTGACTACTAAGGAAGAAAGAATGTATCACAGTTAAGTAAATCATCTGTTTGTTTTTATTGAAGAACAGCACGAGTGGTACACTTTAGAAAAATGCATGTTCCGAATTGTCTACTCCTTGGTATTTAACATATCATAGGGCATGAGAGATCTGTAAGACAAGCTTAGCTGTAAATAATCCTGATTGCTCTGGGTTTAATTCTGGGCTGTTTCTTTGAAGAATGCTAGGTGGAGGCTTGGAAAAGACCTCTGGGGCTATCTTATCCAATTCCTTACGTTTTAGAGATGAAGGATTTAATTCCAGGAAAGCTCAGTGACTTATTCAGGGGATAACCATCATAGGCGGGATTTCATTCCAAATGTCTTGTCTGCAGAACCACTGTGTTTTGCTCACACGGCCTCTGGCATACGGTCAATGGCAACAGTATGACACAGACCATCACTTGGCTTTCCTTGGTTACAGTTTACTAAGGTGGAGGGAATTTTTAGGGTCAACGAGCCCCAATCTTTTACCTAGTCTGTGCCCAAAGGTTCAATTATTCATGACTTTGTCTGGACAATCCACTTAAAATTATGTGAATTCCCTGGGGAGCTTTCTCTCCTAGTAATTTCAGACATCCACAGGTGAACAATTGCTTCCTTTTCTAACTCATGTCGGTTGCTCCAATTTGATATCTAAACTATGCTTCTATTTAGAGGAAATTGTGTGTGAATTGGGGTTCTTACATGGTTGGCCTTACTTCTAGTACTGGTTAAGATTTATATGAAAGAACCTTTAACTATTTCTAGCAAACTTATTTACTAATGTTGACTAAGGATATGTAAATCAAGTTCTTCCTAGACAGGAGCTAATGCATTGCTGAATTGTTTCAGGAAGGTCATTTTGGCAATTTGTTTCTAGGAAGAAGTGCCTAAAAAGAGACTTTCATTGGAATTAAAAAAAATAGTAAAAGAAAGGAGAATTCCTAATTTGAAGGAAGATGAGCTTAGATGATCTTATATGTAGTTCCGGTATCTAACAGGCTTTCTTGTTGGGATAGCAGCCAATCTATGGAGCAAATAAATCAATACTAATTAGTAAATGAAGCCACCAGTCTCATTTGATAGATTGTTTCAATGGATAAGACTCATTTTAAGCACAAAGAAAGGTAAATTGGAATAAATGATCACAAAAAATTCTGAATCAAAATACAAGCTTTGCAGCACTCATTTGAGGAGACCATCCTAGGAAATAGAATCTTTAATTTCCAAAGGAAATTAAAGTCTCAGAGAAAATGATATCCAATTGCCCTACCTTATTTTTTTTCAAATTTTTTCTAATTACATGTAAAAAAATTTAAGTTCCAAATTTTCTTTCTTCCTCCTTGCCCTCCCCATTGAGAAGGCAAAGCAATTTGATATCAGATATACATGTACAATCATGTCAAACATATTTCCACATTAGTCATGTTGTAAAAGAAAACACATACCAAAACAAAACAAAAATACTCAAACCAAACCAATCCCAAGAAAAATAAAGTTTTTTTTTTAAAGTATACTTTGATCTGCACTCAGACTCCATCAGATCTTTCTCTGAAGGTAGATAGCATTTTTCATCATGAGTCCTTTGAAATTTTAGATCATTGTATTGCTGAGAGTAGCTAAGTCATTCACAGTTTATCATCTGACAATATTGCTATTACTGTGTACAGTGTCTTCCAGGTTCTGCTCGCTTCACTTTGTATCAGTTCATATAAGTCTTCCCAGATTTTTCTGAAACTATTCTGCTTGTCATTTCTTATACCACAATCATATACAACAACTTGTTTGCTATTTCCCTTTTTTTTTGCCCCCACAAAAAGAGCTGTAAATATTTTTTTATACATATAAGTCCTTTTCCCTTTTTAAAAAATCTACTTTGGACAGAGACCTAGTAGTAGTATGCTCAAAGGCTGTGTTCAGTTTTAGAGCTCTTTGGGCATAGTTCCAAATTGTTCTTTGATTGCTGGATCAGTTCACAACTCCAGCAACAATGCATTAGTGCCTCAATTTTTCCCAAATCCCTCCAACATTTGTCATTTTCCTTTTCTGTCGTATTAGCCAATCTGATAGATGTGAGGTGGTACCTCAGAGTTCTTTTAATCTGCATTACTCTAATCAGTAGTGATTTAGAGAATTTTTTCATATGACTATAGATAGCTTTGATTGCTTTGTTTGAAAACTGCTTATTTGTATCCTTTGAGCATTTATAAATTGGGGAATGAGTTAAATTCTTATAAATTTGACTTAATTCTCTATATATCTGAGAAATGTTGACCTACCTTATTAGATTACCTAAGATATTCTGTACCCATTTGCTCTTTGGATCCACACATATTTTTTTCATATCCTTCAATAAGAACCTAAACAAACAAACAAACAGAAAAAAGAAATCCTCAATATGTTCCTTTCTAATCCTAAATGCCCCACCTTTGTCCAATGATAATTTGATGAGGGTGAGACAAGGTGAAATTGAATGATGGGCTAGACTTTGGGCTGTGGATTGTAGCAGATGGTCAGGAGATGATAAAAAAAAAGATGTTTTCTATGAACTATTTATGAAAATCATGGAGAAGGATGTGAGCAGCACAACACAGCACTAAGCCTTTATCTGAGGGCTGTTGTGCCTCCTGTCAGTGCCATTAAACAATTGTTCTGTGTGTGTGTGTGTGTGTGTGTACATACAGTAGTTATCCCTTCCACATTGCAACTTTCCCCATTGCAATTGCAATGTATCATGAGCTGGCATAAGAAATTAAATAGGAATTTTTGGGGAGTTTTGTGGAAGCTGCAGAGAGCACACCAAGGCCAACAGACAGTACAGGAAAAAGTATAGAGAATCAGAAATGCATAAAAATATATATGTATAGTATCATATAATATCAACATATTTTATCTTTTAATACCATGATAATTCAGACTTCTCTGGTATGAAGAGAAGGCCAAAAAATTTCATGTAGATTTTCCAGATCCAGGGGGTGCTATGCCTCTAAACCCCATGATGTGGAAGGGATAATTGTCTATACATACATATACATATATACACAAAAAGTCCATTTTTCTTTTGTTAAAGTGGCAGTCAAGGAGAAGGCAGGTTCTTAGTAGATTATAAGCAAAAAGGACTAAGATTTCCAGAGTCATGGAAGACATGCCAAAGAGATAAGCACTACGGGGAAGTAGTATTTGCATGAAATGTTTGGAGAATCATAGAATATGGGACCTAGAAGCAGTCCAAGCCTGTCACTTCAGATCCATTAGTTTTCATAGAGTCAGATTGAATGGTGCATGGGAAGTCAGTGGTCAAGCCCCTCACTTTCCTGATGAAGAAACTGAAGCCAGAGGAATTAAGTGGAAAGCTTGGAGGTCAACCTTGTCATGGTACAGATGAGGAAGCTGAGACCCATAGGGGATGAACAACTCATCCGAAGTCTTACAACTTGAAAGTGGGGGAGTTAGGATTTGAACTAAGGTCTCCTGACTTGAGTGTTCTCAAGAAAGTAAATGCTTTGCTCCATTGTGTAGACCAAGAACTATACCCTAGCTCTGCCACTCTCTCTGTGGGTCAAGGCTGCCCTTTAATGGCAGATGCAAGTCAACCAATTGCTGAACTATCCTTGAAGTCTTTCTGATCAGCTCAAGCCTATGCTCTGTTGTTATAGCCTCCTAGAACCAAGGGGCACCTACAACTGAAGGGCATCCCCTCGATTTCCAAATCTTTGCCGCCACAAAGAAACTGCTAGAAATGATTTTGCATGTATAGATTCTCTTCCTTTTTCTTTGATCTCTTTGGGATAGAGACCTAGCAGTGGTATTGCTGGATCAAGGGATATGCATGGTTTTATAGCTCTTTGGGTATAACAACAGTATTATTCTCCAATGTTTGGGTGGATCTGTGATCACACTGGTGTGGGTACCACTGCCAAGAACCAATCAATAAGCACTAATCAGTGCCTACTACTTTCTGGTACATTGGATAGTAGGAAAGAGTGAGTTTTGATGGAACTCAGGACTATTTATTTATTTAGAGGGGGGAAGGCGGAGCAGTTGGGGTTCAGTGACTTGCCCAAGGTCACATGGCTAGTAAGTATTAAGTGAGGCTGAATTTAAACTCAGGTCCTCCTGACTCCAGGGCCAGTGCTCTATTCACTGAGCCACCTAGCTGCCCCCAACTCAGGACTATTTAGCAAACAGCACCAGATAACACTGAGAAATTTCCCCTTTCCTGCATCAGAGAATAGTGAGGAAAAAAGAAACCTCCAAGCCTTGAGGTGGATGACAAAAGATAAGTAACCTTTAAAAAAGTCTTTGCATTTGGAGGCATGCAAGAGAAGATCAGCTACAATTGACCTCATTTTACTTAATGGAATTAGGAGAAGGGAAATTTATTTTCTTACTTGCAACTTACATCAGTTCAATATTTTTGCAACCATCCTTAGGTGGAATGACAGTAATATTCACAATTTTGTGTAAAGGGATGGCCTCAGATGACAGCTTCAGGCATGAACAGCTGTTGTTGCCATGTGTGGTCTCTGGAACAACTACGGCTATAAAAAAAATACCCCAAAGCATCCAATTTATTCTGATAATTATGAATTGTAAATTACATGTTAAAGGAATGAATTATATCCTGGATAGTCCAAAAATTAGAAATGTTATATTTCTTGCTTCCTCTTGGTTTTAAACTGACTGAGACAAGCCTAGGCATAATTTTTTTTTATAAAGCAATTGGGGTTAAGTAACTTGCTCAAGGTTACACGGCTAGTTATTTTGTGTGGGTGTTAAGTATCTGAGGCCAGAACCGATCCCGGGTCCTCCCGACTTCATGGCTGGCGCTCTTACTCACTGCACCACCTGGCCGCCCCTCTAGGCATAATTCTTAAAGTAGTAATTAAAAAAAAAACTTTAGATGAAAAAAAATAACTCCTCTAGGTACTCTACTTTGTCAAGTTATCCAACCAACTATATTTATGGGCATTATAGTTAAAAATTTCCTGTCAAAGTATAATCCCAAACAGTGAGGTTATTATGTTTTAATTCTTGATATGTTGTATAGGGTTATATCATTTCTCTAGGAATACTTTATGAAGATATACTTTAGGTTTATCATCAGACAATAAGATTTACTCATAATTTTCTAAAACTCTAGACTATTTTCTCCTTATTCCCTTTTTCACACTTTTTTTTGATAGTATTACACTTCTTTTACAATAAAGCAAATGAACCCAAGTGAACCAATTTGCATAAGCATAACATGTAATTCAAAACATTCCATTTGGGCTGTTATAAAGGGTGCCCCAAGAGCAATGAGGTGCAACTGAAAATTCCAATGACTAAGTATGGAGATACTGCTGTTTCATGGTGGTAGATGATTTTGGGGTCTTGCTCCCTTCCTGACTTCTTTCTCCTTCATCTTCAAAGGGAATTCTCCTGGAGTCTAAGCCACTTTCTGATACACCTTGAACCCTAGGAGAACCTAATTCATTTTAGTTTGAACTGAATAGTATTCTATTCAGTGGGGCAGCTGGGTGGCAGACCCATCTCCTTGAGTTCAAATCTGGCCTCACACACTTAGTAGCTAGGTGACCATAGACTAGTTACTTAACCCCATTTGCCTCAGTTTCCTAGAGAAGGAAGTGGTGTAACCACTTCACCATCTTTGCCAAGAAATTCCTTGAAATGGTGACATGAAAAGTAGAACACAATTGAACAATAACAAAATTCTGTCTAGCAATGGAGCGTGACCTGACTCTAAATACATCTTGCTTAGCCAATTTTAATTTTTTTCCCCCTGAAGGGATACTCAGAAAAATAGAAATGAGAACTCTTACCATAGCCTGAGGAGTTGATGATGGCCAGCAGCAGACCCAAGAGCAGAGGTGCAGCAGTGAATGCCATCCTGACTTGGCAAGGAGGAGTCAGACTTGAGTAACAGGTCTGAATCTCTTCTGTGTTCTTGTTGGGACCAGAGCATCCTATTTATTTGCACAACTGAGGATCCTCCCACCATCCAGGTTCCCAGTGGGACAGCTGAGTCATCAGTCTTTGAAGTCTACACATGTCATTGCTTAGCTGGCTTTTTCACGGGCTTCATGACATTGCTTCGGGTCATTGTCAACATGAGTTACCATTATTGTTTTTTATTTTTTACATAGATTGTGTCTCCCTGAAGTATAGCAGGAAGTTCTAAAAAAAAAAAAAGAAGGAAGAGTTTAAGGAAAGAAAGCAAGAGAGCTATTGAAGAGTAGATTTGCAATTTCATGTGCAATCATCTTTTTTATTCAACTATGTGATGGAAATGCATGTTTTATTCCATAAATTCAAAATAAAATACATTTAAATAATAAAAAAGAGAAATTTAAACATTCAGCCCCCCGTGCCTAGTATAGCAAGTGAATGTATGTAGTGAGGGAAATTGGAAGTCTCTGATCAAGCCTTTTGACCACCTATTCAGACTTTGCCTAGAGGAAGCTTGGCCCAGTGGATAGAGTTCTAGGTCAGTAATAAAGAAGATCTGAGTTCAAATCAAGCCTTAAAACACTTACTAGGTATGTGACCCTGGGCAAGTCCCTTAACCTTGGTCTGAATTGTAAAGTGGGGATAATAACAGCTCCTATCTGCCAGGGTTGTTGTTATTGGCAGGATCAAAAGAAATAAAATTTGTAAAACTCTTTGCCAGCCAATTAGTGGCAATGATGAATCCCATGAAGTGATTACATTTATTCAAATTCACACAATTCAAAATTATGACTACATAAAATATAGTAATTGATTCACACCCAATAGAGTATGGAATGCAATTTCGACTAATGAGCCCACTTCATAAGTTTTATGGTGATCAGGACTTGACTGTATAAACACTAGCCATTATTAGTGTTAGTAAATTACTGGAATTGTTATTGTTGCAATATTACTGTTATAGTGGACAATGCCCATTCTCCCAGTCACATTTGTCCATCTCTTAGTCCAATAAAAGCCATTTTTTCCCCTCCATTTCCATTTCTATTGAAAATATCTAATGCCAATGATTGGAGGCATAACAGTTCTGTTACAGAGGTTAGGTGCTATGCTAGATAGGCCCTCCCATCCCACAGTTTCATAAACAGTTCACAAAAGGCATTTTTTAATTGCTTTCTGATCATCTGCTGGGCAGCTAGGTGGCACAGTGGATAGAGCGTAAGGAATACCTGAGTTCAAATCTGGCCTCAAACACTCACTAGCAGTGTGACCCTGGACAAGTCACTTAACCCATTTCCCTCAGTTTGCTCATCTGTAAAATGAGCTGGAGAACAAAATGGTAAACCGCTCTAGTTTCTTTGCCAGGAAAACCGCAAATGGAGTCATGAAGAATCAGACACAACCAAAAGACCATCTGTAATAATCCATGGCCCAAAGACTAGCCCATCATCTAATTTCACCATGTTTCACACTCACCAAATTGTCATTGGACAACGGTGTGGCATTTAGGATTGGAAAAGAACATTATCAGGATGTCTTTTTTCTTTCTTTTTTTTTTCCAGGTTCTTATTGAAGAATGGCTAAAGAAAAAATGCATGGATTCAAACAGGAAATAGGTAAACCCTGCCACAAGAAGTTAAATAGGGTGGGCCAGTTGGATATCATTTGTTTTCAGACTCAGAACATTGTTTGTTGGGAATTTAAGGACTGTTTCCCAGGCTGGTCTCCTCACAAGAGGACTGCAAAGTATGTATTTTGGTTTGGGAGCTTTTTGTGGTCATTTACTCCAATTTACCTGCCTGAGTGCTTCAAGTGAGTCCTATCCATCTGTAGCAGCAAGCACCCCAAGTGTCCTCAGGTTTTGCTGCCAACACAGGTTCTTGGATCTGCTTTGATAAAGGAAAGCAACTCAAAATGGGTTAACAAGCTCACTTCAATCAGTCAAACATGTATCGTTTACCTCATTCAGAGCAAAAAGGTCAGCACCCCGAACTTCAAAGTGTACAGGCAGAATTATCAAGACAGAAACAGATCAAGTAGACAGCTTTCCAAACTGTCCAACCATTACATCCATACCAAATCAACATCTGGGTTTCAACATCTGGGTTTTTCAAAGGGGGGGGGGGGGCGGGCTGCGCGCTCTGGACAACGGCTTCCCAGAATCCAGATCAAATCACAGAACACTTCTCAAAGTGAGCCCCCCAAAACAAAGCTACACATCAGGGCTTATATAGCCTTCTCCTGCCTCAGAGAATGTAACAACCTTTTGGACCCACTGGCCAATCAAAAAGTATCAACTGAAAAACAAGCCTCCCACCTCAGGCTCCAGGTGCCCTTTAGCCTAGGGGCAGGGAAGATCTTTAAATCTGCATTTCCATAACACCATCCCAAGGGTCTATCAGTGAGACTTTCTGTTTGGCTTCCCTCCTCTTATTTTGTTTTCTGATAGAGAAAAAAATATTTAGAAAAAAAGAGAAGCCTGTTATTCAGCTGTTGATTCATTTATTAATTAGTATGGATTCATTTGCTTCTTAGAAAAAAGGCTACCACATGAACCAGATGTGAATGTGCAGAGCCCATGTGTTCCATTGTTTTTCAGTCATGTCTGACTCTTTGGGACCCCATTTAGGATTTTCTTGGCAAAGATATCAGAGTGGTTTGACATTTCCTTCTCTAGCTCATTTTACAGATGAAGAAACTGAGGCAGACAGGGTAAAGTGTCTGGGTGAAGCGCAGGGTCCCACAGCTGGTAAGTGTCTGAGGCTGGATTTGAACTCAGAAAAAATGAGTCTCCAAATTCTAAGCCAAGTTCTCTATCTACTGTTCAACCTGGCTGCCTTGTAGAGACCCTGTCAAGATTCCAAGATTATCTGGGTTTCCCTTCCTCCCTGCTATGTATTCTCATTTCTTTTATTGATTTTTTTTATCCCAAAGACTCTTTTCAGACACTTCTTTCCTAGAAATGAATAGCCAAAATGACCTTTCTGAAGCAATCCAGAAATATTGGATTTTCTCAAGTGCTTGATTTACATATCCTTAGTCAACATAATAAATAAGTGTGTTAGAAACATTTAAGGGTTCTTTCATATCAAGACCATATGTAAGGCTAACTACACAAAAGTCTCAATTCTTATACTAAGACTTCATCTAAATGAAAGGGTAGCCTAGACATCACATTGGAGCAGTTGGCATGAGTCAGAAAGAGAAGCAAAGAATCTTTCTTCACCTGTAGATTTCCAAAATTTAGAAGAGAAAGTCAACCAGGGAATTCACATAATATTTTTGCCTTTTTTTTTGGCAGGCAATTGGGGTCAAGTGACTTACCCAAGATCATGGCTAGGATTTGTGTGTGTGTTAAGTGTCTAAGGCTGGATCTGAACCCAGGTCCTCCTGACTCCAGGGCCGGTGCTCTATTCACTTCACCACATAGCCACCCCAGAATTCATATAATTTTAATTGTTTTGTGTGGAAGAAGTAAATGAACCTCTCAGGCACACACTAAGAAAAGGGATTGGGGCTTGGTGACCCTAAAGATTCCCCAGACAATGGTCTGTGTTATGCTGTTGACTTTGACAATATGCCAGAGGCAGTGTGGCATTTTACATTGATTCTGCAGACAATAGACTCCAGGTGAAATGCCACCTTTGATGTTTACCCCCTGTGTAGCCTTGAATAAGTCACTGAGCCTTCCTGTGCTTCAGATCCCCATCTCTAAATTGCAAGGAATTGGATGAGATAGCCCCCAAGGTCTTTTCCAAGCCTCCAGCTAGCATCCTTCAGAGAAACAGCCTAGAATCAAACCCAGAGTGATCAGGATTATTTACAGCTAAGCTTGTCTTACGAACCTCTCACCTCCTGTGATGTGTTACATACCACGGAGTAGAAGATTTTGAATATAATTATATTTTTCCGAAGTAGACTGTTCTTCAAGAACACATTCTTCTTAATTATGACAAATTCTTTCTTTCTCAGTGCTCATTCAAAGACCATGCCTCTATTTATGGTGGAAATTCTGTTTCTTCATAATGAAAATCCCAGCTCTGTCACTGAGTTTTTTTTAAATACCTCACATTGTTTCCATTTTTCAGACAATCCAAAATTATATGGAAATGTTCGAGGGCAGCATTAAATCTAGGATCTTCTTAGTCTCAAAATATCTCATGTTTAAAATTATACATTTTTTTCCACTGTCTCGTTAAAAAGTAGTATGTCACTAGGAAGAGTTTATAAAGAGGTTAGAAGAAATTGTGATTAAGCACTATATTTTTAATGCCTCGTCATTTGAACAGATTTTAATTTTGGTACATTCTAGGAATGGGGGTAAATAGTTCGCCTTATACAGTGCTTTGAGATTTGCAAAGCTCTTTACAAATATTATCTCATTTTATCCTCACAAAAATTGTGGGAAGTCGGGCAGCCAGGTGGCGCAGCAAGTAAGAGCACCAGCCCCAGAATAGGGATGACCTGCGATCAAGTCCGGGCTCAGACACTTAGCACCCACCCAGAAACACCTGGCTGTGTAACCTTGAGCAAGTTACTTAACCCCAACTGCTTTAAAAAAAAAACAAAAAAAGAATTTTCCTGAAAGTATCAAACAGCAAAACCTACACACAAGAGTAGGATGTGCTACTCCGATCTGGGGTTTTAGCACAATATTGAATTGTCCTTTCATGTGGGAGGGAGGTCTTATGTCAATGAATCTCCTAGAAGAATTTTTGTTTCTTTGGGAAGGTAACCTGGTAGGAAGAACAACAGGTTTGGAGCCAAAGGACTCGAATTTGAATCCCTACACTACCACTTACTAAAGCTCTGACTCCTAACAAGTCACTTAACATTCGGTGCTACATTTTCTTCTTATGTAAAATGAGGCAGGGTTGTGGGAGAGGGAAAGCCAAGGGGGAAGGTGATTTTTTCATCTTTCTCCACAATTTTTTGATCACATCCCCCTATCAATCAAAAGCTTCTTAACATATGTGTGTTTTAAGTGTGGTTAATTTTGATACTTGGTTTTAATAATGATCATGATTGCAAATGATACATCACAAAGATACAAATGGAAGAAGTGCCCAGATGGGCAGATGGCTGCATAGTTCTGGTCGTGATCATTATTTTTCAATCCCATCTATTAATTATGCAAAGATTTTGGTTGGAATGGAGCCAGTAAATTCCTACCACCTATGATGTCAGTTATGTTTGTGTGAATGTGTTATCTTTCTGTATTTTTAATAAATGGGTATAAATTCCATTAAAACAGAGTCTTTGGAAAATTTTCAAATAATTAAAAAGCCTATTTCTGATATGTATGTTTTCTAAGTGGCACATTGTTTTCAGCAACATAAATCATATAATAGAAATATTACCAACCATCCATTTTCAAAATGTTATCTCCATAGCATGAGTTTCTGTCAAAAAGTACATATTTTCTCACTCATTGTTAGAGGGCACTTTTGTCTGCAATCTTAGATGTATAGGGAACTAATATAAATATATTAGAACAGAAGCTATTCCACAGTGAATAGTGATCAAAGGATATAAGCAAACAATTCTCAAAAGAAGAATTATAAACTATTACCGATGATACAAAAGATTTCACCATATCCTTAATAAGATAAAGACAATTCAAAACAACTCTGAGGTTTCATCTCAAACCCAGGAAACTGGCAAAAGAGGATGAAAGTCAGGACTGGCCAGTGTTATTGACACTTCTGCAGTGGTTAGTAGAATTGTGAATTGGTCCAAACATTCTGGAAAGCAGTTAGGAATCATGTTAATTCAGACAGTGATTAAAATCTCCAGACCTTTTGACCCATCAAGACAACATTATATCCAATGACTTCAAAAGACAAAAATGGAAAAGATAAATTGAAAAAATTAAAAATGAATACCACGTAATTATAGTGGTCAAACTAAGTCCCAGAAAAAAGAAAGAAAATGACAATATATCTCTCTTCATTCTGTAGCATAGACTCTAGGACTCTATCTCCTAATCCACCCTTGGATTAGGAGGTTGAGTGTCCAGGGGATAGCTGCTACATGCCCCCTTACAAATCCTAGTGACAGCCCAAGAGAAAAAGCCTTTCTTCATTCTAGTAGCTCACAAGACCCCACCAGTATGCTGTCCCCAGTGATTACCAGCTGATATCAATGAACAAGCCAAATTGAATTAGCATTTAGTTAGAAGGATTTCCTAAGGAGGCTGAGGAAGAACAAACAGTTCATACCAAACATCCCTTTCAAGCCTGTGACACATTTTCCCACCAGTACATACAGAATTGAAAGAAATGCAAGGTCAGACCTATAGAGAGCCTATAGCAAAGGGGTAAATTCACATCTGTTGATTATTTCAAGTCTTTTCCCCTCCCTTTCATGGATTTCTCACAGAATTTACTTTAAGCATGGTGTAGTTTATTGCAAGGCTCATCCCAGAGTCCTGAGGCTACTTTTCCTTGTTATACCCACATTGTTTGTGCTTGGTTCACAATTCAGACATGAGGGAATTGTGGGAATTGAGTGGACTACACTGAATCCATCTTGTGACTCAATTTTGGAGCTAGCTCCCTTTCCTTTCTATTTTAGGAGTTTAGTCCAATTTCTCTTGTGAGAAAAATTCTATTTATTTATGGAAATTGTCAGAAAACTTCATTGCATTGTTAGAGCAATGTTTTTCCATGGCTGGGAACCTGGACCATCTCTACCTGTTGCTTGGAGACCCTTAAATAAGGACCTTTGTTGTTTACATAAGTTGTGTCTTACTCTGCATGAGTCTATTTGGGATTTTCTTGGCAAAGACCCTGGAGTGATTTGCCATTTCTTTCTCCAGCTCATTTTACAGATGAGGTAAACAGAATTAAGTGACTTGCCCAGGGTCACACAGCTAATAAGTATCTGAGGCCAGATTGGAACTCAGGAAGATAAGTCTTCCCTGACTCCAGGCTCAGTATTCTATTCATTGTACCACTTAGCTGCCCTGAGTAAGGGTCTAAATTATGCTACCCAGAAACCCAGTCCGAACTGGAGTCAGATGCAAGGAGTTTTCTCATAATTATACATCTTGAGCAACCCATATGTCTTATCACTGGCCCCATTCTGGTCAACCAAGTATTGTTTCCATGTTACTTTGATTGAATACAGACACTTAGGGGCAGTGGGACTTTTCTTTTTGTGATTTTAGGGAATTGAACCTGTCTGCTTTCCCCCTCCCAATTCAAAAAACTTTTCATCTTTCCTCCAATTAGAAATCAGATTACTTAATTTTGTATCCTAGCTGATTGTTTTGTTTTAATTAATTGGTCTTATTTGATCAATTGCTTTTACTGCATAAGAATCTGTTTCCCCTGTATTTGGGGGCCAGGGCCAAGCTAAGGAGTTCTGGTCCCAATTTGTTATGCAATTAGCACGCATTGTTTAATAAATTCATATGCTCAAACTCTAACCTTTGTTTCCTCAGTTATTTCAGATTTTGTCTGCCAGTTTTTTGATGCCAGGTCATCAAAACTCCAGCCCCCAGGATGATAGCCTTTCCTAAAAACTCCCTAGAGTACCCCAGTTAATCTTTTGCTGAGGGATTTTTTCATAGAAGATTGCCCCCAGAGATCAAACTCCCCTTGATTTTAAATTCTTCTGATCTAAGGTAGGGTTTACTCCTATCCTGAAGGTTGTATAAAGGCTAAAGTTTACCCCAACACCCCTGGAGAAGGTTTATTCACACTCTGAAGCTTGGGGAAGGGTTGCTCCCTTTAATAAATGATGGGTTTCGGTAATAGTAAAATATCAAACGGTTCCCCTTTGGATAAAATTTCTTTTGACATGTGTCCAAGGGAAGAAATTACCACCCCCTTAGAGAAATTCTTATTGACCTGGAACTTCCCACACAGGAGTGAAGGGGGTGCTAAAATACAGAGCTATCAGATTAAGCTAAACTCCATAAAATCCAAATGGGTCCCCAATTTGGTGGCAAATGAAAGGCTTTGAAATTAGACTTTCAGTAGAGATGAGGCTAGGAAATATGTGACTTATTGTTTTGTCTGTGTTTTTGCTTCTTTGTAAAAAGCAAAACATTTTGTCTCGTGTCAAGTTTAGTATTTATAGATTCTGCTACCCTGAAAGATATCTAAGGGGAAAATGCAGCCAGACAGAAAGACTGTTGAAAAGCTAAAGCCAAAGAGTTTAGTGTTCTGGGGAAGATTAATGCAGTTTCTTACCTGATGCAGTTCTCCCAGATAATAAACTCTCTGTCCCAGTAAATAGGATTAACTCCCACTTTAGGCTTTCTGTGGGAGATGAAATTAAAAAGGAAAAAAAAAACCTTGAAAGATATTTGTTCTCTGTCATTCAGTCTTGGCCATGTTGGGATTACAGAGATAAAGTAAGATAATCAGAGAACGGAAAACTTTCTTCTGGTTTGTAGAACTGCTGAAAACATCTTAGTAGAGTTTGAAGATTTGAAGATTAAGGAGATTAGAGATTAATCATTAAGGAGTTTGGAAAATAGTCATTTTAAGATTGTAGGAGACAACTCTTGGGATTTTGTGCAATTTTAGTAACTTCCCCCCTGTTCTTTGTCCTATCTGATAGGGCATTTTGCAGAAACTTAACATATATTGAAATACCGTAGGGAGTTTGAGGGTACCATTCTGTAGAATTTGTTTTAAGGAAAAATAAGAATTAAATTCTTTGACAGTTTTAGGGGCAAAATAACTCTTAGATCACATAATTGGTGGTATAGTGGACAGAGTATGGGGCTTGGAATCAGGAAGACTCATTTTCCTGAGTTAAAATCTGGTCTCAGATACTTGCTAGCTGTGTGACCCTGGGCAAGTCACTTAACCCCATGTGCTTCAGTTTCCTCATCTGTAAAATGATTTGGAGAAGGAAATGGCAAAGCACTCCACTGTCTTTGCTAAGAAAACCCAAAGTGGGATCACAAAGAGTCTGACATGACTGAAGAACAATTCAACATCAAAGATGTTGTTTAGAACATGTTCCTCTGAAGAGTAAGAGACCTATTCTTTTAGTGTGATGAAGGAAAGCAACTAGTTTGAAAGTAATCCTAGAAAGAAGAAAAAAATAGATATGTAGTTTTCCTATTAACCTTTTCTTGACCATGAAAAGGGAAAAAACTTGTTTAAATCAGGGAGCAACTTAAAAGGGAGAAGAAATTAATTAAGGAATGGAAAGAGTGATTTAAACCAAAAAATGAGTCCATGTGGAGGGACCATCTATCCCCACCATTGCCTGGGCCTAGACCCTGATAAAATATTCACAATGACAGGAAGAGGAAGAGGTGATCAGAAAAAAGGAAAATCTATTGGGAAGGCTGAAGTAGAACTTTCAAAGTTTTTTAGAACATAATTTATTGTTTAGGTAAACTAGGATTATGGTCACCAAAGAAAATTAGGAAGAAGTCATTCGTTTGTAAGCTCTTAGGAACCCCAAAAGGTAATAGTATTACCTTTTAATCAGGTAATTAATCAGGGCTGTGTACTAAGTTGCAAAGGAGAAATTCTATGGAATAAAGATGAGTTATTTAGATGGCTTGGGATACTACCCAAAGAGGCTCAGTCACACCTTTGGGAGCATTTATCAAATAGTAAGTCAAATTAGATTCCAGCATTTTAGTATATGGCGAGCCTAGATGAGAGAGCTGGGTCTCAGAATAGGGTGATACTTGGGAGAAAGGGTATAAGAGGGAGGAGAAGAATCTCTGTTTTCTCCCTCCTATACTTCAACCTTGTGAATTTTGAAAAGCCAGAATATTTTGGACTAGGATGGGCATCCTAGCAGCTTCCACAGAACATTTGACAGCAGTGTCTAAATGGTGAGCCAAACTAGATATACAGAGGAAAGATAGCTTCAGGACTCTTGGAGGAGCTTGCTTAAGGGGAACTCTGTGGGCCATCCATGAAAGACTTCTAATAATCAAGAGATGTGAATTTACCATTTTTCTATAACATCGCTATAGGTTTGAGCCTGCCTTAACTGGATTATGTATATACTGGTGGGAGAATGTGTCACAGTCTTGAGAGGCATGTTTGGTAAAAACTGTCTTTTTTTATGTGTCCTTATGAAATCCTTCTAACTAAATGCTAATTCAGTTTGGCTAGCTCATTGATCTCACCTGGCAATGATTAGAGACAGTGTACTGGTAGGGCCTTGTGAGCTGCTAGAGTAAGAAAAACACAAAGTGTCTTTGGGCTATCCCTATAACTTATAAGAGAGCATGTGGTAGCTGTTACCTGGACATTCAACCTCCTAAGTCAAGGGTGAGTTGGAAGATAGAGCCCCAGAATTCATGCTGCAGAATGGAAAGTGATATATTGTTTTATGCTTTTTTTCAGGGCCTAGCTTAGTTGTTATAATTACATGATATTTGTTTTAAATTGTCTTTTCTATTTATTTCCATTTCCATTCAATTTTCCATTTAAATTCCAAAATTTTCCATTTTCCAAAATTTATCTTTTTTTCATTTTCCAATCTTTTCCATTGTCTTAGTGAATCAAAAAGGTATGGAGATTTCAGTCTCTGTTTTAACAGAATTTCTAACTGCTTTTCAGAATATTTTGGCCAATTCACATTTCTACTAATCACTGGTAATGTGTCAACAACATTGACCATTCCTGACTTTTGTCATCTTTGCCAATTTACTGGGTTTGAGATGAAATCTCAGAATCATTTTGATTTACATTTCTCTTAGTAGTAGTGATTGGTGGAATGGCTTTTATCCTATTATATTGATATTAGTTCCCTATACATCTAGGATTGCAGACAAAGGTGACTTTTAACAAGTGACAAATTATCTACTTTTTGACAGAAATTCATAAATATGGAGGGAGTAACTAGATGGAGGAGTGGATATTTTAGAATCAGGAAGAGTCATCTTCTCAAGTTGAAATCTGGTCCCAGATACTTACTAGCTGTGTGACCTGGACAAATCATTTAACCTTTTTTGCTTCAGTTTTTTATTTGTAAAATAATTTGGAGAAGGAAATGACAAACCACTCCAATATCCTTTTCAAGAAAACTCCCAAATGGGGTCACGAAGAATGAGATAAAGTGAGTAACTATAACATGCTCTAGAGATGACATTTTGAAAATGGATTGTTGGAATGTTTCTGTAATATCTTAACATATTACACATGTGTATTATACACGTGCATATCATATATACATTTTAACCCATTTGAAAATATTTCAAAGTTTTAAAATTAATTCTTAAAAACACAAAAATGTAACAACTACATTAATTTGTGAGAATAATTACATTATTTACTATTTATATTTCAACATAAAGACTTTGAATAATTGGTGAACGATATTGACAAATGAGTATCGTGATTTGCTGAAATGCAGTTGTGGAAAAATACAAAATTGTAGGCTACAGCTGTGAAGATAACCTGCTTTATTCTATATAACATAAGTTGAAAAATGCATGCATTCAGAGATGAATCTTTTTCTGGAAACCTTGACCTGAGAAATTCTTTGCCCACCCCTTCTTGCAATTTAAGTAATGTTAAAGTTGACCTTTCTTGGGATTGCTTTAACTATTCTTTCTAATGCTATAGAATGCTGCCTTAAAGCAGTATATATAAAAATCTGTTTTTGCCCTATAGCCTTGTAAATGTTCCCATTTGAGTGTTTACCTGGCTGGTGGTTGCTTTACCTTTTGCCCTCTGATTCCCTACTGACCAAGTCCTCATGAACCCAGTAGAGATTGACAAGTAGTGACCCTTGAGAGTCAACTTCAAATTTTATTCTATCAGTTTTCTGGTGTCAGAAGTGGGCTTCTTGAAGATGGTACACCCAGCCCTTCTTCCCCTTTTGAGAGGAGAGCATGGAGAGTGCACTTAAAATCAAATCATTCCTACATACATTAGTAGTTTTCTACTTTTGATTTGCTTTTGTTCACTTTTCCAATCCAGCAAAAACCAGGCAGCTAATAGTTGTGTCAGGAGATCTGGGATAATAAAAAAAAATGTTATCAAGGGGTACCTGGAGTGTTATTTCATTATTATAAGAGAGGAATATTTTGGGTGAAGCTGTAGTGTGAGGGCAAAATTTGAAGGGCTTCTGCTTTTTTTGTTTAACTCTTGTCTTATATGTCTTGAGGGAAAATATTTCTTGGAGTTAATTATTCCCATCTAGGGTACAGAGGCAGAATGTTTAGGTTCCAGTCTGAATTACAAAGCTTAGAAAATTGCTGTGTTGGGGTGGCCAGCACGGGCCCTGAAGTCAGGAGGACCTGAGTTCAAATTTGGCCTCGGATACTTAACACTTACTAGTGTGTGACCTTGGGCAAGTCACTTAACCCCAATTGCTGTGCCCTCCCCACTGCAAAAGATAAAAATAAAATAAAATAACATTAAAAAATTGCTGTGTTAATTCTTCATCTATACACTTAGGGCATCCATAGTCTATAAAGGAGATTTAGAAATTACTATGAGTAAATGAACTGTTTTCCAACACTCTGTTCACAAAAACACACATACCTCAACAGAAGAGATTCTTTTTTTTTCTTTCCCATTCTATTTCTTCTCTCCATCCTCTCAGGTTTGTCTTCCCTCTCTGTATTTGTTGCATTTTAAGAGTCCTCAGGTAGAGTCTTGGATAGCCTCTCTAGAGGTGCCGACCTAGAGGAGAACCAGACTTGGTATGGAAAGCCTAGGTTCTTAGAATAATCTATTCATAGGATACAGGCTTAGCCTGTTGTAAACTAAGCCATGGGAAGTCCTTAAGAGTAATTTCTAGGGAAGCAATATAGACAGACTAATCTGTTAACCCCAGACAGACTAATCCATTTATAAGAAATTCACTAAGTACCCCAGAACTTGGTACCTCATTAGCTAGCATGGTGAAAATTTATATTCATGACCTGGGAAGATCAATCTATAAAGTGTATTATATCTTTGTACCATGTATGAAATGGTTATACTAATGAAAATATTTTTCAGCAATGGCCAAATGATGGGAGTTTTCAGTCCTGACAAATTACTACATTTATAAAGTTTTAATGAAATTCCCCATTCTAAACAGGACTATTGACACCTTTGGAGAGGGGGAAAAATGAATGAGAGAAACAGCCAAGGGTCTTAAAGCCTTTTAAGGAAATACAATGTAAGGAAATTCCTTCCAGGTTGCAGAAATTTACATTATTTGTAAACTAATTAGAAACCAGATTTGTGAACTGAAAGGAAATATGTTTGCCATGCATTTCTAAAATTATGATGAAAATGTAGTTGCAATTTTGAAAAAATGAATATATAAGTATCCTAGTGAGTTTTTGGAGTTTTCAGATCCTCAGAACTTTGTCATATACAAACAGCACACTCCTCTGTTACTCTTTCCCTTGCAGAGTGACAGATTTATTATTTTAGAGTAAGAGAAAAAGGAGATTTTACCAACTAGAAATATAAAGAGAACTAAAACTAGCTTGAAAGTTTTATCAGCGAAATCAAAAAACAGAGAAAAGGAAAAAGTGGTTTTGTAATTTGCAGTTCATAAATGTATCTGGTACTTAAGAACCAAATTATTAACTCTTCTCTCCACCTTGGAAAGAAATGGGTGTTTTGTTGTCTTTGTTTTAATTCAAAAAGTAACTTGAGAATAGGCAAAATTTAATTTTGGGAGAATGTTTCACCTTACCACTGTATTTTATTCCATGAATGATTAAATAAAACTTAATTGTTTAGGCAAATTAGAAGCAAAATCATCTAAAAAAATTGGAATAGACTTATAAGCTCTTAAAAATTCAAAAGTAAAAGTTTTGCAATTAATTGGTACTGTGTAAGAAATTATGTGCTAATTTTGCAAAGGAGAGACCCAATGGAATAAAAGTAAACTGAAGATGATGTGAGACATAATTAGGAAGCAGAGAGGTATAATTCCATGATTTATAGGGCTTTGGTCAGAGTCCATAGGAGAAAGGATAATTGGAGGAAGTTGGATAGTGTTTTCCCTAATATAGTGTGAATATGAAACTCAATTAGAGGTTAATGAGAAATATATAAAAGTGTTCTTAGAAGCAGAAAAGGTGTGTTTTGGTTTTTTTTTAAGTGCAATTCAACTTTCATTTCCCCAAAGCATGAATGTAAAATCAGTGACTTTCCACATAAGTAGGTGCCATACAAAGTCCTCACCTTTGTTAGCTATCAAAATATCCTTCATGGGTTTAAAATTAAAAAAAAAAAAAGACTGAACACAGCACAGCTTTACAGAAATGTTTAAGTCTTATATCTCTTTCGGATAGGAAGAGAATAGGAAGATTTCCATGCTTGTAAGATTATTATTGCATAGTGGTGCTTTTTTCCTCCCTAGATAGTCAAAGTTAATTTTTAGATATCTCACGATTTCCAAACTTTATTTAACCAATTTTGATTTTCTTGTTGATGTAGAAAAGTAGCATGAACCATGTAGTGATATTTAAAGTTGAACAATTTAAGGTTTGGATTTATATTGGGCTTTGATAAATTAATTAGAGACAATTACAATTTATAGTATGATGGATCTGTGTTCTGAATGGTAATTGCTGAGGCCATTTTTGGAACTCTAAAAGCAATTTGATTTTAATTACTCTGTACTGGTCTCTGAATACAGCTAGTATAGAATTTCAGAACTGATAAATAAATGAAATGATTCTCTATGTAAAGTAATCCAGAAATACATTCAACTGAATTGATATCATCTTTTTTAAAGCAATTGGGGTTAAGTAACTTGTTCAAGGTTACACGGCCAGTTATTTCTGGGTGTGATGCTAAGTATCTGAGCCGGGATTCAATCCCAGGTCATCCCAACTCTGGGGCCGGTGCTCTTACTCGCTGTGCCACCTGGCCACCCCTAAGCAATTGGGGTTAAGTAACTTGCTCAGGGTTACACAGCCAGGTGTTTCTGGGTGGGTGCTAAGTGTCTGAGCTCAGATTTGATCCCAGGTCATCCCAACTCTGGTGCTGGTGTTCTTACTCGCTGTGCTACCTGGCCACCCCTGAATTGATATTATTTGAGTAGCAATTTGTTTTATTTCATGTTTTGAGTCCCTAATATTGTTTTGTTACTACGCTCCTAATTTATTCTGCAATGTGATTTTGTCAAACCATTGTGTAAGAAATGTTGTTAATTTGTAAAATTATACCTAGTTTTGTATTTGTATTATTAGATTAACATGATCAGAATGCTATGAAATTATGAATTTAAACTATTGTTTATTAGAAGCTTTTGTAATAATGGTTTAAAAAAAACCCAAGTAATTAAGTGGGCGTATTTTCCTTTAAAATGAAGAATAATAACTATTTAGAGTTTGGGAAAAGTACAAAAGACCTTGTAGATTCTCATCTATAAAGTTCTTTGAGGTCTTGCCAGATTTTTAGTCTTTATGAAATCATAAAATTGTATAATCTCTGGGAAAGATGTTGCGGAAAGAATGTTGTGAAATTCTAAAATAGTGAATTGATTTACTTAGAAACTGAGAGGTCCTTCTCCGTCACAAACATTCACAACCAAAATGTGGGGGCAAGATGGTTTTTAAACAAGTTTTCTTATATTATAGAAGTACTTTTTATAATGAGTTGACTACCAATTATGAAAATTATGGAAGTGCACCTAGAATAGTATGTATTGAAGTCACATCTTGGGCCAACAGACAGACCCCAATTTTAAAGATTTTATTTTTGTCTTCAGGGTTAATATGTAATACTTCAAGGCATAGATATCTCTCAGTTTGAAATCTTACAGTAGCCAGTGTTTTTCTGGGTTTTGAATAGACTATGATGTATTCACTATATGGGTAAAACTCCTGAACGTGATTGTTTTCTTAATTTCTAATGATTGATTTTAACACCAGGATGTCTTTAAACTAGAAAAGAAAAATGATGACTGATTGCTTTTGGAAAAACTTTGTATGTAATAAGTACTAAAGGTACATGTCTTTATTTATTGTTAATTAATTGCGACAACATAAAAAAACTACTGTAACCTGTTCTTAACTGTAGGCACTGGAAATTATTATGTGAGGTGGCACTGTGTTTTGAATTGCTCTGAATTTGAATTGAGGGGTAACTATTTGATGAGCTACTCAAAGGGAGTGTGAGTTGAGAAATGTCACTGCTCGATATAAATGACTATGAAGCTTGAGAAGACAATCTTAGAAAGGTGACAGCGGGTTTCTCTTGAATCACTGTGCTATTGCCTTTTTGAGTAGAAATGTTTTCCACCTGGTTGACTCTGAGCCTGGCTATGATACCTAGGAATAATGTAAAATGCTGTTACGGGATTGGCTGTCCCACTTTTAGCTGAAATCAAATAGAGCTAAGGGAATTTTCCCATGGAACACTTATGATAAGTTAATCTGTGACCAAATTTCTCTGACTATGGCAGAAGAACTGCAAATGTTTCATAATGAATCTTATTATTATAATCACCACATATCTATGCACTGTTATAATGAAATCTCCTGGCTTGATTTCACTGCTCTGAATTTGTGACCAATAATTATTAACTTCTTAATCTTAGTGGTTGAGGAAGCTTAGTTCTTAGATTTGATATCTCCTTGCTCATTGGGTTAATCGTTATATATTCATGTATAAGAGTAGGTCCATATAGTATCACATCTTTCTGGATATTATGAGGATAATATATATCCTCAAAGGGGGTTAGGATAAAGATGCAATGTGATAAAGATGTTAACGTTTTAATTTTTAATGGAATAATACATTTCGCTTTGGGAAACACAATAAGATTAGACCCCTTCCATTTGAGAACTAAGATATATGTGATTGGTTTTCAAATATTTCACTGGGTAAAGGAATATACTTAAAGGACCTATGATAACTGTAATTATATTAGTAGCCTTAAAACTTCTGACAAGAATGAATGACATTTCATTGTCACATGAGTTACAATGAAAAATAATGGAAAAAGTCAAGTGAGGCTGATGGTTCTAAATGATATATTTTAAATTTTATCTCGGAAGCAATATTCTATTTGAATGTTCACAGTCAGGTTCCTCATGGATCCATTGATTCTTCATTAATTCTTACTCTCAAAGAAATTTACATGATAATTTTATTAGATACTTAAAAGGAATAGCAAATTGTGTATAATAGATTTCTAGCTTCGTGTGCAATCATCTTTTTTATTATTCTGTGTTATGGAAATGCTTGTTTCATTCTATAAATTAAAAAATTAAAATTAAAAAAAGAAAAAGAAAAAAAGATTCTTCCTCTAGCTTCTAGATATCCATATCACATAAAGGGTTCAGATAGAGATAGAAAGAACAAATGGTATGTGAATATTGAAACTCTTTAAACTTTCAGGGGAGTTAGATATAGCTTAATTAGATGTTTTTTCTATAACTCTGATGTTTATAAGGCTAACTCCTTAAAGACTGAACAGGCTTCCACCACATGAAATGATTACCAGAAGACCAATGTCATTAGGTTTTGTAAAGTTATTTTAAATCATACTAAGTTTTATTACTAGCAGGTTAAGCAGCATTAAAGTCACTTAGAACCTAGAAAATGAATCTACTAGCAGAAACCTCTGCAAATCTGTGCTAGAAATAAGACCCCATTCCAGGTACTGTTAGCAAACAGCCCAGTTAAGAACACTCAAGTTATGGATTCAAGAAGACATATCTCTGAATTTAAATAGATTAAACTGGACACTTTGTAGATGATGATTAAGGATGAATGCCTTTGACCCAGATGGCAAGGGAGAGGACTTCATGAAGCAGATGTCTCCCCCCGAGACCCCAGACCTGGAAGCATCCTGATGAAAAAAGGAGACTTTCTGCCTTCTCTTCACCCTCACTTGAATTTCTGTCTTCCTTGTCATTGATTCATATTATATGGTTCCCTGTGGACAATCATTGTATACACAGTGCCCCTGCCCACCATGGCACCTGAAGAATACCATTTTCCCAACCCCAAGATGCCTAGCCTTCCCCCCCCAATTTCTCTGTTACCCAAAGCCATCTAGAAAACTGTAGACATTAGAAAACTGTAACCTCCATGACGTCATGGACTGGTTGCTAGCCAAGACCAAGGAAAGAACCAAACAAATCACTGTGATTATACCTATCACTCTATCCCACATTTCCCACTGGCTCCAAAGAACTGTATTGTACTCTTATGTGATACTTTAAATAAAATAGCAAAAGGGAGAATGATGGAAAAACATAAAATTGTAGTTAGTCATATCTGACTCTCTGTGACCCCATTTGGGGTTTTCTTGGCAAAGATACTGAGTGGTTTGCCATTCTCTAGCTCATTTTACAGATGAGGAAACTGAGGCAAATAGGGTCAAGTGACTTGCCAAGTCTCACACAGGTAGTAGTGTCACACAGGTAGTAAGTGTCTGAGGCTGGATTTCAGCTCAGTTAAGAGAAGTCTTCCTCACTCTAGGCCCAGTGTACCACCTCTTTCCCTATGTATTATTCTGTAGTCTATAAGATGAAAAATGTAGCAACACACAGTTATCATGACATCTATTTGGAATGCTGTGTCATTTTCAATTATGACAATAAAATATTAAAATAAATAAAAATGAAGTATTAAAAGAAACAGCACATAAAATTTACATAGGTTGGGAAGCTTTTAACTGAAGGGGACATGTGATCAAAGAACTTTGGAGAAGGTCAATCTAATTCCTCTCCATTAGCCCCACTCAACCGCACTTCATTTTATATTTGAAGAAAATGTACCACAGAATAATTAAATGACTTGCTAAAGGTCACACATGTAGTTAGTGGTAGGGTAGGGGTTCAAAGTTGAGTTTATTGGCTCCAAGTCCATTGCTCTTTCTGCTATGTTACCCTACTGAAGAAAACACAAAAATTTCCAGGAGATTCTAATCAAATACAACCTCCCTTCCTCTATATACACTCACACAAAAGGATAATTCAATAAAATTGACAGCATTCGATATTGAAAAACATTTAATAAAAATAAAAAGACCACAATAAAGCACCAAGATTGAAGTAGGACATCCAACTTTGGTGTGTATGTATCGCTGTCTAACATTTTCAGGACAATTCTTTATTTTTTTTTTGAGTTAGCATCATGTAGATGAGCATATTTTTTAAATAGTATTTTATCTTTTTCTAGTTATATGTAAAGACAATTTTAAGCATTAATTTCGACCAGATTTTGAGTTCCAAATTTTCTTCCCTCCCTCTCCTCTTACTAAAATGGTAAGCAATTTGTTAGAGGTTGTATATGTATGATCATGTAAAACATATTTCTTTATTAGTCACAGTGGTGAAAGAAGAAACAGACCAAAAGGAAAAAACTATGAAAAAAATCAGAATAATTCTTGAGGGAAGAAGAAAATGAATAAGAGGGTAGAAGGGTGGGAGAAAGATAGAGTGGCTTAGGATTTCGGTAGAAGAAGATTTACTGGGAAGTAGTTATGGTAGAAAGAAAAGATAGGGGGGTAGCTAGGTGATGCAGTGAATAGAGCATCAACCCTGGAGTCAGGAGGACCTGAATTCAAATTCGACCTCAAACACTTAACACAAAAACTATCCATGTGATCTTGGGCAAGTCACTTAACCCCCAATTGCCCTACCTCCCCCCCTCCAAAAAGCAAAAAAGAAAAAAAGGTAGGGGGGTGGCAGTGAGGTAACATTAGAAGCATTGAATTCCATTCTTTGGCATAGATAAGCCATAATATATATAATATAATAATGGATTATTATAATATACTATATTTTATGTATTATATATTTATTATATATTAATAATATAAATATCGATACAGTATATATTAATAATATTATATACTGTAAAATAATAATACTACATGTTATTATAATATACTGGATCTTGAATCTGAAGGCCTTGAGTTCAAATCATACCTCAGGCACTTACTAGCTATATGATTCTGGACAGGTCATTTAGCCTCTGTCTGCCTCAGATTCCTCAGCTCTAAGATAGCAATAGTGATGTTGCCTAATTCTCAGAATTGTTTTGAAAATAAAATGAGATCTATATAAAGTACTTTGCAAATATTAAACTATAAAAATGGCAACTAGTCACCCTCAGTGTACCAAAATTAAAACCTTTTTAAATCATGAGACGTTAAAGAGACAGTGGAAAGAATTTATAGGACGTATCTATGATTTCCTCTGTCCTCATGTTCAATATAAACTCTTCCTACTGACATACTAGCCTTTAACAAGACAGTGGAGAAATGTTTAATTTTTAAGACTAAGAAGATCTTAGAAATAATATTGCCCTTGACCCTATCCATATAATTTTAGATTGTCTGAAAAATAAAAATAACACATGATAATAAAAAAAACTCAGTGTGACAGAGCCATGACTTTCATTATGAAGAAATAGAATTTCCACAAGAAACATAGCCATCGTCTTTGAGTGACTGCCGAAGAAAAAAGAATTTGTCACAATTAAGTACAACATCTGTTTGTGTTTATTGAAGAACGGTACATGAGTGGTACACTTTAGAAAAATGCATTTACATCCAGAATTCTCTACTCCGTGGTATGTAACACATCACAGCAGGCAAGAGGTGTGCAAGACAAGCTTAGATGTAAATAATCCTGATCACTCTGGGTTTGATTCTGGGCTGTTTCTTTGAAGGACACTAGCTGGAGGCTTGGAAAAGACCTTGCAATTTAGAGATGAGGGATCTGAAGCCCAGGAGGGTCCAGTGACTTATTCAAGGTTACATAGGGAGTAACCATCGAAGGTGTGCATTTTCCTAAGTATGCTTTGCCATACAGCCTCTGGCATACTGTCAATGTCAATAGCATGACACAGACCATCACTTTGCTTTCTTTTGCTACAATTTATTAAGATGGAGGGAATCTTTAGGGTCACCAAGTCCCAATTCTCTTAACTCGTGCCCACTGTTCCAATGTGACATGTCCAAACTACCCTTCCATTTAGAGGAAACTCTTAGTGTAAGAATTGGGGTTCTTGGGTAGTTGGTCTTATTCCTGGCATTGGTTGAAATTGGGTGTGGCCTTGATATGAAAGAACCTTTAAATATTTCTGACAAATTTATTTATTAATATTGATCAAGGATATGTAAATCAAGCACTGGGGTATATATCCTTAGAGAGAAGCTCATGTGTTGCTGGATTGCTGCAGAAGGATCATTTTGACTATTTGTTTCTAGGAAAGAAGTGTCTAGAAAGAGTATTTCATCAGAACAAAAACAATTAATACAAGGAATAAGGATTCAAAAAGAAGGAAGGCAAGCCCAGATGGTCTTATTTGGAATCCTTGCGTTGTCTCTCAACTTTCACATTTGGTGTGGTAGCCTTGTTTCTAAGGAGCAAATGAATCAATACTAATTAATAAATAAATCTACAGCTAAATAATAATCTTAACTTTTAAAAAAAAATCTCTTTTCCCACTAGAAATAAAACAAGACAAAAGAAGCTGAACATAAAATCACCAGATCTTATTCAATGGACTGATGTAACAGGTGAGATTCTTTTTAAGTGCAAAGGAATGTAAATTGGAATTGCTGATCATGAAAAGCTGATCATGGAATTGCTGATCATGAACCAAAGCATACACTTTCCAGGCTTCATTCTATAGGATTAGTGTGGGAAATAGACTCTTTAAATTCCCCAAGGAACAATGTTCTGAGTCTAAAAGTAAATGATATCCAGTGGACCTACCTCTTGATTTTTTGCAAGATATTCTCTAACCATTTGCAATTGACACACACTTTCGCCCCAGATTTCACTGTGACTCTGAAAAAAAAAACAATGAAAAAACAAATTCTCAAAGCATTGCTCTTCGGTCCTAAATGTCGTGCCTCTATCAAATGACAATCGTAGAGTATAAAACAAGATGAAATTGGGTGATGGGTTATACTATGGGGTATGAATTATAGCAGATGGTCAGGAGGGAATTAAGAAAAAAGATGCCTTCTATAACCTTTTATGAAAAAGCTGTGGGTTTGGAGGTCCTGTTCAGCATCAAACCTACCCTCTATAAGACAGCTTTTGTACCTCTTATTAGTGAATTGAATATAGCATTGTTCTCTGTGTATGTATACGAAAAGCCAGTATTTTTCTTTTATCAATGTAACAGTCGGGAGAAGCAGGTTCTTGGTAGATAGAGGTCAAAAGGATTAAGATTTTCAGAGCCATGGAGGTCATGCCTACCTAATAACATAAAGAGACCAGTGCTGTGGTCGTATGCAGTGTTTGTAGAATCACAGAATATTAACTTTTAAAAGTACCTTGGAGACCACCTGGTCCAATTTGTTCATTTCAGACTCATTCATTTTCGTAGAGTCATAGATTTAAAGATTCTAGCAATGTCAAAGGTCATATTGCCCAACCCCATCACTGTACAGATGAAGAAGCTGAAACAAACCCATTGCTTCCCTTGAAGCCTTCCCATTTTGGTCCAATTGTCCAGTTCTCTGTTGGCATAGCCTTTGAGAATCCGGGGTCTCTAAATCATGATTTGGTATCTGAGTTGGACTTTAGAGGAGAATGGTATTATTCTTCAGTGTTTGGATGGATCACATCAATGTGATTTTACTTCCACAAATCAATCAATCAGTAAGTATTTATTAGGTCCCTACTATATACCAAGCACCTTAATAACCACAGAACAGATAACAGTTCATCTCTGCCTTCTCATCCTATACACCTCTTCTGTGTGTCTAACCCTAAATTCCTTACCTCTCAGGGGGAAAATTATTAAACTGATATAGCCCAGAATTGTGAGTGTTCTGTTAAAACAGACCTTTGGAGGTAATGGAGAAGTGAATAGACTAGGGGTTATAAATGTTTGGGGGTCTTTTGTGGACCCCTTCTGAAAATGATATTTCTAAGGACCTAAAAGAAAATGCATGGGATTACAAAGGCAACCAATTATATTGAAATGAAACTATTAAAATATTTTTAAACAAATGAATTTCCAAACTCCTGGCTTGGACCTCTGATTTAGACCCATAGAACCACTGCCTCTGATGCCTTGAGTGAGATTCTCCACCATTAATAAAAGTGCTACTTTCTGTTCTTTTGGATAGGAGAAGAGAGAGAGTAAGTTTTGATAGAAACTCAGAGGATCATTTAGCAAATGGTGGAAGATGCACGAATTGACTTTTCCTACATTGGAAAATAATGAGAAGCAAAGCAATCTTCAACACCTGAGGTAGACATCAGAAGATGAATAAACTAGGACAGGGGTGGGGAACCTGCAGCCTTGGTGGATGCAGTCACAAAGCCGCCCTTGAGGACTTTAGAGGGCCACTGACCTAGGAAAAGCTTTTTCCTTGGAAGGCATGCAAGAGAAGCTCAGATTAACCCCATTTAATTAATGGAATTAGGAGAAGGGATGTCGATTTTCTTACTACTTACATGCATTCTGCATTTCGGCAGCCTCCATTAGGTGGTGAGAGAGATATTGTTTTGACCACCTGCAGGGGGATGCTTTCTAACATCTTGACACACTTGCACTTGTGGCTTGCATCATTGGTCTCTAGAATACCTATGATCATAAAACAAACAAACAAACAAAAAAACAACAGCACCCAATTTATTCTGATGATTACAAGTTCTGAATTACATATCAAAGACTTGAATGACATCCTGGACAGCTCAAAAGTTTGAAATGTTAAGTTCTTGCTTCTGACCTATTTCTTCTTGGTTTTCAAATAACTGAGTCAAGCCTAGTCATATTGCTTCAAGACTCACTGAAAAAAATGAGAAGAAAAAATAACTCTTCTAGGCACTACGTTTTGTTAACTCATTGAACTAACTGCTTCCATCTATAAGCATTGTAGTTGAAAGGTTCTTGTCAAAGTACACTCTTAAATGACGAGGTTTTAACATTAAAATTTTTGGTATTTTGTATAGGGTTATATAACTTCCTTAGGAATACTTCATAGGATATTTTAGGGATTTATAATCCTTATAATATGTGAAGTTCTAGACTATTTTTTTCTGTTTCCTTTTTCTTTGTTGATAATATTACATGTGATCAGCAATGAGACAGATGAGCCTGAGTGAATCAGATGAACTAAACATAAGCATTAAAATGTAGCTGAAAACTTTCCATCTGAACTGTTATCAAGGATATCCTGCAACACTCAGTTTCTCCTCAATAGTTTAAAATGTCAATTACTACTTTATTCTATATACTAAAAGGAATAACAAGTTATACATAATAGGCTTGCAGCTTCATGTGTAATTATCTCTTCTAATTATATCATAGAAGAGCTTGTTTTATTCCAAAAATTAAAGAAAAAAATAAATTAAAAAAATTTTCAATGAATACTTTATTATATATTTGAAAGGAATAGCAAGTTGTACATAATAGATTTGCATTTTTGTGTAGAAATATCCTTTTAAAATTGCATTACATTATGAAAATGCTTGTTTTATTCCAAAAAAATTAAAAAATAAAATAAATTTTGAAAAAATTTTAATTCTTGATGCCAAAGCTATTTGGAGACTCCAGTGATTCGTGTTGGTAAATTATGATTTTTCTGATCTCTTTCCCTGCCTGGCTTTCTTCTTCTCCCTCATCTTCAAAGTGACTTCTCTCATAATTTATACTGCTTCCAGAAATATCTACCTTTGGGGAAGTACGCTGAACCCTGAGAGAATCTGATTCATTTTAGTCTTAATTGCTGTTAAGCTGTACACAGTAAATTTGCAGTTTCATATGCAATCATCTTTTTATGATACTATTTATGGAAATGCTTGTTTTATTCCATAAATTAAAAATGAAACAAATTAGTCTGAACTGAGCATATCCTTTATTCAGCAGGGAGAGTGACTTGATTCCAAATATCCCTTCCCCAGCCCTTTTAACTTTTTTTTAAAGGATATACCCAGAAAGAGATAAGTGAAAGTTCTTACCTTGGACTAAAGAGATATTGATGACCATGAGCAGAACCACAATCACAGAGGCAGCAGTGGATTTCATTGTGACTTGACAAGGGAGAGGAGGAGGAGTCAGGCTTGATTCACAATCTGAATCTGGATCTGACTCTCATCTGGGTTCTTTTAAGGACCAAAGTCTCCTATTTATTTACACTAATGAGGATCCTCCCACTGCTCGGGTCTCCAGTGGGCCAGCTGTGTCATCAATCTTTGAAAACTAAAAATGTTATTGCTGAGTTTGCTTTCCCCAAACATCCTTCACACACTGCCTGCCTCTGCTGCATATCATTGTCAGCACAAGTTTCCATTATTGTTATTATTATTATTATTATTAGAAATATGGACTATACTTTCTTGGAATGTAGAAAGCAATGCTAAAAAAAAGTGATGGGTTAAGGGAGCAAAGAAAGATAGCTATTGAGAAATTCCAAAGTTCAAGTCCTTGTCACTAGTATATGAAGTGGATGTATGTGGCAAAGGCAAACAAGGATGTTGATAAACTACCCAGAGTTCAAAGGCAGATGGTAGATGTAGTACTCAAACTGGACTGAGTTCAAATTCAGCCTCAGACCCTTATTAGCTGTGTTACCCTGGGCCGGTCACTTTATCCACTGTCTGCCTCAGTTTCCTCATATGTAAAGTGGGATAGTTTTATACACCTCCCAGGTTTACTGTTGAAAGGATCAAATGAGATGAAATTTGTGATGTGCTCTAACAATATTAAATTACTATACAGCTAGATACTAGGTAGTGACACTAATAAATCCTCTGAAGTGGGTGCCTATATTCAAATGTGAACTATTCAGAGTTATAATTATGTAAAATATGGTAATTGGTGTCAGCCTAATGGAAGTAGGCAGTGCAGTATATACTGGAGGGATATGCCCACTTCACAGGATTCATTGTTCATACTAATTGGGACTGGTATAAACACCACAATGATGTTAACAATGATGGTGGGGAAGGTCCATTTTTCCAGTCGGATTTTTCCATCTTTTCTTTCTTAAGCTAATAAAAGGTATGATTTTTCTCTATTTCCATGGTGAGCAGGAGAAAGAGAGAAATGAATTATTTGGGAAAGATGAATGTTGGTCTCTCTGAAGAAGCAAAACTTTCTCACTATTCGAGATGATTAAAATTGTTCAGGAAAAACTTCCAAAGGGAAGTTTGAGAATTTGTTCTTCCCACAGAATGTTTCTCAAAGAGATGTTTTGCTTATGTCTTGTACACACAGAAGAAATTCCAGCTGCATCTGTCTGGGTTCTGCAGCCCTCAGTTTACTTTCTCCTCATATCCGTTTAATTAGGACAGTGCGTTTTACAGTAAAGGCTATATAAATAAGTTTAGTCCAGGTGAGCTTTTGTTTGATCTACCTTCTTAACGCTGACTCTCCCAGTGTCTTGATTGTGGAAAGAATAGCTAATAACTTTCTCACTTCTGCTCCTTGGACAAGACCCTTCCCGTCCTGACCCCGGGCATTTTCACTGGCTGTCAATGCCTGGAAATTTATTCCTCCTTATGGCTGACTTGGGCTTTCCTGCCTTCCTAAATGTACCACCTAAAATTCTAGCTTCTACCAGTACCCTTTCCTGATTCTCCTTAATGCTGGCACCATCCCTTCATTTATTATCTCTAATTTATCTTGTAGATATCCTGTTTGTTCACAGCGACCTTCATGTTCTCTCTTCCATTCAATTGTAAACTCCTTGAGGGCAGGGATTGGGTTGTTGTTGGGTTTTTTGCCTCTCTTTATATTCCCAGAACTTAGCACAGTGCTTGGCACATAGGGGGTTCTTAATAAAATGCTTGTTGACTAAGAATCATCATCAAATGGTGGACCCATGACATGCCATCCTCTTCCTGTGCAAAGCTGGTCTCATCTGTCTTTGAGTCAGAAAGTAACCTCAATGATGCCAGCTCCCATTCATATAGTACCTTAACCTTTGGGAAACACCTTCTTCTCAATAGCCCCATGAACTAGATGGTTCAAGCATAATTAAATTCTCCAGACCTCACCCACATCCTCATCTGTAAAATCCCTCCATCAAACTGGGTCTCTCACATCTGGCTTTCTCCTGCCATTCCTATACCACTCCTGGTCAAGTATGTGCAAACACATCCCTGGTTTAGTTTGTAGATTACTTCATCTGGCCTCCTGCAATAAGATACTAGCAGAGAGCTTTGACTACTGGTAAGCCATTATAGAGGTATGTGGCTGTCTTGAGGGAGTTTGCCAGTACACTAGACTAAGGGAGAATGCTGTTATCTTTTTTAAAGACTGCCTAGAAAGTTGTCACATACTGGAACACTAAACTGCTTTGGGCATGGTTAAACCCTTGATGAAAATTTTCTTAACTCACCCTTCTCTTACCACCTGGATTCAGGAAGACCTGAGTTCAAATCTGGCCTCAGATGCTTACTAGCTGTGTGACCTTGGGTAAGTCACTTGACTTCTGTTTTTCTCAGTTTTCTCAATGATAAAATGGTGATAGTAATAGTGCTTACCTCTCAGGGTTGTTGTGAAGATCAAATGAAACAGTATTTGGCAAAAAAAACCCACAAAGCATTTAGTACAGTGTCTGGCATGTAGTAGGTACTTTATAAATGCTTATTCTCTTCCCGTAACTATTTTTAGGACACCATTAAGACAAAATCTGGAGGAGGAAATGATAAACCACTCCAGTATCTTTACTAAGAAAACCCCAAATGGGGTCACAAAGATTCAGGCATGACTGAGAATGACTGAACAAAAAAGGAAAAAATACCTGCATATCTTCCCTGGTCCCATCTCATGCTTTTAACCAACTTGTTACATAAATTAACATCATTTGAGAATGTTGGTGCATCGTTTCTGTGATGTTTTCTGGGATTTGTATGATCACGAGCAAACAGAATGAACCAGTGTAAAATACCTCCATGAGCATCTCTTTCAAGGAGAAAATGTTATAGGAAAATTAATTGGAGGAAGTAGTCTAGAGAAGAGTTAGGTAGAATATAGTACTTGACATAAGTTTTTGAAGTATTTTCATGTGAAAGAATGAGATTTTTTCCCCTCCTTGTCCTGGAAGGCAGAAATTGGTAGCAATGGGTTTAGGCTCAATGTCAGGGAAAACTTCCTAACAATGTAGAGGTGCTGCACTGTGAAATAAGCTATCTTGAGAGTAGGAATTCAAAGGCTGGAGGACCACTTGTCAGGGATGAAAAAGTGGAAATTCCTGTTCAAGTACAGGTTGGACTAGATGACCTAGGAGATGTCTTCCAAAAGCCAAATTGGTAGAATGTTTTAGAATACTGCTCCTAAGCAATTGGCAAAGGTAATGAAGGAAGGTGGGATAAACTCACTAGTGAGATTAAGTTTTTTTTTTTTTAATGTGCCTATTTCTTTACTCATGGTGATGGCAGTTTGACACATGACTGCTAGGTGGCACTATTTCTTGTAAAAGTCACTTCTGAAATACAGGGTTTCCTTAGGTAAACACACCTCTGGATACAGAAACAGTCATTCTGTAATGTTATTGTAATGATTAAATTTGTGTAATTGAATTTTTTTAAAGGAATAGACGATTTCTTTGATGTTTTTCAAGATGGATTGACTAGATTAAAATGTTAACACAGGAAGGAAAAAACCCCTAAAAATCTGGAATAATCAGACAAATTTTGGGTTGAATCCAAATCTTTTGGCCCCTGAGATTGCAAAATCATGTTCATGTTTCACTCTATTGGCAAGGAATCACACTAGGTCTCAGTAGCAATAGTATCTGAGCTCTCTCAAATTAGAAAGCATTCTAAGAAAAAGAAAACTACCACATACCAATATAGAAAGAACCTTAAGTTTCCAGGCTTTAAAAAATTGCTCCCAATTTCTCCACACTCACATAATGAAAACAGAACATAGGATGGATAGGTGGCGAACACAATGGGTGATGGTTGGAGAGCCCCTTGGCTCCACTGTGACAGTAAAAGTAATTGAGAAATTCCTTTAGCAAGCTAGGATGGAAGCCCTGTTGCTGTCTGTTCTTCATTCTTGAAGAGGAAGATGATGCCATGATATGTAAGTGAATTAGATTTAAGTGAGGTAGGGCTGTGCAAGGTCACCAGCCTCACTTTCTCCTCCGGAGACATATGGGTCCAGTGACCAGATATAGATCAGGGTGATTAGAGATGGCTCCTGGAAGCCCTGTGGTGACTGTATGGGAAGATGGGTAAAAGAATTGTAGAGGGTAATTGTGCAAGGATGGATGGTTATCTCTATTACTGTGAGAAACGTTTACCTTGAGGAGTTCACAGATCCATTAGAATGGTCAAGACATTTTAAAGTGCAACACACATACAAATGAAGAAACGTTCACCTTGTCTGTCAATCCCCTTTTAGTCCTAGATGGGAAAAATACACCTTCTAGATATGAAAAGGTAAAAAACAAAAAAAAGAAAAATGTGAAGATCTAAACCCAACTCAAATTCTTATTTTGTATTAACCAGTGGTTGTCAAATTAGGAAACTGAATCAGACATATATATATGTGAATTTAAGGCCATCCAGGCCACATCCTCAAATGGGGATATGACTCAGCCTTTAGAGAATCCCAGAGTATGTGATGAGTACTTTCTTGTGTCTTTTAACACTTATTAAAGCTGAGTCCTGAAGTTACATAGTGACTAAAATATTCTTTTTTCTCATATAAAAATTCATTTTGAACTTAAGCATCAGGTAAGAGTATTTCCATACATAGAATGCATAAGATGGCTTTCTATGAAATTGTGAATCTTCATTTGATAATACTATTTTTAAACATTCCCTATATTACTTTAAAAACTCCTGCTTGTCTGTTCTTCCTTGGGAACTTCCTTCTGTGCATTTTTTGGAAGGAAAAAACCCACACTTTAAAGAAAATAGTAAAAAAATCCATCAGTGACAAATAAACACAGTTAAGCAAAACGAATTAACAACAGTGGTTGTGTCCAAAAATGTCTGTTTCTTTCTGAACCTTGGGTCCATTGTTTCTCCATTAGGAGAAAGATAGCAAGCTTGATCATAGGTGTTCTGGTCATTGCATCGATCAATTAAGTTTTAAAAATTCTTTTTCTTTAAAAAAATTTTTAATTAAAATTCCTTTTCTTTGTTTAAAATTTGAAATTGTTTTCTTTCCAATGTTCCTGACCTTGTGCAAATTCTTTTCCTGTATCTTCTCAATTCACTCTGTATCTAGTCATACTATGCTTGATTCTCTGACATTGTCTTTGTCAATACTTACAGTGCAATTCTATTCCATTATATTCACATTTCACAATTTAGTCAACCATTCTCTAATTGTCTAAGAGGCAAACTAAGGCACCCCTTTAGATTCTAGGTTTTTTCTTTCTTTATTTTTCATCCCTTTTCTTCCTCTCTTCAGGATTGGGAAATGTATTTCTCTTGAAGTTATTCTTTCCTTGGTATTATTTTCCCTTTTAACTGCTGCCTCATTTTCACTTTCTTCCTATTGTGTTTGATGCATCTACACTAAACTCTGAAAGCCACCTCTAAATAGACCCATGTGGACACACAGAACCTCCATGAGCAATACACACAAACACACATCCTTAAATGTGTTTTTTGTCAAAACTCATGAAGTCTTAAGGATTCTCGTAAAGTTGCGCTCTGTAAATCTAACCCCATGCCTGAAGTCTTTAAAGGAGGATAGTAAATGGAATATGTACTTCTTTCTTTGGTCTCACATTGTTATTAATATTATGTTCATTATATATGTGTCTGTATATATATGCAATATTCTTATACCTATAATATTTTATAATAATAATTATAATCAATATTAATTTTAATAAACCAAATGCTTCTTATAGACTGACTATGTGAAGGCAAAGTATTACTAGGTCAGAAAAGCTATTATTATTTATTTATTTTTTGGCAATCACCAATTCCAGTTCCCTGACTGTCTAGTCATCTATAGTCTTCCACCTTAAAGGCAGAAAGTTATCAGATCTTTACTTTTAGTCATAGGAACAGAGTCTGTCCAGGATACTGAAAAAGAAAGTTAATTCTAGAAAACAGTGCTTTAGCGACTTTGGTTCAAATAAAATCAAAGCAACTAGTAACCAGTTCCCTTCTTACCTTTCCAGCCTTCTTACACCTTCCTCCCTTCCAGGTACTCTGCCATGTAATCACAATGTACTCTTCACTCTTCTCAACACAAGACACTCAAATGATTTCCCAACTCCAGGCTCAGGGTTAAGTGACTTGCCCAGAAGATCAGGAAAGGCTTCATGTAGAATGTGACATATTAGCTGGGACTTGGAGGAAGCTATAGAGAGGCCAGTAGACAGAGATGAGGAGGGAAAGGGTTCCAGGCATAGGAGACAACCAGTGAAAATGCCTGGAGGGACAGCTAAGTGACTCAGTGAATACAGTACCAACCCTGGAGTCAGAAGGATCTGAGTTCAAATCTGACCTCAGACACTTAATAGCTGGGTGACCCTGGACTAGTCACTTACCTCTGTTTGCCTCAGTTTCCCTTTCTGGAAAATGAGCTGGAGAAGGAAATGGCAAAACACTCCAGTATCTTTGCTGAGAAAACCCCAAATAAGGTCACAAAGAGTCAGACATGACTGAAACACAGAGTAATAACAAAAACATAAACCAATGACTTGATGAGGAAACAAGATATGTTAGAGTTAAAAGACGAAACAAAAATGGAAGAAAATGTAAAGTATCTCACAGCAAAAGCATCTGAACTAGAAAATGTAACAGGAGAAAAAAAGTAAGAATTATTGGACTATTGAAAGCCATGGCCAAAAATTTTTTTAAAAGACCATAGATATCCTATTTCAAGAAATCTTAGAAGAAAATTGTCCAGCTCTCTTAGGGAAAAGTGGAAACAGAAAGCATCCACCTGGTCAACTCTTTAAAGAAACCCCCAAACAAAAACTCCCAGGAACATCATAGCCAAAATCTAGAGCTTTCAGGTCAAAATAAAAATGCTGCATGCAACCAGAGAGAAAGAATTCAGATATCAAAAGGCCAAAGTCAGGATCACATATGATAAACCCATTATATCACCACTATAAATGATGGTATATGCAGCCACAACTATAAATCAATGGAGAACTTGAAATACAGTATTCCAGAAGGCAGAGGATATGGATTTACAGCCAAGAATAACTTAACCAGCAAAACTAAGCATTATCCTAGAAGTGAAAAAGGACCTTTTAAAAAAATATAAATAAATTAATTTATTTTTTGTTTTCAACTAAAAAAAGGATCTTTAATAAATAGAGGACTTCCAAGCATTTCTAAGGAAAAAGCTAGAGCTACGGACATTCTACGGTTCAAACACAGGTGTGAAGAGAAGTATAAAAAGGCAAAGATGAGTGAAAAATAATAAAGGATGAACTGCTTATATTGAAAGATGGAGAAGCGATATTAGATTATGCCTTTTGTCATGTCTTGATGATCTTGAGAAAAGAATGGAAAGAAATCTGAAGAACAATACATTGAGGGGAAAGGAAAGGAAGATTAGGGTGTAATTATCTCAGATAATCTGGATGTACAAGCAGATATCTATACAAACAAGGAGGAACCCGGGGTGGGAACTGCTGCTTTTTGACTCTCACTCCTATCTGAATTGATTCAAAGAGGGAAGAACACACACGTTGTTGTTCAGTTATTTCAGTCATGTCGGACCCTTCTTGACCCCATTTTGGGTTTTCTCAGTAAAGATACTGGAGTGGTTCACCATTTTCTTCTCCAGTTCATTTTTATGGATGAGGAAACCAAGGTAAACAGGGCTAAGTGACTTGCCCAAGGTCATCCAGCTAGTAAGTGTCTGAAGCTGGATTTGAACTCAGGAAGATGAGTCTTCCAGACTATAGGCATAGAACTCTATCTACTGTACCATCTAGTTGTCCTACATGGACGCAGAGTTGGGTACAAAAATCCATTTCACTCAACAGGAAAATATGAGGGAAAGGGTAGAATGTGGGTAATAAAGGGTAATTAAGTCCTTGTCAAAACAAACTCTAAGGATACACAAAAATATTTAAAACTCTTTTTGAGTGGTAAAGGATGGGAATCTGAGAGAGTGCCCATGAATTAGGGCATGAAAGATAAAGTTATGGTGTATAAATGTGATGGGATTCTATTATGCTGAATTCCTGTCAGTGTGATGACCAACCAGTCTTCCAGAGAACTAATGATGACACATGCTGCCCACCTCCTGATACAAAAGTAAAAGTCTCAGAATGAGATCATTTCGGGGGGGGGGGACATGACCATTGTGGAAATTTCTTTTGATTTGCTACCTGTTTGTAATGGGTCTTGTTTTTCTGGTGTTCTCAGTTGGGGGTTGGGTTGGGATGGGAAGGTGAGAAGGTGGGTTTGGGCCAGTGTAATGGTAATAGGAATTTGAAGATCTTCCCTGCCAGTTAAAATAAATAAAATATTTTTAAAAATTTAAAAAAAGAAACACTTCCCATTATAGTCTTCTAATATTGGGGAAGGGGCTTGGAGGGTGCATACTGTGCATGGTTTGGAAGTTGAGATGGGAAGACAATTGTAAATATTCCAGTTGGATCTATATGGGTTTAGATGGGGAGGCCTCCAAGTTGTGAAGTGCCCTGCTTTAAATCAGACAGGTCAGTTAACATCCCGTAAGGCTTTCTTTCCTATCAGTCACAGGAAACGTTGGAAGAGAGAATTTTTTCTCCTTCCAATTGCTTCTAAAATCCCCTGACCATGAGCCTCATGTATGTATAAGAAGTTGCTGTTTTGGGGTGATCTAATTATAACCTTTAACATTTCCTACCATGGTCTGACTGGAATAGTGTGGCCACAGAAAAATGGAAGTAACTTATGTGAAACTTTCATTAGTGGAGACAGTTGCATTTTTATTTCTTATATATTTTCTTATTTAACCCTTCTGGGTTTAGATAACTTTCATTGCTTCAGTTTGTGGTTATAAAGGAAGGAAGTACTCATTTGTCATCTATGTGTGTCTAGGGCAGGGGGTATTTGTTGGTGGGCATCTTAATAAGGCACGTTGTTCAGATTTGGCAAGATTGAACTGTGGGGGTATCAGAGGGTGACCAGCATGGTCAAGACCCTCAGGTTCCTGCCATATGAAGGAACTGGGATAGGGGTGCCAAATACCAAGCTAAGGTCTGAGAATGCAAATGGAATGAGGCAAGGAATTAAAGAAGAAATGAAACAAGAATTTATAAAGTGGCTGCTGTGTGCCAGGCACTGGGTTAAGCATTTTACAGTCTTATGTCATTTAATTCTCACAACAACTGTGAGATGTAGGTACCAGTATTATCATCTCCATTTTACAGTTGAGGAAACTGAGGCAGAAAGAGGTGAAATTACTTGCCCAGGGTCATACATCTCTCAAGAGAGGCCCAGCTTGAGCCTTGCCTTGTTGCCTATCCTGCCAAACAAGTCCTACCCTCGTTGGTCTTTCCAAACCAGTGTAGGTTACTGGTCCTAGTAGATATTGGCCCTGTCACTGCAGGAAAAGGAAGGAATATACTAATATAGAAAGGAGGAATAAAGGGGTAGAATTTGCTATTTTTCATTTCTGGGATGTGGGAGAAGTAGGTATCTGAAGCTGGATTTGAACTCAGGTCTTCATGACTCCAGTCCCAGGGGCCACCTAGCAGAAACACACTCCCTGCCATCAAGGAACTTCCCATTCTAATACTAGATGACAGCACATAACAGGGAGTTGAAAATGGTGGGGTTGGGGGGAATTGTAGAGAAAGTCTAATAGTATAGCCTGTAAAGAAATAATGACTTGGCTGGCCTGGGCCAAGCTTCGGCTTTGGATGGCTCCCACCATTTTGATATTCTCTTGGGATCTGCCAATCACAGGGAGAGGGTGTCCAGAGAGGGGACACTACTGCTTTAAGATTCAAGTAGAGTGAGGTTTCTGGGGCATTGTAGATACTGGAGGCTGGAGCTTTTGCCCAACATGATGTCTGAGTGAGGCTCAGGTATCCCTTGTTCCTCCAACTCCTCCTCCACATGTACCTACCCTTCTCATAGGGAGCCAGGCAAGGCTCAGGCTCGGCTTCCCTTGGCACAGCTTCCTGGTGGCCTCTGGCTGTGTTGACTTGGCTTCCTGGTCATCTCAAGGCATAAAAGTACCTCCATGTGGAGTTGAGCCTTCCATCTTGATCAATGCCTGAAAGGCCACAGGAGTAACTGACCCCTGCCCTGCTAACCAGACTAGGGAGAAGACAAGGACCATGTCTACAGAATCTAAGTGTTGATGTATGCTTGTTGCATAATCTTACTGTTAGCACTTGGGTTGTTGACTTCTCCACTTCTGGAGTTTAGAAACTTCAAACCTACTTAGACTTTTGAAATTCAGAGAGTCCTGCGCTTTCATCTAAAATACTCTTGAATATGCCCCTTTCTCTTCTCTGATACTGCCAACCCTCTAGCACAGGTCCTCATCACCTCACACCTAGACTACTGTAATAACCAACCTGTACCAAATGTCTCCCCACTCCTATCCAGCTGCCATTCAACTGCCAGTGATTTTCCTAAAGTACAGGACCAACTATGTCACCCTTCTACTTAATAAACTCCAGTGATTGTCTCCTCCAGAATCAAATAGAAAATGCTCTGTTTGGCATTCAAAGCCCTTCATTACCTAACTTCCTCCTGCCTTTCCAGTCTTTTTACACCTTACTCCTTAACACACTCTTTGATCTGGTGACACAGTCTCCTGGTCAGGGGCAAAGAAAATGAACTCCATTTTGGACATGTTGAGTGTGAGTGGTCAGTAGGACATCCCAATGAAAATAGTGGACATTTGGAAATTTAGGACTCTAGGACCAGAGATACAGAATTCAGGGTCATCTGTAGAAAGATAATTGTTGAATGCACAAAAGTGAAAAGAAGAGAGTATAGAAGAGGATGTTTGGGGCAGACTGGACTCAGGAGAGGACCATTTTAATTTAAATTTGGTGTCAGAACAAAACGTGGTACTTGTAGGTCATTCATTGAAAAGATATTAAGCAATTTGGTATTTGTAGCAGCAAGCACCCCAGCATCCCCAGGGTAGCTGCCAGCACAGGTTCTTGGATCTGCTTTGTTAAAGGAAAGCAACTCAAAATGGGTTAACAAGCTTACTTTAATCAGTCAAACATGTATCGGTTACCTAGTTCAGGGGAAAAAGGTCAGCACCCCGAACTTTATACAGACAGAATTATCAAGACAGAGAAACAGATCAAGTAGACAGTTTTCCAAACTGTCCAACCATTATATCCATATGAAATCAACATCTGGGTCTTTCAAAGCCGGGGGGCCCTGGACAATGGCTTCCCAGAGTTTCATCTGATCAAATCACAGAACATTTCTCAAAGGGAGCCCCAAAACAAAGCCTCACATCAGGGCTTATATAGCCTTATCCTGTCTCAGACAATGTAACAACCTTATTGACCCACTGGCCAATCAAAAAGTATCCACTGAAAAACAAGCCTCCCACCCCAGGCTCCAGGTGCACTTTAGCCTAGGGGCAGGGAAGATCTTCAAAATTTACATTCCCATTACACTATTCCGGCACTTAGCCTGAGTAGGGACAGTCCTATTCTCCTCTTCAAAATGGAGGAAATGAGTTTGGTCAGAAGGAAAGGATGTAGCAACCTGAGTTCATCCAACAGGAGTCACCTGTGCTTGGTTTACACTTTATTACAAAGAGCTTCAAGAAATGAAAGTTCATTCAGTGACTCGAAGGACAGAGGTTCAATTTTAACTAAAATCCCATTTTTTACAGGAAACCTTCCCGAATACCCCTTAATTACAGTGCCTTCCCTGTGTTAATTATTTTGTTTTCTATATATCTGTCTGCATCTTGTCTCTCCTATGAGATTGGAAGCTCCTTGAGGGCAGGGACTTTTTCTTATGATTATTTGTATTCCAAGTGTTTAGCAAGGTGCCTGGAAGACCTATCTTTAAAGGCTATAAATACTGCCTCTGACAAGACTGGGTGACCCAGCACAACCAGGCAATTCTCTAAGAGCGGGGTGGGGAACCTAAGGCCTCAAGGCCACATGTAACTTTTTAGGTCCTCAAGCACAGCCCTTGGATTCAATCACTTCAATGACTTCAGTCACTGCACTTGAGGACCTAGAAGGCTTTGGCCTTGAAGTCGCAGGTTCCCCACCCCTACTCTAAGACTCAAAGTAGCCTGATTCAGATCTGCCTTATCATTGACATTTAGATGTTGAGTATAAGCACTTTCAAGGTTAGCAATGCCCATAACCCTTGCATCAATGATCCTTTGAACCATGAGTGTGGTAAAAGAGGCCCAGTATGGTTAAAGTATTTGCTGAAGGTCACTCATTTAGCAAATGGTGGAGGAAAATGGCAAGAGGGGGGAGAGGGAAGGAAGAACCTAGAGACATTTCATTAAGGAAGAGGAATGTTCCACACAGCTTTCTTTCCTTTTCTTGTTTTGACTGGCCCAGCTCATCGATGACAACAGATTTACCGGATTTTATTGTTGACTAGATAGTTGATGAAGCAAGTCAGGACCATCTTGTGGGTTAAGAAGTCTGTTAGGTTTGATAGTGAGTAAGATAGAAAGGTGTAACTTGCTTTGAGACATAATGTGGTTTCACATTATCTGCCACCTACTGAAGAGAATAGAGATTCTGTTTCTAATTCAATGGTCCATGCCACTGATGAGTCTGCAGTCAGCATATGGGACCTGTGGTTTCAAGCCCATTCTTTGTTTTCACACATTTTTCAGATGACATTAGGGGAAGGCAAGTCACACATTTTAAATATAAAAGAGGAACCAGTGACCTAAACTATAAAAGCATCATGGAAAAATCCCAGCCTAATGTTGTTTCATGGTCTAGAGTAAATGCCCCAGTCCCCTGTTTCACAAGGAGGGAAAAGACCTTCTTGAAATGAGGGAAGTACAAATTCTAAGTGGTTCGTTTTCTTTTAAAAATTTTTTTATCTATTTTATTTTTCATTTCCATAACATAATATAAAAAATTGCCCATGAAACTACAAATCTATTATTTATAACTTGCTATTCCTTTTAAAGTTATAAAGTAGCTCATTTTCAGCTAAAGCATTTTTTTTCATTATTAGTCAGTGACAAAACCAAGATTAAATAGTTGTGGCCTCCAAATTTTACGCAAGGATAACCAGGTAAGGGTCTTGTTTTGGGACAACCACGAGTCAGGCTTAGTTGAGACCCAGTGGATCTGGCTGCAAGCTAGTGAAAGTGGTAACTATCATATCTGAGCTGAATCTGGGCATTGAATATGAGGTTTTGCTGAATGAATGAACAAAGACAAATTTCGGTAGTGTGTAGACTGCCATAGCCCCTCACATGATGTAAGTGACAGATAAAGATTTCACTCGGCTGGCTTCTTGAGGGAAGGAAGAATCAGGTGGCCTTCCACTCTTCCTTTTTAGACTATTGTCTATCATCTGACCCAATGAGTTGTTACTTCTAACACTGCTGGTCTACTCACTGTCACTCTTCTAGCTGTCACCATTGTCAACAAACAGGTGAATACCTACTATGTGTGGTATGCTAGGAATACATTAGCAGTAAAGGAGAGGTCTTTTCTCATGTCAAAGAACCAGATAATCCTAGATTTAGGACTCAAATGGACCTCAGTGGTCAACTGACCCAATTCTTTTTTTTTCTTTTAATTTTTTTAATTTTAATTTTTTTTCTGACCCAATTCTTTCATGAGGGAATGAAGGAAATGGGAACCCAGAGAGATTAAGTAATTTGCCATAGTTATTTCCTATGTTGTCCTATCCTGATCCCACAGAACCACCACCGCGACTGAATAAGAAAGAAAACAGTCTAGCCAAAAATTGTGTCTGATAGCATGTTCAACATTTTGCAACTCTCTTTCCATATCTTTCTACCAAAAGGAGTAAAATTTGATTTATCATCTATTCTTCAGTACCAAGATGGGTCATCTGCAATTGATATGTGTGCAGATGCCTTTTAATCTTTCTTTCATTTTTCTTATTACAGCTGGTTCTATCTTTGTTCTGTATCCATTAAAACAAGTCTTCCCATGCTTCTCTGAATTCCTTTTATATATCATTTATTATGGCACAATATTATTAACATACCACAATTTGTTTAGTTATTTTCCAATGGAAGGATACCCACGTCACTTTCATTTTTTCAGATAGTATTAGTGATCCCACGGAGCACATATTCTTGCTTTTTGAGGATGGACATTCTCATTGGTCTTTCACTAAGGAACAGCTGCTTGGCTTTTTTGAAATGTTGTAGCACTTCTGGATTGGTCTTCATGCAAATCTATGATTACAGATTATGGAAATAGGATTGACCATTGGGTATCATGGAAGATAGACTCTTATGGAGGAACCTCACTTTTCAGAAGGCTATTAAAGAAGTAAAAAGACTTCAAATTCCCTCTTTTTTGAACTGCCCTCTCTTGCTTTGGGATTCTTTGGGAACTCTCCCTTGGACTTTTAGCAAGGAGGGGAGATTTCTTTTTCTTCCCACCACTCAGCACCAGGGGCAGGTACAACTTGAGCATATGGGAATAAGAACATATTTTGGGGTACCCAAGACTGAACCTCAAGTCTCTGCCTTCCTCTTTTGCTTTATTTTTTGCTGTATTTTTATTTTATATGATTATAATATATTAAAATATGTTATACATCAAATCCATTAAAATCTATTATATATTTTAATTTATTTTATACTTGCTTTATTTTTCTTTCCCTAAGCTCCACCCAACCCAACATCCACTCAGAGATAGATATTCCCAGTGTTGGTGGCTACCTTGTGAGTTACAAAGTCCCTGAATGCCTGAGTTGATGCTGCCTGACCAGTAAGAGATGCCTCCTGGGGCATCCACCAAGAGGATGGAGAAAAAGGACTAAGAAACTTTGGGTCTTGTGAGTCATAAAGACATTGAAGGCTTGAGGTGAGTGTGCCATATATATTTATCACACCTAGAAGGTTTTCTTTACCTCCCAATATTATTACAAATACTTCAGCAAATGTAGGACAAAGGTCTTTGGGCAATTTGGGATGGGATCTCTGGTTCAAAGGTTGTAGACGTTTCAGTGGCTTTTCTTGAATAACTCCAAAATTTTCCAGAATGGTTGGATCAATTTGTAGCTTCATTACCAGATGCCCAACATTTCCCTTTCTGTCCTTATCACCTTTGCTTCTTTTACGTGAATTTGGTGGGACCAATGATGTTGTTGGTTTTTTATTTTATTTTTACTATTTGTTCATTCACTTTTATGATTTTTTTTTTCATTTTAAGCATTCCTTTTGTGTTAAAATAAATAACTGTCTTATAGCTGATATCTCTACTGTGTATTGAGTACCTTTTCTAGAATGGATTCCATGAATCTCTTTAAAGGAGACCCTAGACATGAGACATGCCTAAGAGTAGGGGGAGTCTGGTGCATGTGCAGAGGGCTTCAGACAGAGCGTGTCCATGTAGAGAGGTGAGGATCCTGCTTCTGGGAAAGTCGTGATGAAATAGAATGAAAGTGTTTTTGAAAGAACATAGAACAGTGGAGGTGGATAAGATATAACTGTTTCCAGTCTGCTAACCACATGGTTTAGAGAAGTCTTTTTTTGATTGGATGTGTATAACTGAGGATATATTCAAAAAAGTCAAGTCAGCTTCAGCCTGCTGTCTTGCCCCAGTCCTTTCTGGAGCTCTGTATGTATTTAGAGTCTAATATTCTCCTGTTCTGGTGTCCAGTGAGAGACAATGCTATAGGGGGAAAGGCCTTGAGGACTTCTCCTCTCTGAGGCCCTGTGAAAGGGATCTGCATCTTTGGTCTCTATTCTAGATGAACAAATAGAACCTCCAATCCTGTGAGTTTGGAAAGGTCAGGAGGGCTCTTTGGTATCCAAGGATTCCAAAGTCTGAATTTACAGCCAGCACAGCATTAATTCCCTGAGGAGCAAAGAGTGACCTTCTAGACCCAGGCCAACGGCAACTGAGATAGGGACTCATCTGAGAGTCAGGCTGGTGTGAACCTGGTAGAACCAATGTTTTGTAGAAACTGAGCCAAGAGTGCATTAGGGAGGATACTTGTAATTTATTTTTGTTTCATCTGTAAAGTGAATATCACTTTGTAAAAAAACTTATCAGTGTCAAGATCTTTAAAAAGACCTGGGGTTCTACTAACTGGCAAATAGAACAGTGGGAGGAACTCAGCCAGTGAAGGTTCAAGCTATGATGGTAGAGAAGAAACTCCATAATCCCCTCTCAGTACCCTAAGAACAGGAAGGGGCAGATGTGACTGGTATGGCTCCAGAAGAGCGAGGGAAAGTTTACTTGTGACATAAGTTTTATTATAGAGAATTTCTTCAGAATTCCAAGGTAGGACACAACAGGCAAGAGAGATGAGAATATCCTGAGTGACTCCCTTCAGGGATTGTCTCAGTCTAAATTGAATCTACTCTGGGGGAGGGGGGGTCCAGAGCAGGAAGCCTTGTGGGAGTCCATCCCCCTTATCTTCCCTCCCCCCCAAGTCCCAGGTCACATCTGCTATCACAAAAATGCATTATAAATATTTTGGCATATTTATGACCTTTTTATATTTGACCTCTTTGCGATGGAACTTCTAGGTCAAAGGTATAAATAGTTCAGTGGCTTTTACTGAATAATTCCAAAGTTTTTCCAAATGTTAGATCAGTTCCTAGTTGTTCCAACAGTGTGCATGTCTTCTCAGATCCATGCCAATGTGATTATTTTTGTCTTTAGCATCTTTTCCAATTTAGAGATGAAACCTCAAAGCTGTTGAATTTCTCTTATCGTTGGCTATCTGAAGGCTTTTTTCACATGGTTGTTATCATTTGCATTTCTTCTTTTGAAAGCTAACATTCCTATCTTTTGACCACTTGTATATTGGAGAATGATCATTGTGCCTATTTGTTTGTTTGTTTGTTTATTCATTCACTTATTTATTTATTTTTAACATGGGGGGGGGAATCTGAGCATTTTATAAAGGAAAGACGCAGTGAAGAGGGAGAAACTGAAACAAATTTTACTGTCTCCCCTCCCCCATCCTCCCTTACAAACTTTAGGAAAGAGGAAGGAAGGAAAAATTTGACAGATGTCCAGCCAATTTATTCAAAAATTTCAAATCAAAAAGGAGGAGGGAAGATGTATCAATGTATATCTATGTATATCCTCCAAACTAGATGCCATGAGGAATACCTATAATTAAGGGAGAATAACAGTTGAGACACCCAGGAGTTTACAGAAGGCAGAACCCAAGAAAAGAGCCGGCAGGAAAATCCGTGGTTTAAAAGTCTGTACACAGATGCCCAAAGCTTAGGCAGTAAGCACCAGGACCTTATGATCCTAACGTTGGGGGGAAATTCAGCCTCAGAGGCACCAATGAGACTTGGTGAAATCAATGACTAAGTCTGGATAGGTATACCTTATTCAAAAGAAGTAGGATGTATATCACAGTATATTCGTGAACTTTTAGTATTATCTCTTTTCTAATTGAGTACAGAAATTCTTCCTTAACCTTTTGTATTCTAGCACATGAGAATGTAGAGTTGAGGAGAGACATAAAAAGAAAAGAGTGGGGGAGAGAGAGACAGAGAGAGAGAGGCAGAGAAAGAGAGAGAAGAGATGAGAAGAGAAAAGAATGAGAAAGAGAGCAAGAGAAAGAGAAACAGAAAAAAAAGAGAGGGAGAGAGAGAAGCAGAGAAAGAGAGAGACAGAGAGAGAGAGGCAGAGAAAGAGAGAGAGAAGAGATGAGAAAAGAGTGAGAAAAAAGAGCAAGAGAATGAAAGACAGAAAAAGAGACAGAGAGGGAGGGAGGGAGGGAGGAAGGGATAAAGACAGAGAGAGAGAGAGAGAATGAGAAGACTTTTGGATATATTTCCCTTCCCCACCCCTAATTTATTCTCTGCAACATCTAAAGCAATATTTTACCTGAGAGGACATTCAGTTTGTTTCAATTTAGACTTAATTTCTAGATCTAAAAATTATTTTCTTAAAATAAATATATTTTTAAATTTTCTTAAATTTAAATAAAAAAATTTTTTTAATTGTTCAGTAAAATTTATCCTAAGTTAAAATAAGGTTCAGAGGGGCAGCCAGGTGGCTCAGCGAGTAAGAGCACTGGCTCCAGTGTTGGGATGACCTGGGGATCAAATCCAGGCTCAGATACTTAGCACCACACCCAGAAATACCTGGCCATGTAACCTTGAGTAAGTTACTTAGCCCAGATTACTTTAAAAAATAAAATAAAATAAAATAAGGTTCAAACTCAGGTTAGTTAAATGATTAAGCTGCTTTGGACCATGAAAACAAAAGAAACAGGATGGGAGTGTGGGTGGGTTGGGTAGCATCTTATTTTAGGAAGATACACTTAGGTGAGAAAATCAGGAATCACAGAGGGGTGCAGAGCAGTAGGGTAATGACCAGTGAAGGTGAAAAACAGAAGAGACTTCATGAGACTGTCCAAGTGGTAAGCACTTGGACAGAAAGAGGAAATGGGGGAGACTTCAGGAACCAGATCACAAGTCTGGCACAAGGACTTCATGGTAACAGGAAGACTTCAATCAACTGCGTATCTGTTGGAGTTCTCTCTTTGCCAACAGCAGAGTGTCTAATAACTTATTGATTTGCCTTAATGATAGCCTAATTCTTTTTTTTTTTTAAAGCAATCGGGGTTAAGTAACTTGCTCAGGGTTACACAGCCAGTTATTTCTGGGTGGGTGCTAAGTGTCTGAGCCCGGGATTCAATCTCCAGGTCATCCTGACACTGGAGCCCGTGCTCTTACTCACTGTGCCACCTGGCCACCCCTAATAGCCTAATTCTTTAAATGATAGAAACAGAGAGCGAAATTTTATTCTGGATCTGATTCTTGACCTGGAGGAGCTTGTTGTTGGGATGGATATGATGGGAACATTGGAGAGAAATGAGCACTGTACCTGCCTTTTTACAGTTTAGGATAGAGGAGAGGCAATGAAGGCATCATCACACATGCATGCATGCAAATGTCTGGGAAAACAGATTTCAAAGCGTTCATAAGAAGGATGAGTAAAATCTCATGAACTAAAATTGCCCAAGGAGGGGTGAGAAACTCTTACAGATGAAATTGCAAAGACACAAAGGAAAACAAAGACAGTGAGGAGGAAAAAGGGGAGCTGTCTGAAGCAGCTAATGTGGATCTCCAGGGTACTCACCAACCAACCAGAGGGCAGATATAAGAATGCCATGGTCTTATAAAAATTGCACCAGGAATGCTAAAAACACAGAATGAGCTGAGGTGTTCTTGGCTGACACTGAAGGGTACAGCTTTCTGGAATAACGAGGTGATAGAACCCCTGAATTCTGACAAAGTCAATCCCATCTGAAGTGCTGTGTTCAGTTCTCAGCATCACAGCTTAATAAGAGCATAGATACGCTGAAGGAAGTCCAGAGTAGATCAGCTGAGATGGGGAAGGGCCTAAAGTCTATGTCTTATGATATTTAACTCTCTTCTAATTGAAGGAACTGGGGATGCCTTGCCTGGAGATGAAAAGACTTAGGGGATACATGGTACTTGTAATTAAAAGACTGGCATGTGGAAGAGGGGTTAGGCATATTCTCTTTGTCACAGAGGGCAGAACCAGGAAGATTAGGTGGAATTTGAGAAAAAGAGGTGAATCGAGGCTAGATGTTAGGGAAGACTTCTTAAGCATTAGCATTATTCAACCTCTATTGGATAGAGGTTCCCTGACCCCTTTCATCCCCCTTGCAGATCTCCAGGCAGAGACTGATTGACAATTCATTGAGTACACTGTAGTAGAATATTTTTTTTCCAAGTAGGTTTAGATGGATGCTGACATCCCTTCTGAGTCTGTTATTCTGTTAAGAATGTAGGTAGAAGCATGAGCCTTGGACAAGAGAGACCCAAGAGGATTCTGGGAAGATGGCGGTATACATCAGAAAACTCCAAGCTCTCAAAATTTCCCCCCACAAAAGAGATAAAATAGCACCTCAGGGTGAACAAAGTGTGAGTGAAAATAAATAAGAACAGGGGCACCACAGGGTCCTCCTGGGACAATGAGACAAGGTCTGAAGGAAAATCCCAGGATGAGGTTTGGTGTGAAGTGTAAACCCCCCAGGCTGGGGCAGCTTTAACCATAACAGGGTCCTCCTGGGACAATGAGAGAAGGTCTGAGAAAATGCCGGGATGAGGTTTGGTGTGAAGTGTAAACCCCCCAGGCTGGGGCGGCTTTAACCACAACAGGGTTCTCCTGGGACAATGAGAGAAGGCTGGGGTGGCTTTAACCACTAGTGGCCAGCCCTGGGGCTGGCTGGGCTGGGAGAACTTTTACCCCAGAGACAGTGAGGGGAGTTGGGCGACTGAGCCATGGAAGTTCTAGGAAACCTCTGCTGACCAGGAAGGCCAGACCCAGCTGGGCTGTGGAGAGGGAAGGCCCCCACACCTGTGCAGTGAATGCAGAAGCAGTGATGCAGGGCGGGACCACCGTGGCTGTGGGCACTTATAGGAGTCTGGAGGGTTGGCTTTGGCTCCGGACTAGAGGCAGAGCTGAAGATCTGGGGCAGGAGGCACCACCTTCCCCCCCACGTCCCCCAGCTACAACCACAAAAGATGCCCAGGCAAAGGAGAAAGAATCCAACCATAGGAAGCTATTAAGGGAATAGAGATGACTGGGGTTCATCCTCAGAAGAGGATATTGAAGCAAAGAAACACTCTTCTACCCCAAGGAGTAGCATCAAATGGTCTCATCTGCCCAAAAAGAATTCATAGAATTTTAAAAAGACTTTAAAAATCAAATGAGAGATATTGAAGAAAAACTTTAAAAATAAATAAAGAACAATGCAAGAAAAACAAGAAAGTCAACCAATTAGAAAAGGAGATCCAGAACCTTAAGGAAGAAAATGACTCCTTGAAAATTAGAATGGGGCAAGGGGAGGCCAGTGAAATTAAAAGAGATCAAGAAATAAACAAGATATAAAGAATGAAAAAATAGAGGAGAAAGTGAAACATGAGAAAAACAACTGATCTGGAAAACAGATCAAGAAGAGAAAACATAAGAATAATCAGACTATCTGAAAGCTATGATCAAAAAAAGAATCTTGATACAATAATACAAGAAATAATTAAAGAAAATTGTTTTTCATCTATCCAATAGAGGTTGGATAATGCTAATGCTTAAGAAGTCTTCCCTAACATCTAGCCTCGATTCACCTCTTTTTCTCTAATTCCACCTAATCTTCCTGGTTCTGCCCTCTGGGACAAAGAGAATATGCCTAACCCCTCTTCCACATGCCAGTCTTTTAATTACAAGTACCATGTATCCCCTAAGTCTTTTCATCTCCAGGCAAGGCATCCCCAGTTCCTTCAATTAGAAGAGAGTTAAATATCATAAGACATAGACTTTAGGCCCTTCCCCATCTCAGCTGATCTACTCTGGACTTCCTTCAGCGTATCTATGCTCTTATTAAGCTGTGATGCTGAGAACTGAACACAGCACTTCAGATGGGATCTGACTTTGTCAGAATTCAGGGGTTCTATCACCTCGTTATTCCAGGAAGCTGTGCCCTTCAGTGTCAGCCAAGAATACCTCAGCTCATTCTGTGTTTTTAGCATTCCTGGTGCAATTTTTATAAGATCATGGCATTCTTATATCTGCCCTCTGGTTGGTTGGTGAGTACCCTGGAGATCCACATTAGCTGCTTCAGACAGCTCCCCTTTTTCCTCCTCACTGTCTTTGTTTCCCTTTGTGTCTTTGCAATTTCATCTGTAAGAGTTTCCCACCCCTCCTTGGGCAATTTTAGTTCATGAGATTTTACTCATCCTTCTTATGAATGCTTTGAAATCTGTTTTCCCAAACATTTGCATGCATTTTCATCAACAATCTTGAAGTGTTAGAACAAGGGGGGAAAGTAGAAATAGAAAAAAAAATCCATTGAAACCCATTTGAAGGAGTCCTATGAGGAAAACTCACAGGAATATTATAACCAAATTCTGAAACCTCCAGATCAAGGGTAAGATATTAAGAGCAACAAAAAAATTTAAATATGACAATGCCACAGTTAAAATCACACAATACCTAGCAGAGAAGACACTAAAGGACCACAGGTCTTGGGGCATTATATATCAAAGAACAAAAGAACTGAGGTTCTGGCCAAAAATATACCCAGCAAAGTTCTAAAATAATCCTGGATGGAAAAAAAATAATATTTGATCAACTGTCAGACTTTCATAACTCTGTTCAAAAAATAAACCAAACAACAAAATCTGAACTTAATAGAAGATTTGACATACAAGAGCCATAAAGTACATACCCAAGATTGATTACAAGGGATTCAATAAGGACAGACCAGTTACCTTTTTGTATGTAAAATGTACGTTTAAGATTGTCATTAGCAGTTGGGTAGTTTGTAAGAAAGATCGGGCTAGACCTGAGTATGAAATTACTTTAAAAACTAAAACCATCTAGCAATAGTTAAAAAGAGTAATTGTCTTATACAAATGAGGTACAAGAGGAAGAATCAACACAGAGGAATTAGATGGGGGAGGAGAGCTGGTAGTTCTGCTAACCTACTTTCACTGGGAATGGGCTCAAGGGGGAGATATATATGTGTGTGTGTGTATGTATGTATATATGTGTCTTTATATACATATATGTGTATAAATACATACACACATATATGTAGGTGTATATAGTTATATACACATATGCATATATACATATATGTATAAAATTTCTAAATTCAGAAGAAATAAAATGGTAAGAGGGTGGGGGGAGAGGATAAGGATAAGAGGATTTAGAGGGGAGAGTGAGGGAATAGGTTAAAGGAGGGACTATAGGCAGGTCTTTAGATTTATGGGAATGGGAAGACATGGGAAGGATCCTTGGATGGGGGTAGGCTAAGTAATAGGGCAAGGTAGAGGGTAGAAATAAACTAGAGGAGTCAGGAGGGATAGGAAATAAGAGATACACACAAACATAAAAAACAAAAAAAGAATTTTTTAGGGAAAGCATATGTCTATATATGTACACATGTGTATGCGTATGTATATATCTATCTATATAAATATATCCACACTTAATTGTGGCTTTCTTGGGGGGGAGGGGAAGAACAAAGTAAAAAGTGTCCAGCAGGGATCAAAACACTTACAAGGAAGCAAAGAAAAGATGGACAGTTTTCAGCACAACGTATAGTATTTATTATACTGGATTTCTTGAAATGAAAATATATTTTGAATCCTCTCATGTTCTGCTGTGCATATGACATACTTTTTTTCTTTGTATTCAAGTTTCAATATTTAAGTATATGATATGTTTATTTTCCTTTTCTATAGTCTGTATTTGAGTTCTGGTGTTTGAGTCTAAAATTAAAAAAAAAAAAAGGAGACACCCTACAACCTCTGAGAAAAAGGGGAAGAAAAACAAATGGGTGAAAACCAAGGAACTGTGTGACTACAGACAGAGTAAACAAATCATCTGCTGAGTAAGGTATTATGGAGAGAGGGACTGGAGAGGGGTGGGCTTGAGGAATATTACAAGCGAAAGATTTGGAACAGCCTTAAGGGGAAATGTGATAAAGTATTAGCAAAGATCAACAAAGACGTTTGATTTGCAGTGAGTGCCTTGTCCAAGCTGGAGTCATCTAACTGTTATGGTTAAATTCACTACCATTTTATTCCTTTTTCCCTCCTGGGCTATTACTATAGGGCTTGAAAAATGTCCAAGGTTGAGGGATGGCATGATAGACGAGAAGATGAGAGATTTTTCAGAGGCAGAAAGGGGAGGTTTTGGAATGACTGAGTGTGGGCTCTCAGGGAGAAAAGCAATGGAAGCCAGAAAGGGGCTAAGTTACTGGAGATGAGGAAGAGATCAAGGGATCAGAAATCACATTGAAAGTGGAGAGTATATTTGGTAGAAGTGGAGGAATGTGAGGGGTTAATGGTATAAGAAGATATTGGAGTAAGAGAGAGTTCCCCAAGTCTGACAAGTATGCTGTCTTACCATTAGGAATGAATTCACATCTTCAATTTCTGGGGAAAGAACTGAGGGATAGAGAAATGGGACCTCGTGGTTTGGTCAAAGAACAGGGTTTAGGGTTGCAAGGCAGAAGGACAGGTGTAGTGATAAGTAGTGATTAGATAAGGAAATTTCAGAGTTCATGAACATGAAAGTGCAGCATTTGTGGGCGCTGGAAAAATCAAGAGTACGGCCATCTTTGTGTGTTGCTGGGGTACCAGGTCATGGGCAACGAGTAAATTGAGAAACCAAGATGTTAATGTGTTTGGGGGAGTATCACTATGGTTATCTCACTTTGCCAGGGTTAGGGGTGTGGTGCTCCCCATGATCTGGAAAATCTGCATAAATTGACCCTCCCTTCATACCAGAGAAGGTCTGAATTATTAAAAGATAAACTATATTGATATGATACAACATTATACATGAATTTTATGCACTTCTGAGTTTTTAAACTTTTGCTGTGTTCTCCATTGGCCCTCATGTGTTGTCTGCAGCTTCCATAAAACTCCCCTCAAAGTTCCCATTTAATTTCTTATGCCAATCCACAATATATCGAAACCACAATGGGTAAAGTCATGATATTGAAGGGACACCCATATATTTGTTGAAGTCTCCTTATATGAGGGCATGAACTGTGAAGGAAAGAAAGACTGGTTCAGAATTGCTGGGATGGGGAGGGACTGACAAGACTGTTAGTCCCTGGGGAATGAGACCAGCTAGGTTTCTGTTGCCCATAGAAGTCTGGAGTCAGAGTGGATTTCTCAGAGAGCCTTAGGTAGTACAGGGAAGGGGACAGCACTCAGACTTGAAAGTATAGTATTTCCCTCCTTTTCTCAAGGCTGAGGACCTTATAAACTAGTTTTTCTTCTATTTCCTGGAGGGGGGTATCTGGTGTTCCAATAAAATAGCATTTTTCCTCTTTCCAAGGAAGGCTGGAGACCAGACTCTGGTTTTAAGGGAGAGTGTGTGGGATTGGTTACCTTGACAAAGGGCCAATAATAGGAATTGCAGAAACCAGCAGCCATGACAGTACTCCCAGGACACAATGAGACTAGATCATGGCAGCCAGGGGTTGGTCCTGAAGGGGCGAGGGCAGTTTTGAGGCATAAACTGTACTCTCCAGTGAAGTTTATAAGCTGCTAATAGGGTGATCTTCTTACCCTGGGTTTATCTAAAGCAAGAATTAGAGAGTCTAAGGGGGAAATTCCATACTGTATGTAAACACCTCAGAATAACTGCACACCCAGCCCCATCTATCTGGCAGGTGGGTGGTAGGGACCGGAACTCTGAGAAACTGAAGAAGAATTTAAAGAGCACAAGGTGAGTGTGGGGAGAGTGAGGTTGCACTCTTCAGTCTCCTGGTTTCACTCTCATCTATAGAATGTAATAAGGTAGAGGTAGGCTGGGGAGGAACCCCTAAGTCTGGGATTCCATGGAAGGCAGAACCAGGTTAATTACCATTTTCCCTTCCTGGGTGTGTATCTATCTATATCCTTACTGTGTGTTTATCTTAGATAAGAGGGCAGGAACATAGTGCATAATTTTTCTGTGTTCCTACCCTATAATAAATTGAGAACTTGAACTTTAAAAGGGGATCACAAAAGAATGTGGGTAGGCACCATGGTGTGAGCAGCAGCTTGGGAGATAGAAAAACCCAAGCTTGAATTCTACCTCTGACATTTGCAAGCATGAGCAAGTAACTTAACCTGTCTGTGACTCAGTTTCCTCTTCTGTATATGAGACCACTCCCCAAACTGGACACTTGGCTTGGGGTCCCCAAAGGGTGCAGTTACTACTACTTTCCAGATTAGAGGAATAACCCTGAGGGTTTCTGGTACTATTGCTCATTAGCCCCTACTGGACAAAGGCATTTATTAAGATTTTATTGTAAGAACAGCTGGTACAAAAGCATTCTCCCCAAAAGTTTTGTGTTCACTTTCCCACAAATACCCACAGGGTATGTGGAGAGAGTAAGCAAAAATGTTAAGTATAAAATTAAAATGAGGTACATGTGGGGAAGGAGTAACTCTGGTTACTGGAAGTCCTTTACTTCATTTGTAAAGTCCTAATCAATCTCCCCTTTTGTGGAGCTCATGTCACTGTTGGGGTCTGAGGGTCAGTGCCTTTGTAGAATCTATAGACAGTATTTCTTTCCTCCATGAGGTGTCCCATTTCTTGAAGATGCCTTTCTTTAGGTGACTATGATTTCCAAATGAATGTGTTGTCTCCTACAGAACCAGTGTCTCTGATTCTAGCTAGAAGCCTTGTCTGCTACTCATCCAACCTTCTTGCTGTGGTCAATGGGAGATAGACCTCTTGAACTCCAGTTCTTAAACTGGAGTCTTCTGAACTCTTCATTCATTAGAATGGCTTACCTCCTAACAGGCAGATTGTTCTGACTTGCTGTTTTTACAGGTAGCCCAAGAGTTATGAGATTTGATCTCAACCAATCATGAGATATTTCCTATGTGGCAACATTTGCCTTTCATCCAGCTGCCAAAACCCTAAAATCCTTTCAAATGATTAGGATTGTGTGTGTGTGTGATATGAACTTAATTTATACTTCTGATAGATCAAAGTGTCTGTGATTACATTAATTTGGGTGGGAATAATAACACCTATAGAACCGACTTCACATAGTTGTGAGGATTTCAAGAAATAATATATGTTGAATGCTTGGCAAACAAGAAAGCAACATATAAATAAAAGTGCTTATCATTACAATGAAGTGAGGAAATCTCCCAGATTCCTTTTGCTAAGGAAAGAGTTACAGAAAAATCGTCAGATTCTAGGGGATCAGGCCAGTGATACCATTTCCTTGTACTTGTTGGATATCTATCCCTTTCTATGGCTAAGAAAACTTTTGATTAATTGTTGAAGTAATGTGAGTGTCTCATTGTGCTCTGGTACCAATTCTAAGCTACAGTGTTTCCCCGATAATAAGACACTGTCTTATTATTTTTTTGGACAGAAAAACACCAGAGGGCTTATTTTCAGGGGAGGGCTTATTTTAATGAACATTGACAGCAATTTTAATAAACAGGTAAATATGAACCAAAAAATGTACCTTTATTCAATAAGCAAATCACTGGGGAAGAACAGGATGACGCACTCACTGCTGCAGCTCTGATTGGATGCAGCTCGGAGCGCGGCGTGCGTTTCAAGGGGGGGGGGAGGTGCATACAGAGGGTACCATAATGTAGCATGTAGCACAGGGATCACCTTCACTACAGTAGCAATCTCAATAGGGCTTATTTTCAGGGGAGGGCTTATTTTAGAGGAATCTTACACAGTAAGGGGAGGGCTTATTTTCGGAATAGGTCTTATTATTGGGGAAACATGGTACTAGAGGACTGGCTTAAGTCAGACCTAGCCCAGAATGTCTTTGGTCTTTTCTGAGAAGGATATTGGTGATCTCTCAGGCCATTTCCAGCTTTAATTACATGATTTCTACTGAATTTTGTTGTTCAGTCATTTTCGATCATGTCTGACTCAACCCCATTTGGGGTTTTCTTGGCAAAGACACTGGAGTAGTTTGCCATTTCCTTCTCCAGTTCATTTTATAGATAAGGAAAATGGATTAAGTGACTTTCACAGGGTCACACAGCTAGTAAGTATCTGAGACCAGATTTGAACTCAGGAAGAAGAGTCTTCCTGACTCCAGGACAAGCACTCCATCCACTTTGCCCCCTTGATGCCCCTTAATTCTTGCTACTGAATAAAACAGGACAATTTATTGCCCTATGACTCTATTCAGGATGACTGTGACTGCCTAGACCAAAAATCCCTTCCTTGGTCAACAATACCCCGTGTATGTTGTATTCCCCTCTTAGAATATTAAACTACATGAGGTATAGGATTATCTCACATTTCTATTTTCTATCCCTGGCACCTAGCACTGCATCTGGCACATAATAGGTCATTAATATAAACTTATTGATTATTCGGAATATCTTAAAATGAATTCCATTTGTAGAAATGTCCAGAAGAGGGCAGCCATGATGGTTGCCCATTGGAAATTGGAATGAAACAACTTTAGACTTGATGTCAGGAAAACCTCCCTAACAATTAGAGTGGCTAAGAGTAGAACAGGACCTCTTGAGAGATGCTGGCTTCCCCCTCTCCTAGGTAGTCTTTGAACAAAGACTGGACAAGTATTTGTCAGGTATGTTATAATAGGCATTCCTTTTTGTGCACAGAGAGACTGGTTGCTAAGGTCCCTTCCAGCTCTCCAAATCTGTTATTCTAAGCCTGGAGAATGCATAGTAAGAGCTCAGGGAAACAAACAATGTGTTTTTATGGTAATAAATATTTCCAGTTTCATAAGATTATAAAATCTGGGTTGCAATAGTAGCAATCTCTGTCAGAGTTAATAGACATTTTAAAACAGCTTTCAGTCAAAATCTATGCTTAAACGTTAAGATTTCTGCTGCTCAGTGAGCTGTCCCCCAACTTTTATATTTCCCTAGTCTCTGATTATATTCTCTGTACAGTTATAATTTCATTTGATAACACCAGAGCAACATGCAAGGACTCCCTACAGAATGCCTAATTTCTTCAGCCAGTGAAGCACTCTATATTCCTGGGAGAACTGACTGCTTGACCTTGCTTATGCTTATCAGGATTTTCGCTTCTTCCAATTTTTCCAAGAAACATACCAAGGACCTCATGGGAACAAACCTTCCATCATTGCAAATTGCTTTAGTGTTTATTTCCAGAACACCACACTTTAGCATTGGAGTGAAACATGACTATGAAATCATGGATATACAAGGGGTCCCTGAAATGACAAGGACTTTTAAAAAGAACTTAATTTATTTATTTTTAGTTTTCAACATTCGCTTTTATAAGATTTTGATTTCCATTTTTCCCCTCCCTAGAAACAGCAAGCAATCTGACATAGGCTATACATGTACAATCATATTAAACATATTCCCACATTAATCATGTTGTGAAAGAAGAATCAGAAGGAAAAAAGGCTTGAGAAAGAAAAAAAAGAGCAAATAGTGTGCTTCAATCTGTATGCAGACTCCATAGTACTTTCTCTGGACATGGATAGCATTTTCCATCATGAGTCTTTTGGAATTGTCTAAAATCATTGCACTGCTGAGAAGAGCTAAGTCTGTCAAGGTCAGTCATTGTGCAATGGTGCTGTTACTGAGTACAATGTTCTCCTGGTTCTGCTCATTTCACTCAACATCAGTTTATGTAAATCTTTCCAGGTTTTTCTGAAATCTGCCTTAATGATGAAGACTCTTAGGTCAGGGACCCTAGTTCAGAGGTTAAATTTTTTTTACCCATTTCTTTCCCTTAAAAAGAAATTGATTAATTCTATTAAGGGGTTCTTCCAACTGTACCATTTTGGCTGGTAACCAGTCCATGGCATAAGATTTAGACCTCAGTAGGGTTGGCACCATGCTTAGACAGATGTCATAGATGCCTCCTTAGTATGGTTTGTCTGTTGCAAAAAAAAAGGAATAGTCTATTTACCAAAAGTAATTCACTACTCTTTTAGCTTGCTACAAAATTTCTTGACTGAAATCCTACTGATTTATCATGCCTTAAGAGAATTCTGAATGCTACACTGAGTGGGTTGAGGATGCAGAATGGAGAATTAACCAACATTATCTGAGTATCGGTGACTTGGGAGTTAAGTTCCAGACAGCTTTTATAACCTGCAGATGAAACATTAAAGGATTAAACATTCAAACAACAATGTTTAAAAACAGTAAGTTGCTTCATTACAGGATGTAAATGTTTTATAAAAAGCTTCTAACAGAAAGGCAGGTACATGTTTCTGATCTAGGATGTTTTCAAAAATGCAATTCTTCACCTATGTGTTAAAAAAGTCATTAGGCCAATTAACCCGGATGACCCTTACAGTCTTAGGTTTCTAGGAATGATGGTGCTTGCTAGCCCACATACTAGAATCTCTAGAGCAAGAAAAGTGGTCAATCTTCATCCAGGTGGAAAAGCTGATGATTGTATATTTCCACTAACTCCAAAGCATTCTCCTCCACAAAAACCTACAGTAAAAGAAACCACAAAAGAACTCTTGCTAATCAACTCCTAGCTGGGGAAAGTGTGTCTAACTAAAGGGAGCTCTGAGTCTGTTCTCCTGGGGATCTTCTTCCTGTCATAGATGACACATGTCCACATCACCCTGAGGCCCTTGCTCTGGGTTCAGGAGGAGCTATGGAGGAAAACACCTGGTATATTCTCTCCCAGCTTTGTGTAACATTAGCTCATACTTGGCTCATCTCCCAGCTAGCCATGCAACTCAAGTTCAAGGTAGTCTGTGGGTCTGTACCTACTTAAAACTGTATCTCATGATTCCCCTCACCAATGTGTTCACTTTTTTATCATTAGTCAACTAGAACACATCATTTTCTTATGAAAAAGCCATTTAATGAGATAACGCAGTAATGGAAGAAGAAAAGGAAACAATGCCCCTCACCTCCAGACCTTTTCCTTATTTTCTTCCTTCTCCTATTTCTTCTGCATTAGTGTCTATGGCTAAACACAAGCTCAGTCAGCCATGAAAAGAAAGAGAATAGTCTTATTAGACAATGAAGACTGGGCATAGGAGTTGCCCCTGAGGCTGATATGATCCCAAAAGACCATTTCTAGCAATGACATGTTGAGACCTGCAGAAGAAAGGAATTTCACTGGGAGATTGGTTGTAAAAATCTATAACAACCATCACATTATTAAATGCTGGCTTGCCTGTGTTAGTCCCTTTGCTTTTCAAGACTGCCTTGGGAGGAAGGTGCTAAAGTAGTTAACCTGTTTTACTGATGGGTAAACTGAGAGATAAAGAGTGGGTGTTCTTCCACTGAATGTCAGTCAGGATTTGAACTAAGATCCCTCTTGACTCAAAATTTCACATTCTTCCTGCTATACTCCACCCTTGCACTTTAGCTGATAAGGAAACTGAGCTCTCCCACTGGGATGACCAATCTGATGCTCTACTCATTAACACTTCTTTGCTGCAGAAATAGTACAAGGGTAAGCAGCCCCCTCAGCAGTCAGCCCTTTCCACCACCCTCCATCCATAGCACTGTAGTCAATGCCTCTGCCAAACCCGACTGACTTCATATTCATGGAAGGTATGAATTATTCACAAAGCTCTAAGCTCACTCTTCAAGAGTTTTGTAGTCCTGGTAAATGAACAAGCTCATGTTTATCCAAAGACTCCACAGCCTCCTTTTCATTGCTATTTCCAAGACACTGTGGAACAGCTCCGCCCCCCCCCCCAAAAAAAAAAGTTGGAGTAAGATTAGATGCCTCACCGATGGTTGTCAGACGAGCTCTCCTCTGACTCTGCTCCTGGGAGATGTTAACCAGCTTTTCTTTAACACCACTGAAATGGAACCATCTGCCTGTTTGGCCAGAGCAGAGTGATAAAAGAAGGGGAATTGTAGAATGAATAAAATATTTGAAAATTACATTTAGAGTTCCGAAGGACCTAGGAAAACAACAAGCCCATTTTCCAACTGTGCTCGGAATCTCTCTTTAAGAGGATTCTTAATATTTAGTGCCTACAAATCAATGAGCAATAGAACTATGGGCACCAGTACAACTTGTCCAGGTCCAAGGCACTCTGTCGGTATCTCCCCAAATCACTGTTGGTAAGTCACCCTGATGTGTTGGCCAAAGAGCAAGCTAGTTCAAAAGAAAGGCGCTTAATGAAATAAAACAACAAGAAAGGAAAAACAAAACAGTGATGCTACAAACCTCAGGCACACTTAACTTCAAGTAATCGTGACAAAAAATAATAATAACATTATTATTATAGCTAGATTTATTTCCTATCCATGTACCTGATATATTTCCCTTAACTACTGTAGAGTTTTTTTGGTTTCTTGTTGGTAGTAGGTCTGTGCACCCCAGAAAAATGGTCTGTTACTATTAAAGTGTTGCTATGGTTCTCCCTATTGCCTTTTGGAAATTAAAAAATCTATGTATACCAGCTCCAAAAGAGAAAGAGAAAAGGAGGGAAGGAGAAAAGAAGGAAAGAAAGAAAGAGAGGAAGGAAGAACGGGAGGGAGGGAGGAAGAAAGGAAGGAGAGAGGAGGGGAGGAAGGAGAAGCAGAAGCAAAAAGAGGAGGGGAGAGAGGAAAGAAGGAAAGAAAAAAGGGAGAGAGGAAAGAAGGGAGGCAGAAAAGAAATCAGGAAGTAAGAAAGGATAAATAGCTTTGGGGGGGAATATGATTTTGAGGTAAATCTTGAACTATGTGAAATATAATACACCCAAAAGAAACCCAGCTTCTGGTATGAGGGTTATGTTTGCATGCTTATTTATAAATTAAAAAAAATAACATGATTTGAGATTTGGTTTTGGGTTTTTTTTTTAAGTTAAGGGAATATAGCTACCAGTTAGGATCAGTCAATCATTTTCTTTTCTGATTCATCTTATCTTGTAATTCATTGTGTCAGTCAATTTTCATATTTGAAAATCATAGAATTTTAGAGCTGTAGGAGACCCTAGCGATCTGGTCTCTCTCCCTATTTTACCCAAGAAGCATCCAAGGCACAGAGAGCTCAAGGGAGTTTCCCAAGGAGTTATAGGGAATTAGTACAAGTGTGGGATGAACTTTTCTGAGCTCCTGCTCTGTGCCAAGAAAAACATGACAAGTATGCTTGTCATACTTGACTACGTAAATAAATGTTTGTTTGCCAAGCAGCAAATCTTAATATTCATTGTGATAAATTAAATTAAATTTAAATTAATTTAAATTTAATTTCTATATGGTCAAGTAGTCAAATATTAGTGTAAACTTTTAATATAAACTCTCAGGTTGTGTTTTTTTTTTAAGAATGGGTACATTTGGGGCGGCCAGGTAGCACAGCGAGTAAGAGCACTGGCTCCAGTGTCGGGATGACCTGGGGATGGAATCCGGGCTCAGACTCTTAGCATTCACCCAGAAACACCTGGCTATGTAACCTTGAGCAAGTTACTTAACCCTGATTGCTTAAAAAAAAAGAATGGGTAGATTTACTCCTATAGCTATCCTAAAAGGCATACTTACAACTTCACCAGAATTGCACGTATGCTACCCTGACCTCAACAACAGTCTCCTGATTGGGGAAGTGGTTTGGTTATAAACAGAGGCCATATTTCCACCCCCTTCTATCAAAAATGTGAACTGAAATTTTTTTCAAAGACCATCTTCATTTCATGTGAATAAAAGAAGGGATGCAGAAATATTAGAAAATTTTCTTTTCCTTTAAAGAATTAGAAGAGATATTATTATGGGAGGATCAGGCATATGCCCCAATATATTTCAAACAAGATATCCAGAGGGAGCTGAAACCCAGCAAAAGACTTGGCTGTCTTCTAAGAGCCTGGAGAAGAGATTTCCAACATCAGGGATGGTACCAGCTGCTAACATGAAGAAAAAACTTCTTCCTCAGATCTTTGGTTACTTCTCAAGGGGCAGTTGGAGCTGATGGAAAGAGAATGAGATTTAGACTCAGAAAGCCTCCATTTGGAGGCCTGCCTCCGACATTTATTTGCTGTGTAACAATGAGAGACTCATTTAAATTTTCTGACCTCCAGTTTCCTCCTTTGTAAAACAGAGATAACAATACTTTGCACTACCTACATTACAAAGTTGTTGTGAAAAAAGTGCTTTGTAAAAATACACATTTATAAAATACTCTTGTTAGTATTGTCTAGAGCACTCATATATTGAAATTTTCAGCTGGGGGTGGGGCTTGAGGGTCAAGGATAGCAGCCAAATAGTCAATTAACAAGCACTGTTCTAGGCACTAGACAAAGACAAAAATGGGACAGTCCTTGCTTTTATATTGCTTGAGTGCAAGGAAGAGGGGTTACAACCTTTTCATAGATACACACATGGGTTTTGTAAGATACATTAAAAAAACTACAAAACAATGTGTGTATGTGTGTGTGTGCGTGTGTGTGTGTGTGTGTGTGTGTGTGTGTGTGAGAGAGAGAGAGAGAGAGAGAGAGAGAGAGAGAGAGAGAGAGAGAGAGAGCTTTTTAAGAGGGTAGTATTTAAGTGGAATCTTGAAGGGAGTTGGAGGTTCTAAGAGGAGGAATTGGGGAAGAAAAATATTCCAGGCATGAGGCCTTGAAAAAAATGAAGGTAGAAGATGGAATGAGGAATAGAAAATGGGTCAGTTTAACTGGAACAGTAGAGTTTATGTTTCATCCTAGAAGCAATGAGGAACTACTAAAGCTCCTTTAGAAAAACAGCAATGTGGTCATACCTGGATTTAAGGAATATTTGTTTGTTAGGAAAAAAATTGAAGGGATGCCAGCTAGGATGCTATTGAAATAGTTTAGACAAAAAGTAATAAGATCCTGGACTAGGGTGGTTGATATGCAAGTAAAGAGAAAGGAGATTGACTTGAGAGATATTGTGGAGGCGGAATTTAGAAGACTGGGCAGTGGATTGAATTGGGGAGGGCAGGGTGGGTGAGAGCAAGCATTTGAGGCAAGCATTGGATGGCAAGCATAGGAAGAATGATGGTGCCTGGACAGATACAGCCAGGGGTGTAAGGAGGAGTGGTGGTGTTAGGGGGAAAGATAACTAATTCTGTTTTGGCCATGTTGAGTTTGATATGTAAAAGGGTCAACTAGAGGGAGAAACCCATCAGGCACACAGGACTGGAGAAAGAGGAGGGTGGGATGTGGAAGTGTAACAGTCATCTGTGTAGAGATGAAAATTGAATCCATGGGGGCTGATGAAATCAGAGAGAGGTAAAGAGACAGAGAGACAGACAGACAGACAGAGACAGAGATGGACAGACAGAGAGAGACAGAGAAAGAGGGAGAGAGGGAAGGGGAAAGGAAGAAGAGCAGAGGGTCCAGTACTGATCCCTGGGGGATGCCCACTTATAGTGGGAGGGACATAGATTATGGTACATGAAAGAAGAACAAGAAGAATCAGTTTGATGGATAGGAAGAGAACTGTGATGGAGGGAAAAACAGGGATGAGACACTGTTCAAAAGGAGCCAATATCAATGTTGGAGAGAAGCTTTCATGAATAATGAATAGTGAGAAAAGACCATAGGAGTCAGCAATAAAGAAATAATTGATGTTGGCTTCCAGTTGAAGAATAGGTGTGGAAACCATATTGCTAGGGATGAGAGGTGAGTGGGGTAAGAAAGAGGAGGGAAAAAAGGCAGGATCCTAGAATTCTAGGGTTTGGGGTGTAAGAGTGGAGAGAGATAGAGATTTTTGAGTAGAAAATTGGATTGAGCAGAGGTGATATGCTAGGAAAATAGAAAAAGAAAGGGAAGGGGAGGAAGGAAGGAAGGAAGGAAGGAAGGAAGGAAGGAAGGAAGGAAGGAAGGAAGGAAGGAAGGAAGGAAGGAAGGAAAGGAGGAAGGAAGGAAGGAAAGAAAGGAAGGAAGGAAAGAAGGAAGGAAAGGAGGAAGAGAGGAAAAAGGGAAAACAAGAATTTATTAAGCACTTCCTATGTGCCAGGTACTGCTCTAAGTGCTTTACAAATTTTATCTCATTTGATCTTCACAACAACTTTGCAAGAAAGAGCCAACAGCTTGGTACAAGAAGCACAAAAAATAGTGAAGAAAATAACATCTTAAAAACTTGAATAGGCCAAATATTAAGAGAGGCACCATATCAATAACAAAACCAACAGAAATCATATCTCAATAGATGCAGAAAAAACTTTTGAGAAAATACAACACCAATTCCTATTTAAAACAGCAGAAAGCATAGGAATAAACAGAGCTTTCATTAAAATTATAAGTAGTATCGGGGCAGACAGGTAGCACAGTGAGTAGGGGCACTGGCCCCAGTGTCAGAATGACCTGGAGATCAAATCCAGGCTCAGACACTTAGCATCCACCCAGAAACACCTGGCTGTGTAACCTTGAGCAAGTTACTTAACCCCAATTGCTTAGGGGCAGCCAGATGGCTTAGCAAGTAAGAGCACCAGCCCCAATGTTGGGATGACCTGGGGATCAAATCTGGGCTCAGATACTTAGCACCACACCCAGAAATAACTGGCCGTGTAACCTTGAGCAAGTTACTTAACCCCGATTGCTCTAAAAAAAAAAATTAAAAGTAGTATCTATCTAACACCTTCAGCAAACATATCTATAACAAGCGTAAGTTAGAAGCCTTCACAGTAAAATCATGGTGAAGCTAGGATGACCATTATAACCACTATAATTCAATAGTGTACTAGAAACGCTAGCTACAGCAATAAGAGAAGAAAAAGAAATTTGAATAGGTAATGAGGAAATAAAACCATTAGTCTGTGGATGATATGATGGTATACTTAGAGAATCCCAGAGAATCAGCCAAAACATTACCTGAAATAATTAATCCTTTTAGCAAAGTTGCAGCACATAAATCACCAGCATTTCTACATATTACCAACAAAATCAAGCAGCAAGACATAGAAAAAGAAATTCCATTTAAAATAACTATAGACAATATAAAATACTCTAGAACCTGTCAAGACAAATGTAGGAACTATATGTACACAATTATAAAACATTTTTCTCACAAATAAAGTCAGATCTAAACAATTGTAAAAACATCAATTGCTCATGGGTAGACCAAGCTATTCTAATAAAAATGACATTTCTACCTAAATTAATTTACTTATTCAGTGCCATACCAATCAAACTGCCAAAAATTATTTTATAGAGCTAAAAAAAAATTAATCAAATTCATCTGGAAGAACAAAAGGTCCAGAATATCAAGGGAATTAATGAAAAGAAATACAATGGAAGGTGGCCCAGCCAAACCCGATCTAAAACTGTGTTATAAAACATCAGTCTTGAAAACTATTTGGTACTGGCTAAGAAATAGAGTGGTGGATCAGTGGAATAGGTTAGGTACACAGGACACAGTAGTCAATGACTAAAGTAATCTATTGTTTGATAAACCCAAAGATCCCAGCTTCTGGGATAGGAACTCACTATTTGATAAAAATTGCTGGGAAAACTTGAAAACAACATGGCAGAAACTAGGCATAGACCAACATCTTACACCATAAGCTTTATTATTATAATTTTTGCAACATGGCTAATGTGGAAATATGTTTTCCCTGACTTTACATGTGTAGTGGATATCATATTGCTTGCCTTCTCAATGTGTGGTGGAGGGACCAGAGGGAAGATGAGGATTTAGAACTCTAAATAAAAAAGCATGTGAATACACACACACATACATATGTGTGTGTGTGTATATGTATGTATGTATGTATATATTATATATGTGTGTGTGTGTATGTATATATGTGTGACTCTGGACCTGGAGTCAGAAAGACCTGCATTCAATTGAACGCAGACATGTCCTAGCTGTGTTACCCTGAGCAAGTCACTTAACCTCTGTTTTCCAGTTTCCTCATCCCTAAAAAAGTGGTAATAATAGCACCTACTTCTCAAGGTTGTAAAGCCCTTAGGAAGTACCTGGAATATAATAAGGGCTATAGAAATCAGCTGTCATTATTATTTTAAGTTGTTAGCTTGCTTGGTGTATATTTGTTTGCATGTTAACTTTCCCATTTGATTATGAGTTCCTTTACCTCCTTTTGTATCCCCAGTGCTTTGCCCATAGTAAGTGCTTAATAAATGTTTATGGACTGATTAGTTGAAGATTCTTCACCAGGGTTGAAAGCAGCAGATAGGATAGAGCAAGAGGAACAAATTCTCCAGGCAATTCTAGCATGACTCTAGACACTGTGCTGTTCACTTTGAATAAGTCACCTTCTCTGGGTGTTCTCATTTATTAAAATGAATGGACTGGAGTAGATTAATGCCTCTTTTTTTCATAAAGTGCATGGTTCCCCAAAGCACCATCCCCATTGTACGCCGTGAAAACATGTTTACTTGGTCATCTCGCATAGGATGACCTCTGCCCCCAAACGGATAATCCCTAAAAAGATGCCTCTCCTAACAAGACATTTTCCAGTGAAGGAGTGGGAGGAGATATTTTTACCCAGAAAAAATCCTCAGATTTCCCCCATTATATGCAAAGTTGCAATATTCTGTTTAGTAGGAGGAAGGAAGCCTCAGATTCTTTGGCAACAAAATTAGCAACGCCCTAAGTGCACAGATGTATGTATGATGTAGGATCTCCCCAGGATCTCGGGAGGAACAGAACCTGGGGGCCAGTGTAGACCTGATTAGGAATCCTCCCCACAGCAGTTCAATTCCGCACTCCTCATGTCACACAAGTCTTCCCAGGTCTCTGTCCAACTCTTCCTGTCATCATTTCTTGTAGCAGAGTGAAGCGAGCAGAGCCAGAGGGGCAATTGTCACAATGACAACCGGAGAAAGACAAACAGCTTTGAAAGCCTTGTGAACTCAGTTCAATGAGACAGTTAGCTATGACACAGAGGACACATGATCAGGCATGCTGCTCACTTCCTGGTGGGTCCAGGGTACAGAATGAGATAGATTTCTAGAGATGGCCAATTTGAGATTTTGTTTCGTTTAATACACACACACAAATTTTCTATCTCTCTACACACATATACACACATGTACACACACATATATATACAAATGCATATATACATACACATATGTACATATATGTAATTTATGTGCATATATATGTGTTTTATTTTTAATTTTGGTCAACAGGTGAAGGAGGTGATGCTTGTTAATTTAGGGAAAAAATTGAAATTTTTCAGACCTTATTTGAGAAGCATGATCAAAGCAGAAATATTTTTTGAACTACGTACTTTCTCTGAGATTCTAAAACTGTTACAATTAAAAGGGCCAGCTAGGTGGTGCCATAGTGCATAGAGTGCCAGACCTGGAGTCAGGAAGAATCATCTTCCTGAGTTTAAAACTGGGCTCAGCACTTAGTTGTGGGACCCTGGACAAGTCACTTCACCCTGTTTGCTTCAGTTTCCTCATCTCTAAAATGAACTGGAGAAGGAAAGAGCAAATCAGTCCAGTATCTTTACCAAGAAAATCCCCAAAAGGGGTCACAAAGAATCGGACATGGCTGAACAACATGTGTCCAGTGACGTGGAATTTTCAGATTATATCATCTAGTTTTAACATAACCAATTCTCACAAAGTGGACAATTTTTTGGAAAAGATTCTGGCAAAAAACGAACAACAATTTGGATTAAAGAAATTACCACAAGCACAAGCAGAACCAAGAGAATGGTAGAGCTGAGACTTCTGATCCAATCAGATCTGACAGAGTTGGCCACGAAACCCTAGAAACTATCAAGCAGATTATTTGAAATGTTGATTTACATCTACTCTTATTAATAATTAACTTTTGCCAAAAATATTGTGACCCAAGATATTAGCTAACCATAGCATGAAGCCATCACTATTACCGAGACATTTAAAAATTAAGCTTTTACTGCCAAGAATGAAGTCCTACCTATAAAAACTCTTATAGCTGCAAAACTTTTAAAACTTGGAAACAGAATTTTCTTGCCTTGTTTAAAAATCTTCCACACAGAGTTTCAATGGGTTCTGAATACATTTGTTCAGAGTATAATAATGCAACAGAGTATGATTAAGTTGTGACAGTAGGAAAGATGGAAATTTCTTGGACAAATTTCAACAAAAACCTTTGTGTAATTGGTAAATGGGATTAAGAAATTGAATATCATAATTTAATAAGCATAGCCAACAATATATTTCTTCCATGTGGATCTGCATTTCTTTATGAGCTCTTTTATTACAACCATTAAAACCAAGTACCTAAATAAATTGAATTTAGAACTAGACCTTTGAGCCACTGTTTCAAAAAAGTATTAAACCAAGATTAAAAAATATAATGAAGCTGGGCCTTAACCATTAAGATGGAAGACTAGATTCTTTCTCCAGCTACCACTAACTCTTAAAAGTTAGGGGGGCAGGGAAGAGGGATTATGCATGAGAGGTTGCATTGTATTTATAGTGCAAGAAAGCAAGAAACCTAGCAAGATAACATGGATAGATCTTAAAAGTGAATAATCTTAATCCACAATGTGCTCCCCAAACATCACTCCCTTAGGTGCAATCATCACAAAGCCAGAATAAGTGAGAAGACTCATTAGACCTACCTACCCACGATTATATGTCAAGAAAACTGAGAGAGCAAAAGAAATAGAGGATGACCCTCAAAAACTATAAAATACTCAAACAAGCAGAATAGTTATAAACAATCTGGTCTCATAAAAGTGAATAGCACTAGTTGTAAGAGAACTGTAAAAAGAATTTGAGGTGAAGGGAGATTCCTGGTCCTGGTAGATGTATGTTTTCTTTCAGTTGTGTCTGATTCTTTACGACCCTATTTGGGATTTTCTTGGTAGAGATACTAGAACAATTTGCCATTTCCTTCTCCAGCTCACTTTACAGATGAAGAACTGAGGCCAACAGGGTGAAGTGACTTGCCCAGAATCACACAGCTAGTAAGTGTCTGAGACCAGATTTGAACTCTAGGAGGTGGGTCCTCCTGATTCCAGGACTGACACTCAATCCACTATGCCACCTAGGTGCCCTGATGGATTTATGAGATAATTCTATAAAAAATTTAAAGAACAATTAATACCCATACTACACAAATTATTCTCAAAAATGGAAAAAGTACTCTAGTAAAAAAAATGAATAAAAAAGAGAAAGTATTCTACTAAACTCCTATGAAACAAATAGAATTCTAATACTTAAATGAAGGAACAACTATATCCAATATCATTAACACATATCAATTAAAACTCTTAAAGCAAAATCCTGTCAGACTACAGCAATTTGTTCAATAAAGTGTGCCATATGATCAAATTACATTTATGCCAGGGATAAAAGGATGGTTCAGTATTAGGAAGGGTGCTAGGTGGTGCCATAGTGCATAGAGCACTGGACTTGGAATCAGTAAGACTCATCTTTATGAGTTCAGATCTGGCCTCAGATACTTACTAATTGTGTGACCCTGGGCAAGTCACTTAACCTCTGTTTGCCTCAGTTTCCTCATGTGTAAAATAAGGGGAAATGGTACCAACTTCCCAATGTTGTGAGGATCAAATGAGATAATAATTGTAAAGCACTAAAAGCAATGACTGGCACACAGTAAGGGCTATATGAATATTATTCAGTTGTTTTAGTCATCTCCAAGTCTCTACTTTACTCTTCTTTTGGGGTTTTCTTGGCTGAGATACTGGAGTGGTTTGCCATTTCTTCTCTAGCTTATTTTATAGATGAGGAAATTGAGTTATACAGGGTTAAGTGACTTGCCCAGGGTCACATAACTAGTAAGTATCTGAGGCCAGATTTGAACTCAGGTCTGTACTAACTCCAGGCCTGGCCCTCTATCCACTGTGCCATAGCTTTTATTATATTTAAAACAAAAAATAAATACAAAATTTTATCTTCATGATTGGAAAAGCCTTTGACAAAGTACAGCATCCATTTATGCAAAAAAAAAATTCTACATAGCATAGGCATAGAGGATCTTATTTTAAGAGCTTATACAATAAAAAAATCTATCTCCTAAAGCCCAAAGCAAATATCATGCAGCAGGGATATAGGCTAGAAACCTTTCCAACACATATTGTAACATAGCAAGGATGGTCTCTCTCCACTATTACTTAATAAAGACCTGAAAATGTTAGCAAAAGCAATAAAACAAAAGAATGGAATTAAAGACATAAAAATAGGCAAAGAAGAGACAAAACCATTCTTATTTCCTAATTATATGATGTTTCAGTTAAAAAATCCAAAGAAATTTAAACAATTAATAGGTTCAACAAAGTTGCAGACTACAAAATAACTCCTAAAAATCAATCATTTTTATGTCATAATAACAAAATCCAAGAGGCAATCCTAGAAATGGAAATCCCATTGAAAATAATTGCAAAATTTATAAAATATTTGGGGGTCTTTCTATCAAAACACACTAAAGACAAAACTGCAGTTATAAAATGCTCCTTAAAGAAATAAAGAACAGCTTAAGTCAGAAGAGGACTATTCAGTGGCCATGGCCAGACCTGCCAATAAAATGAAAATGACAATACTACTGAGATGAATTTTATTTTATTCTATAACAATAAAACTACCAAAGGACACTTTACAGAGTTAGATAAAATGGTAATGAAATTCATCTGGAGAAACAAAAGATCTAGAACATCAAGAATAATAATGCAAAAGGGCCAGAATGGAAGGTGAATTGCATTTACAGACTTCAAACTATCTTATAAAGGAACCATGTAAACCATCTGGTAGGGGTGGGGAGGCCAGCCTATTGGGGTGGGGCTTGAGATTTGATGGTTGGGAGCAATGAAGTTTTGGCTATGGTGGAGGGGCTGGTGAAGAGGGCACAGTACATGAGTAAGCTCATAAAAGGGAAGGAAGGAGGGAGGAAGAAAGGATGGAATATAATGGCTATTCAGAAGCATGGGATGCAAAGTGAAATTAAGTAGAACCAGGAGAAAACAATGTATACAGTGATGAAAATGGAAAGAATGAAGCAATCAAAGCTGAATGCCTATGAAATTATAAATATCATATTTTTCTCCAAAGATGTAAGGGTTATGGGATTTAAAGATCTTCCATGCCCCATTGGACTTGCTGACATAGCAGGAAGGGGTGGAGCAAGAGGAAGCAGAAGCCAAGCTAGAGTTCCTGCGGTGGCTAGCAGTGGCAGCAACAGTGGCAGCAGCAGCAGAGGCAGTGGCAGCAGCAGCGCGAAGCCCTTTTTGAGTCAGCCAGAATTTCTGCTAAGGACTCCTGCTGAGGACTGCCAGGGGCTGGAGCTTCTGGGAGCACGCTTCCTAGACGCTGGGTGGTTGCTGTGAGTGGGGATAGGAGGACCTTTGCCTGAGGTAGCCTGTTCTGTTTTAAAGGCTTGAGAATGTGGGTGCTTTCTACTTTATCTACCTGTGCCAATTTCATAACTACTCTGATGGCTTTCACTTTCTGGTTTGGGGACTCAGTCTTTTGGTATCTTAATAAATTTTCTAGCTTATTCCCCCATATGGCAAGCCTGATGTATTTTGTGATGGATAATTATATCAGCATATCTGTAATTTCCATAGGCATTGTGAATATGGCATTGCTGATACAAAAGAGGAGAGCTATGGATGTAGAACATTGTTTATAATCTTGGATTGGGTTAATATGTAGATTAATTCTGTTGAATATTTTTTCTCTCCATTCGTATTTTGTTGTAAGGGATAACTCTCTGGGAGAAGTGAGGTAGGCATATATCGGTGAATGGAAATTATGTAAAATAAAATTTCAATAAAAATTAAATTATAAAAAAGTTATTCAAACCTTCAAGTCAATTTTAAAAAAAAAATTTATTTTGGACTGTGATGTCTTTCAGCACTAAAATAAATGAAGTCAAAGCAAACACACAAAAATTAAACTTGAGTTTTTTCAAGTTTGAAGTTCTCTGACACTATGTGGATGACTTTGGACAAGCTAATTAATCTCCCTGAGTCAAAATTTACTAATCTAGAGAAATGAATATAATAAAATAAATGGATATAAATTATAAGTAAAAATAAAATTTTAAAAGCCTATTCAATCACATTTCTCTCAATGGCATTATTATTTTTTAAAATAGTGAGAACCAAAAAGTCTTTTTTATATCATTAATCAATAAACTAAAAATTTAATATATTGTTGATTTTAGTTGTATCGTTGTTTTAAAATTTCCTACTTTATGTGTTTTATAGCACAGATAATATAGTTCATTGTAGAATTCATAAATAAGTATATTGTAATAGGGATGGGTGTTCCAAATTTTATCGATACGGTGCACCATCAAAACAGTTTGGAATTTATGGTATCGAGTTTGCTCCTTTTTACCAATGCTCAGAAATAAGCTGTGTCTCAGAAAGAGTAATTGACTTGTTGGAGGTTATCCAAGTAATGGCTCAAACTCTGGAAAACTTAGATTAACTGTTGTATCTTTGCTGCTGAGTTAGTTTATTTATTTGGAGATGGAAGCCTTTCCTCTCCTAAATGAGACAATTTTTCAAATTAACTGGAATATTTGAATATAAGATTAATCCTTTGGCCCATTAAAGAACCAATTTCCCATTACTTAAAGCTGGGCACAGTGTGAGGTCAGGGACCAGAATAACAGAATTCTGGATGTTCTGGGTCTGCTGTTGTCCTCCCCCAGATTCAAATAGAAAACAAGCCAACTGTTAGCATTCCTAGGGAAATTAGTCAAAATATTATAGCAAGTGTTGAGTTTTTCAGGCTCGAGGATATTTTCTGTTCAGCTATTTCAGTCATGTCTGACTCTTCCTGACCCCGTTTGGTGTTTTCTTGGCAAAGCTACTGGAGTGGTTGGCCATTTCCTTCTCTAGCTCATTTTACAGATGAGGAAACTGAGGCAAACAGGGTGAAGTGAGTTGCCCAGGGTCATACAGTTAAGAAGTGTCTGAGGTTGTATTTGAGCTCAGGTTCTCCTGACTCCAGGCCCAGTGCTTTATCTACTGTGCCCCTACCTGCCTCAAGGATATAGTTTATTACTAAAGATGTGAGGTTGTGATAGGACCAATATTTACTAAGCTCCCCCTACCCTCTCCCATTGAACAGACAGACACACACATAAGTTTTCCCTAAAAAATTTTCCTATTACCTAAGTGACCTGGTCTCCCTCCATTATACAAAGGTATAAGGTACCTGAGGCATTTAGGTGATGCACTGGAAAGATCACAGGATGCATTCAGGAAGATGTAAGTTCAAATCCAGCCTCAGACATTTGCTAGCTGCAGGACCCTGGGTAAGTTATTCAACCTAGGTCTACATCAGATTTGTAAAATGGGTATAATAAAAGCATCTTCTTTGTGGTTTTGTTGTGGGGATCAAATAAGTGCTCTGAACACCTGGCCATTAGCACAGCCATATGCAAAAGCAGGAAGAAGTATTAAATTCATAGAATAGAAAGTAGAGGAGGTTTGGTTGAAATATAGAATGCAATAATCCTGGAGGAGTAGACTGGAGCTGTGAAGAGCTTTAAATGCAAAGGAGACAAGTTTGAATTTTATCCTAGAAAGCATAAAAAGGATGCCTTTTTTTCTTATTATTACAGTTTTTGTGGTATTGGAATTCATTGTTCTTTGAATTTTTGATAGAAGTCAACTGTAAATCCATCTGGTCCTGGAGTTTCTATTTTTGGGAGTTCATTTATAACTTCCTCAATTTATTTTTCTGATAAGAGGCTATTTAGTCTTTTTCATCTTTTGTTTATCTGGGCATTTTATATTTTTGTAAATATTCATCTATTTCCTCAAAGTGATCAGTTTTGTTATCATGGAATTCATCAGAATAGTTTCTAATAATTCCCTTTATTTTCCCTCATCAAGTGCATGAGTTATTTTTCCTTTTTTGATACTAAAAATGTAGTTTTCTTCTTTTTAAATCAGAAAACTTTATTTTATTAGTTTTCTCAAAAAAAGTCAGTTTTATTTATTAAATCAGTTGTCTTTTTGCTTTGGTTTTATTAAACTCTATCTGGATTTCTATTTTGTCACTTAGCAGGGGATTTTTTTTATTTGCAGTTATTTAAGGGTTTTTAAAATTACATTCTTAATTTACTAGTTCATTCTCTCTCTGTCTCTCTCTCTCTGTCTCTCTGTCTGTCTGTCTGTCTGTCTGTCTGTCTCTCTCTCTCTCTCTCTCTCTCTCTCTCTGTTGATGAAAGCATCTATGGTCAGTCAGTCAAGAAGTATTTATTAAATTCCTACTATGTGCCAGAAATTGGGTTAAGTGCTAGGAACACAAAGAAAGATAAGAAATAGTCCCTGCCCTTAAAATTTCAAAACTTAATGGAGGAAAGGACACACAAATAGATCTGTGTGAATTAGATACATACAGGCTAAATGGAAATAATCACCACAGGGAAGGAACTAGCATTAAAGGGTATCAGGAAAGTCTTGTAAAACTTGAAAGAAGCCAGGAAAGTCAAGAAATAAGGAGGAAAAGGAGGAGGAAAAGGGAGAGATTTCTGGGTCAGCCAGTGAAAGTGACTGGAGTCAGAATATGGTGTATTTTATGCCAGGAAAAGCAAGGAGACCAGTGGAGAGCATTTTCAGTTGAATTAAGATGAAAGTAAGAGGAAAGCTTATAGAGGCATTGAGTATAGATGTCCTTCTCAAGGAGTTTAACCATAAAAGGGAGAAGAGATATAAGATGGTGACTGATGGGGTTGGATGGATCAAAGGAGGCTTTTGGGGGGTGAGGGAAGCATGGGAATGCTTAGGCAGTAGGGAACCAGCCAGCAGATGGAGAGAGATTAGGGATTAGTGAGAGAGTAGGGATGCTAGGGGGTAGAAAAGGTACAACTCTGAGTCTAGAATCAGGCAGACCTTAGCTCAAATCTAGCCTCAGATACTTACTAGCTGTGTGACCCTGGGCAAGTCACTTCACCTTGTTTGCTTCAGTTTCCTCATCTGTAAAATGAACTGGGAAAGGAAATGGCAAACCACTCCAGTATCTTTGCTAAGAAAACCCCAAATGGGGTCACGGAGAGTCAGATAGGACTGAAATGATTGAACAACAATGACAAGCTAGTAAATAGTGCAATAAGCTTCAGCTCTCAGAAAGAACTAAGTTCGAGTCTGGCTTCAGACTCTTATAAACTGTGAAACCTTGGAAAAGTCACTTAGCCTCTCTCTGCCTTCGTTTCCTCAACTATAAGAGAAGGAATAAAAAGGTTTGGAAGGGATTCTGTGGTGAGTGGAATAGAGTTAATTATGGAGGTTAAAAAAAGGACTGCTTTGCTGCAGTGAAAGTCTGGTTGAGATTATGTAACATAAATTTGCAGTGGACCCAGTCAGAAGAGTTTTGTGATTTTCTCCAGGCTCATTTAGCACTAATAGAGTAGGAGAAATGATAGTTTGGGGGGGGTTGAAATAGCCCAATTCTGAGACTTGTCAGGGATAAGTTATAGGTATGGTGCACAAGGGACTTGAGAAGAATGAATAGGGTAGAGTTAAGGATACCAAAGTTCCCACCAGAACTGCCTTAGCTGTGTGTCATTGACATAGCTCATTATTGTCATTTTTAAATTGAACCTTGTTTTTTTTATCTGTGTAAGTGACTTGCCCTGGGTCACACAGCTAGTAATTGTCTGAGTCTGGGTTTGAACTCAGGTCCTATGCTCTACCCACTCTGCCATCTAGCCACCCCCCTAAATTAAACTTTCTGTTTTTTCTATAAGATGTTCTTTAACCTACTAGTTCTTTAGAATTATGTTATTTAGCATGTCAGGCAATAATCATTTATTATATATTATATAAGCATATGTGTGTGTGTGTGCATACACACACACACACAACAAAGAAAGGCAGAAAACAATCCCTGCTCTCAAGGAACTAAGTCTAATGGGGAGACAGCATGCAGGCAGCTACATGCAGACAAGCTACAGACAGAATAAATTGAGGGTGGTCTCCGATGAAAGACCCTAAGATTAAGGAATACTGGAAAAGGCTTCTTGTAGAAGGTGGGACCTTAGCTGACACTTAAAGGATACAGGGAAGCAAAGAAGCAGAGAGGAAGGAAAGCATTCCAGGCATGAGGGAGAGCCAGAGAAAATGCTCAGGTGGGAGAAGGGAGAGGAACAGCAAGGTATAAGAAAACTGGAAATGTAAGAAAGGGGCAGGTTAAGAAGGGTTTTTCTGGGGTGGCTAGGTGGCACAGTGAATAGAGCACTGGCCCTGGAGTCAGGAGGACCTGAGTTCAAATCTGGCTTCAGACACTTAACACTTACTAACTGCGTGACCTTGGGCAAGTCACTTAACCCCAATTGCCCTGCCTCCCCCCCTCCAAAAAGCTAAAAACAAAACAAAACAGAGGGGGTTTTGTATTGGATTGTGGAGTATTGTATTTGTATTGGATCAGCTGGAGCTGATTTTGTATTGGATCCTAGAATATTGAATTTGTATTTGTTTTGGATTAACTGGAGTTGACTGAATGGGGAGGCATATACATGAGTGTGTGCTCAGTTTAGAATGGACTGGAATGGGGGGACTCTTGAGACAGGGGGACAATTGCAATGGTCTTAGGCATGAGGTGATAAGGGCCTGAACTAGGGTGGTGGCAATAAAAGAGAAGAGAGAAGGGGTATTTAAGAGAGATTTTATGAAGGTACAAGTGGCAGGATTTGGCACCTGATTGGATATGGGGAGGGTTGAAAGAGTGAGGAGCAGAGAATGATCGCTAGGTTTTAAGCCTAGGCTCCCTATTACTTCAGGATTACCCCAGGATTAAATATAAAATCCTCTGTTTGACTTTTGAAGCCCTTCATAACCTGTTCCTGTAATATCTCCTGATCTCCACAGTAATAGGGAAGTTAGGACGAGGGAAAAATTTGGGAGAAAAGATTTGAGTTCAGTTTTGGATATGTTGAGTTTGGTGGGACTTCCAGTTTGGGATATGCAGGAGGCAAAATAGGAAATTAGGAGAGAAGTGAATAGAGAGGTTTGAGAACCACCAGGGATAATAATTGAATTGGTGGAAACTACTGAGATGACCAAGTGAAATAGTATAGAGGGAGAAGAAAAGAAAGCCCAGGGCAGATATTTGGCAGCCATCCTTGTTTAGTAGATATTGCCTGCATGAAGATCCCGCAAAGATATTGGCAAGGCATGGTCCAACTCCTTGAAGGAGAAGGAGGAGAATTAGGAGAAAATAATGTCAGAAAAATGTGGAGAGAAGGAAATATCAAGGAAAAGAAGGTGATTTACATTGTCAAGGGACACAGAGAGGTTAAGAAATATGAGGATTGGGAGAATTGGCAATTAAGAAAATGGCAGTTGAGAGATCATTGGTAACTTTGGAGACAGCAGTTTCAGTGAATGGGCTCCTGCCATGGGGTTCAGGGACTAGAAGGCTAGGTTTAGCCCAGAGGCAATAGGAAATCACTGGAGATTCTTGAGAATGGGGGTGACATGGTTAAACCCATGCCTAATGAAATTTATTTTGTTAACTCTCTAGAGGATGGACTGGAAGAAAAGAAAACAGAATCTGGGAGTCCAGTCAGGAGGATGTTTTGATAATCCAGGTGATGAGAACCTGAACTGGTATGGAGGTTGGGTTTTAGGGAGAGGAGGCATCAGATGTCAGCAATGGTGGAGAAGCAAAAGTAACAAGACTTGACAACTGACAGAATCCAGGGGTGAGAGAAGGAAAAGTCAAGAATGATTCTGGGCTTAGAAATCTGGGTAAATAAAAAGATCAAAGGAAAATCTGGGGAGCTGGAGGGGCAAGTTGATTAGTTCTGTTTCTTAAAAGTTGAGTTTGGGATGCCTGCAGGATATCCCCTCACAGATGTCCTGCAAGGCAATTGGTGATGCGTGACTGAGCTTAGGAGAGAGAAAAATGCATACAATCAACAATATGATGGGGGAGAGGGAGAAAGTTCCAAATCTAGAAAATGCAAATGAAAACAACTCTGAGTTTTCACCTCATGCTCCCGTGCAAGTTGGCAATTCTGGAGGAGTCATGGGATGCTAATGTACCGATAACAGAACTTTGGATTGGACATCCACACCTGCTCTATTGTCAGTTTGGAATGATGCCAAGAAAGGCGATGCTCTCTGACCCAGATATCTCTCTGCTGGGCATATACCCCAAGGAGGTCAATTACTGGGAGAAGGGCCCATATATTCATAGCAACACTTTTTGTGGTAGCAAAAACCTATTGAGAGTCAGCAATAAGTCACCAATAAGAGTCAGCATAGCACAGTGAACAGAAAGCCTTCTAGCACTGTCTTGGACACCTACCAGCAGTGTGACCATCAGCCGGTTACTTAACCTTGGCTTTGTCATCTGTAAAACAAGAGGGTTTGACGTGATGGATATAGATGTCCCATATAGCTCTAGTCTTATCATCTGGATAGAGTCAGAGGGTTAGCTCAGTGGAGAGCTCTGGGCCTGGAGTCAGGAAGACTCATCTTACTGAGTTCAAATCTTGCCTCAGACACTTCCTAGCTGTGTGACCCTGGGCAAGTCACTTCACCCTGTTTGCCTCAGTTTCCTCCTCTGTAAAATGAGCTAGAGAAGGAAATGGCAAAACCCTCCAGGATCTCTGCCAAGAAAATCCCATATGGGGTCATGAAGAGTTGGACATGACTGAAAACAACTAAAAAGCAAAAAAAAAAAAAGCAGATAGAGTTCTGAAGTTGGAATCAGGAAGACTTCAATATGTTCAAATATGACCTCAGATACTAGTTGGACAAGCAATTTAACCTCTACCTGCCTCAATTTCCTCATATATAAAATGGAGGTGATAATAGTGCTTACCTCCCCAGTTTGTGGTGAGGATCTAATATTTGTAAAGTGCTTAGCGCAATGTCTGACATACAGTAGGTGCTTAATAAATGCTCATTCTCTTCCCTCTTTCCCCCCATGCTCCAACTGGGGGGAAAGGTATTTAGGTATTTAATTTAATTTAGGTATACTATACAATAGAAAAAAATAATTTAGGTATACAAATGTAACAGAACAACCTATACAATATATACATATACATGTTTTAAATATGTACATACAATACATATGAAAACCATCCTAAAAGGCAGTCTAACACACAAATAATGAAACACACTTCCCTCTGCTCAGGAGAGATGTGGCATACTATTGGTGAAATACACTGTCAGACTCAATTATTTTGTTAATCACTTTTTCTTAGCTTTTCTTTTCTTTGTTATAAGGGATGATTCAATGAGAGGAATAAGGAAGCATTGTATATCAGAAAATGACTATTGTTGAAACCAAAAGACATAATTTTTAATTAAAAAAAAAAGAGATTCTTCAACTGTTTCAAAGTCAGTCCCACACTACCCTGCCAGAAACCAAGAAGACTGATGATTCCAGGTTCTGGCCCCCTGTCAGTCACCAGACTATAGTTAGAAGGCTGGACACATAGCATTTCACACCTCATTATTGTAGTCAATCTATTTATAAATGTTCCATTTTCACTCCCTCAAAAAAAAAACCAAGAGTTGTCAGCATTCTGATTTCATATATATATATGTGTGTGTGTGTGTGTGTGTGTGTGTGTGTGTGTGTATGTTTATATAAAATGTATGCATATGTCAAGAACGCTTCTTACAATCCATTTCAGCCCTGAAGATAAAGATAATAGAATCAATCCTCTGAGACTCCAAGCTTAAAATTTCTCATGCTATGGGCAGAATTTGGAAAAGGCAAATCAGAAAAAATTGAAAAGAAATCATATAGGGAAATAGATAAAGGGTTTAAATTTTGCATCATCCCCTAAATATTATACTGTTGGGTGAACAGTTTAATATCCTATCAGACCTATATGGTTATATATCGTACCACATCTGGAAGATATAAAGATTTTGATCAGCAGTTGGAAAAAAGCCATTCCATACATAAATCCTCCCTCTGCCCCTTTTATCTCCCTTTCAGGCATTGGCTCTATAATTACTGCCTCGATAAGAAAATCAGTTCCTCATTCCCACCAAGCATCTCTTCTCTCTCTCAAAGCACAGACATAGGTTCTCTTTACTTTACTGAAATTCAAGCCTTGAGAACTGAGGGAAAAAATGCAAATTCATTTGCTCAAACCTGAGGACTAAACAAATATGCCAGAGGAATTGGGAGAGGAGGGGACTCTGGAATGAAATAGACTTCGATATATTGGACCTAAATTTAGAGGCAGCCAAGTGATACAGCAGATAGCATGCTGGGTCTAGAGTTGAGAAGACCTGACTTCAAGCCTGCCATCAGACATTTACTAGTTGTGTGAACCTGGGCAAGTCACTTAACCTCTGTTTGCCTCAGTTTTCTCACTATAAAATGGGGATAATAATAGCATCTATACCTAAGGGTTGTTATAAGACTCAAATGAGAAAGTATTTATAAAGCACTTAGATTACCTAGCATACAGTAGGTACTTAACAAATGCTTATTCTTATCCATCCTGAACTTAGAGTCTGGGTTAAAATATTGGCTTTATAATTAATTATGTGACCTTGGACCAAATCACTTAACCTCTTGGGGCCTCAGTTTCCTCATGTGTAAAACAGAAGGAGAATTTCTTTTGACAGAGACCAAGGGGACAGAATTTGCAGACATGGTCAGACATAGTCATTGTACTATTTGTTTTGGCTTGATTGTTTCCCTTTGTCAAGAAAGCTTCCAGCCCAGGGTTGGGGTAATGGGAGTGGTGTAGGGTGCATATGATGGGATATCCAAAAGCTGACAAAAAGCCATCAATAACACTTTTTTGCTGTTGTTCTATTGTTTTCCAATTGTGTCCAACTTTTCATGACTCAATTTGGGGTTCCCTTGCCAAAGATACTGGAGTGGTTTGTTATTTCCTTCTCTAGCTCAAGTTAAGGAAACTGAGGCAAAAGGGTGAAGTGACTTGCCCAGGGTCACACTGCTAGTGTCTGAGACTTTCCCTGACTCCCGGACTGGCTCTCTATTCACTGCAGCGCCACCTAACTGCCCTTCAATAAAACTTATGAAGATGTAAAAACACAAAGTGGAGTGAGAAGGATGGTTGAATGAGGTGATCCCTAAAGTTCCTTTTGGTTCTAAATCCTAGGAGTCTATGAGAATGAGGGAAGAAAAATCCAGGACCTAGATTCCAAGCTCTTACAGGTTCTTTCCAGAGATTTGAAAATCAGTGTAGGTAGAGTGAGCAAGCCCAGGGAAGATACCAGAAGAAGAAAAGTCCTACCAACTAGTATGAAAATCATCCACCATTAAACAGGTTCAACTCAATCTACTGGGAAAGTATCTCTTCCCCATATCCTACTATGAGATCACCCCTTATAAAATGAGAAAACAAGATCACCTGTGAAACTCTGTTGGAAGCTATCTCTTCTGGTAAAGTGAGGGCTGCCTGCAATCAGAAAGACTGCAAAAACTGAGTCACGACAAAGATCTTTCAAGTTTATCATACTTCAATTCTTCCCCCCCCCAATTACTCATATTTGTCATTTTAATGATATCATAATATTACGCTGCATTCATATATGTTCAGCCACTCCCCAACTGATAGGCACCCACTTGGTTTCCAGGCTTTTCTGCCCCTGTAAAAAATGCATCCATTAATAATTTCTAAACTATTGGGGCAGTCAGGTGGCTTAGCAAGTAAGACACCGGCCCCAGTGTTGGGATGACCTGGGGATCAAATCTGGGCTCAGATACTTAGCACCACACCCAGAAATAACTGGCTATGTAACCTTGAGCAAGTTACTTAACCCCAATTGCTTTAAAAAAAAAAGTGCTGAAATAAATATTTTTAAAAAATAAAAAAATAATAATTTCTAAACCATTTATTTCCTCTTTACCATTTTTCATTCCATCTAATACACTCTGTCTTTATAACCTGACTAATGTCTAATGTGAAAGTATTTACAGATCCTATACTTGACTGTATGCCGCCATGGGGGGGAGGGGATGGAGGGGGACAGAATTTGAAACTCAAGGAATTGTGGAATTGAATCTTGTAAACTAAAAGTAAACAAACAAATTAATAATGATAAAACAATAACTTCTAACTTATTCATTTAAAAAAAAATAAAATTATTTGGATAAACATTTTTAATCTGCCCCTCTCAGTGGTAAGCATTCCTGCTGCCCTCAATTGGGCACATTTTTAAAAAAAGAAAAAACAAAACCCTCATTTATAAATATACATTGTCCAGCAAAACAGATTCTCACTTTTGCCATGTCCAAAATATGTTTCTTTCACTATCACCTCTCTGGTAGGTGGTGAGAAGCACATTTCAGCTTCCTTCTTTGGGACTCGGGGTTTATCACTGTGTTTGTTGATCAGAGTTCTAAAGTCTTTCAAAGTTGTTTTTTCACACTATGTTGTTACATTTATAACATGTTTATACATTGTATACATTTATAACTATGTTTATACATGGTATAAATTATTTTACTTCTGTTCACTCTGTATCAATTCATAGTTTCCTCTGAAATTGTTCATTTTATCACTTCTTAGGTTACAATAATATCTGATTATTATTCATATATTCTCATTTTTTAGCCATTACCCAATAAGAAGACACCAACTTAGTCTCGATTTTTGGCTACCACATGAGTTGCTATCAGTGTTTTTATACAGGGCCTTTTCTTTTTTCAATCTCATTGAAGTATAGGCCTAGTAGTTGTTTAGCTAGGTTAAAGTATATGTGCAGTTTAGAAGCTCTTCAGGTCAGAGGACCTTTCCAGGATAATCTCCCATTTAACATCCCAACACCTTTGCTGAAGTCTTTGCAGCTGGATGGTGTGTGAGGGCCTGGAATCAGTAAGACTCCTTTTCCTGAGTTCAAAACTGGGCTCACATATTTGCTAGCTGTGTGACCCTGGGCAATTCACTTCACCCTGTTTGCCTCAATTTCCTCATCTGTAAAATGAGCTGGGGAAGGAAATGGCAAACCACTCCAGTATCACTGCCAAGAAAACCCTAAATGGGGTCATGAAGTACTGGACATGACTGAACAGCAACAAAAGTCAATTGTTGGTTCTCAACAAAGACAATGAAATAACATTATCACCATTACCCTGGAACAATGTCCTTCTAAAACTTCTTTTCACTCACACAAAGATGTACACACGCAGTGGGAAAGAACAGACACACACAATGACCTCATAGATCACAGACACGGAAGGACGTCCAGAGAGAGAACATATGTGGGTCCATGCGTGGAGATAGAGGCCACGCCTCCCCTGCCACATACAGTCTGGTCTTTCCTTGTTCTCTCTACATATATGCAAGTCTCTGCCAAGAGAACATAAGCCCCTTCGGAGCAGATATCATTTCTTTCCTTATATCCTCAGCATCTGGTACCTGGCACAGAGTAGGCATTTAGTGAATGTCCATTGATTGATGTGATTGCTCTAGGCATTCAAAAAAAAACCAATCCTAGACTCTACAGGATAATCCTTTAAATGGAAAAAAATAATGATAATAACAGCACTTGTTATGTGCCAAGACTATGCTATCTGCTTTATAATCATGATGTAACAACTCTGTGAAATAGGTGCTGTAATTATCCCAGAGGCAGAGGTAAAGTGACTTGCTTAGGGTCACACAGCTAATAAATATCTGAGGCCAGATTTAAGCTCAGGTCTCACTGACCCAACCCCAGAAAATGAATGACTTTTATGGTGGATTTTCAAGCAGTGCATCTGGGAGAAGGAGGAAGACTGGGAACCCTTCTCCATAGCATCTGAAGTCACACTTAATCAGTGACTCTTACAGGCCCTGAAGACCAGCTGGGCAGCAGCTAAAACAGTGGCTTGGGAAAAAAAAAAAAAAAGCTTGCATGTTTGCCCTTCCTTTGCCGAATCTTCCCCACCACTTCTTCCATTTTTACTGGCTCCTGGCCTACAGTTATTCATAGAGTTTGTTTTAAAATATGCGCTCCAGACCTCCATGTATGCCAAAGGAGGCACTTTTTTTTCTGCACATGGTCAACACTTCATCTGACTAAAGTGTCCTGCTGAAGAATAGAGTGAGGGCCAAGACCGCTTTGATCTGTGGGAGGACAGGAAGCATGAAGTGTGGCAACCGTCTTTCTAGATGGATGGCGCTGAAATAAAACAAGTTCCTTTTGGGGGAAAACAAACACACAATGGAAAGTTTATATAACTGGCTTCCTCTTAATCCAGTTTTCTAATTCTGTGCTAACCAAGAATTTGGGGTAGAAGTAAGGACGCGGCATGGGGAAAAAGACTTCCAACAAAATTGCATCAGCCACAGTAGGTCTAAGACCAAAATTAAATGGAATCATATACCAGTGATTATTCTTATAATTTCTATCGGAAAGGGGTTTCATTTCCAAATCCTACTGTGATTTGAAAGAAATGGAGGACCCTGTTTCCATAGTCAGAATAAACACTTTAGCATCTAAGATGTCAAAATGCAACTAGCTAGAATCAAACAAGAATGGAGATTTTTTTTCCCCTCTCATATGAGCCATAAACTGGAATCTGGGGGGAAATGGTTCAGAATTCTGATCTATTGTGACATCTGGGGATTTTTGAACTCTGCTTTGCCAAGTTACACAATATTGTATTATTAAGTATCATTTATCACAGTAAAAATGCCGTAGGGGCCAAAAAATATAAGCACAAAGCCAACTCTAGACAATTCATTGTTATTTCTAGTTTCTGATCTTATGTTCTGAGTCAAGCATTTAGAACTACTTGGATTTTTGTCATGTACAAGAGACCAGAAGGTCTCTCCATTCAAAAATCCCGAGAAACTAGAAATCAATGATGACTTGCTTCCTCTTATCCATCCACCAAAATACATTTCAGCATTCCTAGAGCAATATTTATTTTAGCTTAAGCCCTGTAATAGACTTTGAAGATACCATTGATGGCATGAAGGGAAGCATGGTGGAGTAGGAGAATGCAGGCTGGCTTTGGTATAAGAAGATCTGAGTTTGAGTCTTACATCAGATATTTACTAGGTCTGTGACATTGGGCAAGCCACTTATCTTCTCAATACCCCTCCCTCCATCATACCTGAAGGCAGCCAGTCTGTGAATTTGATTTTTAAAAATATTTTGATAACTATTTCTATGTGATGGGTTTCCTTAGTGGTCTTACGCATTTTATTTTATACATTTAAAAAATGTTATTCTGAGAAAAGGGGTCCATTGGCTTCACCGGACACCAATCAAAGGGGTCCAAGTCATAAAGAAGTAAAGGATCCCTGCTCTGACAGGTTGAGCTATAGAATTGTTGTTAATGTGCATTTGAGGGATTTCTACATAGAATGTTCCCTACTCTGATGAAATCACAGGCTTAGACCAAAAAAGAAAAGAAAATTGATGGAATAGATCAGAAATCACCATGCTATGGCCTGCGGATCAAATATAACTTTATTTGCAAATATAGAAACCATTCTTAGGAAGCCATGCAAAAAGGGGCAGCCAGTAAAATTTGGCCCATGGGCCATATAGTTTGCCAACCCCAGGCATAGACCATCAAGTGTACAGAACACTGTTCCAAGCCAGACTTAGAATTTTCCAAGAAGAAAAGATTTGAAGGAGCTAATCCAAACCCTTCATTTGCAGAGGCCTAGAGACTACTGGCCCAGAACCAGGACCTAAACTCAATTCTAAGCACCAGTCCTTTGCTGCCAGCGTGGCCCACTTTCATCTTTGTCACCACCTCATTCTTCACTGTTTACCATTTGCCATTACTTCAGAAACACCAAACAATTATCTGTCATAGTGTGACATTTACACTAGCCCAAACACAGAAATGCCAGGACTGCAAAGTGAACAGGGACTCTACCCTCCTCACCTTTCCCCCAGATTCAATTTAAGATTATTTTTTATTCTGCCAATAACCTGAAATACTTCATTAAAGTAATTAGGTCATGAAAAAGGAAATGCTGGAACATGCTGGTAAGACTGTAAGAAGCCCTTGAAAAGAGAGTGGTAGGGTTTGTTTTTTCCCGTCTAAGCCTTAGAGCAGTCTGCCTTTGATGTCCATTTTGTATTGTTTCTTCGCTTCAGGCTCCAGGGGCCTGAGAGATCCAAGGAGACTACTGTAAGACTGCAATGATCTACTGTTTTTGCTGTGAAGGAACCTGGGAAGTTTCAATAAGATAAAATGTTGGATTTTGTCTACTTTTCCTTCTCAGAATGTTTTGTTTTTCATAGCAGCAAAGAATTTAAAACTCATATGCCCTCCATTTGGGCAATGACTGAACTGATTGGTACAAAGAGGTAATAAAACATTACTGGACATAAGAAATGAGAAATACAGCAAGTTAAGAGAGGCATGGAAAAACTTATATGAACTGATAGGATGAAGTAAGCACAACCACGAAAATAATCAATCAATAGCTTTTTTTAAATTTCCACATTAGTTATGTTGTAAAAGAAAAATCAAAACAAAAGGGAAAAACTACATGAAAGAAAAAGCAAACAAACAAAAAAAGAGAGGAAATAGTCTGCTTCCATCTGCATTCATACTCTGTAGTTCTTTCTCTGGATGTGTATAGCATTTTCCATCGTGAGTCTTTTGGAATTGTCTTAGATCTTTGAGTTGCTGAGAAGAGCTAATGGTGCTTTCACTGAGTATAATGTTTTCCTGGTTCTGTTCACTTCAGTCAGCATCAGTTCATGTAGGTTTTTCCAGGTTTTTCTGAAATCCGTCTGCTCATCCTTTCTTAGGAAACAGTATTCCATTCCATTCACACACCACAACTCATTTAGCCATTCTCCAGTTGATGGGCATTCTCTCAAATTCCAATTCTTGACCACCACAAAAAGAGTTGCTATAAATAATTTTGTACACATGGGTCCTTTTCCCAGTTTTATGTCAATCAACATTTATGAAGTTCCTACTACATCAGGCACCGTACAAAGCTCTGGACAACATATCCATGACTACAAGAGTATAAATAGAATAACAAATTGAATATTGTCTAATTATAATTGTCCTGTTCTTTGCAAAGTTTTTCCCTCCCTTCATGGACCCTTCTCTGAAAAATACACGTAATCCTGTGTGTCCTCTCTCTAAGCTGGAAGTCAGAAGGACAAAGATTGTATGGAGCCTGGGCCTGGAGTCAGAAAGACGTGAGTTCAAATGTGACCTCAGATGCTTCCTAGCTTCTTGAGACCCTAGGCAAGTCACTTAGCCTCTGTTGGACTGTACTCAGTTGTAAAATGGGGCTAATAACAGCACCTTCTCAGAGTTGTTGTGAGAATCCAATGAGATTCTTTATTTGTAAGATGTGAGTGGGAGAGGTGAAAACTTCTCAGACTATATCCTAAAATCTAGTAAGGTTTCTTGTGGGAACAGGCCTGAGGTTCGGTTTCACCCTTCCCCCTCCTTTACTGCCACATCAGCATTAAGTTTTCCAGATAAGGACATGTATGTTTGGATTGGCTATATCCTGTTTCCTTGTCCTTGTCTCTTTCACACCTAGATTGTAAGCCTGCCTCTCAGCCAATGGGAATAAGGGATAGTGGCAGGAGGTAGTTTGTGTCAGGGTATATAACCTCGCTTTGTCTTCTGTAACATGCCTCCTTCTACTGGTATGTCCTGGTTGAGGTGAGGTCCTCTTCTTGTGAAAACTGAATGAATAAATGCTTTCTGTTCTTACCTCGAGATACCTCTGACTTTTAAATTTTGGGTAGGGGATTTTTGGGGTCCCCATGCCCCACACAGGTGTATAGCACCCTGCCTGGCACATAGTGGGTGATCAGTAAATGCTTGTTTTCTTCCTTTGCTTTTTTATCCCAAATTCTTTCTTTAAAAAAATTGGTTATTTCGGGTGGCTAGGTGGTGCAGTGAGTAAAGTGCCAGCCCTGGAGTCTGGAGGACCCGAGTTCGGTTCCAGCCTGAGACACTTAACACCCACACAAAAATACTAGCCATGTAACCTTGGGCAAGTTACTTAACCCCAATTGCCCTCCAAAAGGCAAGAAAAAAAAATGGTTATTTCATTGTTAATTTGTGGACTAAAACAAGCATTTCTATAACATGGTATAATTAAAAAAATGATTACAAATGGAAATGCAAATCTATTATGTACAACTTGCTATTCAGGCAGGGAAGGAACATCAGTAATCATTCTCCACCAATAAGGAGAATTAGGGAAATGAAATATCAAACTTAACCCAGGAGAAGAATTAAGAAAATACATCTCATTCACCTCTTCATAGAGGTGCAAGATGGTGGTTGCAGAAGATTGCATGGACACATATTGCATATACAGCACTTGAATATGTCCCCTTCTCTCTCTCTCATTGCCACTACACCGCTTGCTGCAGGCCCTCCTCATCTCCCACCTGAATTACTGTACTAGCTGCTGGGAGGGGGGAGGGCTTGGGGTCTGCCTGCCTCAAGTCTCTCCCACTCTCATCCATCCTCCATCCAGTGACTAAGGTAATTTTCCTAAAGTGCAGGTCTGATCATGTCATTCCCTCTACCCAGTAAACTCCTATGACTCTCAGTTGCCTCTGGAATCAAATATGCAATCCTCTGCTTATCTTCAAAGCCCTTCATAACCTAGCCCCTTCCTACCTTCCCAGTCTTCCTACACATTATTCCCCTCCACATACTGTGATCCAGTGGCATGAGCCTCTTGGTTGTTCCAGAACTAAGACCTCCATTTATTTTCTCTGACTGTCCCCCATACCTGGAATGCTCTCCATCCTCACCTTCCCCTTCAGGTTTCCTGGCTTCCTTTAAGTCCCAAGTAAAATCCCATCTTCTAGAGGAGCCCTTCCCCCGCTGCTCTTAATTCTAGTGCCTTCTCTCTGTTAGTTATATCCTGTTTCTCAGTATAGAGCTTGTCAGTGTATATATATATATATATATATGTGTGTGTGTGTGTGTGTTTACTTGTTGCCCCTCCCCTCCCCCATTAGATGGTGAGCTCCTTGAGGGCAACTGTCTTTTGCATCTTTTGCATCTTTTCATGTCCCAGCACTTAGCATAATGCCTAGCACACAGTAGGCATTTAATAAATGTTTAATGACTAACTGACTGGGCAGGGTTGAAATTCAGACCCAAATCTTTTAACTGCAAATCCAATGTATGTCCTTATGAGGCTCAGACCCCCAAAGGGAATGGCCCAGGGATTCACTGCCAGGCCACAGCCTTACCAGAATGATAGCTGTTGTTACAGCTCTGTCATATGGAAGAGAGGTTGGCTTTATTCTACTTGATCACAAAAAACAGAACCTGGAGTGATGGATAGAAGATGAAAAGAGGCAGGCAATCTTCTTTATATTTCTGGACATTCTAAAGCTTAAGAAAGATTCAAAGGCTGTTCCCAGGATGGCCCAGGGGACACTTCCCAACCCTCCTTGACTCTTGTCTACTGCTTTGGCCAGTATCCCCTTTTTAGTTTTCTTTCTCATTTACAATTTATACTAATATTTTATTTCCAAGTTTCCTCAAATTAGATTAACCAGTGGTTTACAAGCAGTGCAGGTTATAAGCAGAGGAAGAAAGGTAAACTCCAAATTCCCAAATCCCAAAGTTCCTGTGGGATGATAATGGTGGTTACTAACATGGATTGAAAAAATCCCATGGAGGAGGTAAAAAGACTTTTGTCCACGTGGTGGCGCTGATTAGGTCTGTTTTAAAAAATCAGGCTGGAATTGGAAAGATTCAACTTGAGTTCCAACTCTCCTGGAAAAATCCATGGTAACATTGAGGTCTCTCAGGATCTCATCCCATTAGACCTATCATCTCTTTACAAGAAAAGGGCCCTGAGGATGTCCACAAGTATAGAAGAAGGCTGTGGAAACTTTTGTGGTAATCAAAAAAGGAGAAATCTTGAGTAGAGGTACAGATTTGCTATTTTGAAACAAAGAAAACTTCTCCCCCAGGTTGGACAGATGGATAGTTAGAAGATCTTTTGGAGGCAAAGTCCATGGCTAATCCCAAAATGTTGGGCTATACGAGAGAATCAATGAGCAAAGTTAATTGATGTTCAATTCAGGATGGGCCCTTCTGCTGGATTTCTTTAGGGACAGGGAAAATAGAACAACCCAAAACAGCAAGTAGATCTTATCAACATAAATGGGCAAAAGTTGTTGATTTGGCCAGAAACTTGAGGTTCTCCTCCCCTTCATTCTCCTCCAATCCTCCCCCCTGAGGAGGGGGGAGAAGGGGGAACAAGTGTTGCTTTGGCTGTGAGCAATTGTTCTGAAGATCTCATTTGTACAAGGAAGTATCCCACACATGGTATCACCAAAGCCATTTCCCCATTTCCTCACTCTCCCTGAATTGCACTTGAGAATGATGTCATCACTCTCATCACTCCTTTTATTCAAATACTTGTTTTGGTTAGACTGGACATACATTTGACTTAGCTAGAGGTCAGTAGGAGCATAAGGAAATCATCCAAGTGAAAGTCAGCTCTGATCAGGTCCCTGGTTTAAAAAGAAGTAGACCATGAATTCTGTCTATAAAAGGATCTTTGTTTACCTTTCAAGGAGTTGCTCTGCAGTTCTTCTGGTACAGGGGTGGGAGCTATGACCTCGAGGCCACATCTGGCCCTCTAGGTTCTCAAGTGGGGCCCTTTGATTTAGTCACATGCGGCCTCAAAGCCTCAGGTTCCCCACCCCTGGGAAGGGTTCCAGCTCTCTTTGACCTTTCTTACTCCTATTCTACTCCTCTCATTTTTCTCTCAGTTCCCTCAAGATCAGGGCATTGATGATGGCAATTGGGAGGGAAGAGTACTCTGATCTCCAGAAAGTAGCAGGTCTATCCATATAGTACCTTCAAGACAATCAGTGCTTGTGACCAACCATGAATCCGGAGGACCAACGGGGAGGCATGAGAGTGTTAAAAAGAAAATTCTTCATTTGGGCATCTCACCCTGATTAATACGGCAAAACTCAGGACAAAGAGAATGAAAAGGAATTTATTATAAATATGTCAAGGTAGCAACACGCTGAAGGGCTGATCACTGGAGATCAGCACTGGCTTCAAGGTGGGACCAGCTTTTATTAGGAACTTTAAAACAATCCAAATAGGTCCACCTCTGCAGAAGAGGTTGAGCCCTTGAATCTCAGTTCTTCCCCAAGGTAGCAAGAAGGTGACAATTTGCATGTAGAGAAATGTGACAAAGAACAGATAATACAAAAACTTGAAGACAGTGTCTCCTTTCCCACCAGAACTTCTTCCAACACTGATTGATAAGTAGGGGTGGGAACAAAGGGATACTGAGTCAACATAGCTTTCAACAATAGAATAAGACATACATTTTTGGACATGGTCACTCTGCAGATTTATTTTGTTTAACTATACTCACGTTATGAGGGCTTTGCTTTTCATTTTCCTTAGTTGGGGGGGCAGGGGGAATATTGGGAGAGAAAGTGGATTATTGAGAGGGCTACCTATAATAAGAAAAAAGAGTCACTGAGGAATATAAAAAATGCGCAGAAGAAAAGAGAAAGAAGGCCAGAAGGAAACACAGACAAACCAGACAGCTTTGAAAGTAATGTGTTGAATTTATTATATATTTGCAAAGAAAAGCAACTGTACATAATGGAGATTCCTGTTTTTGTGTATGATCCTTTTTTCACTTCTACTTTTAAAGGAAGGGTAGGATACCATAGTGGTTAGAAATCTGGCCTCAAAGCCCCAAAAACCTGGGTTTCAGTCCTGCCTTGACTATGTGATCCTGGGAAAGTTATATAACCTCTTAGTATTTTATGTAACTCTCTAAGAAATATAAGTTGCAGAGAAGATACTGAACTGCATTGTTAGAGGGTATTTCCTCACCTGGGAATTCCCTATCCCAGTAGAATCAGAGCCTATTGCTATCCCTACCTTGGATATGGAAATGATAGTTTTATTTTGTTTGTTAAATTCAGAATAAAAACCCAATTTTTTTAAAGGAACGATAATCGGTGCTTTATATTTTGGGGTGAGAGGTCAAGAGGAAGTGCTGTTGGGGAAGAGAAAAGGGGACAAGAGGCAGAAGATAAATTTGTGGAGGAAAGAGATCTTTTGTTTAGAATCCAGGTTTAAAAGTCCATAAAAAGCCAAGAGGGGAATCCCAGTCACTTTGCATGAACCCAGTTCCTCCTGGGAGGAATGGTAATTAGCTTAGAGCAACTTCAAGGCATTTGGAAGTCCCCTCTTGTCCCCATTCAAAGGGGGATGCTTAATTTAGTGGTTCCAAAGGCATAACCACAAACATGCTGAATCAGTCCCTTGGGGATCTCCTGTCTACCAGCAAGGAATGGGATTCTTGGAGGTACCATTACCAGGAAGCCTTCACTACTGGCTGATAATTCAAAGGAGTTTGACCCCCAAGGTTTTACAGAAACTGCATAAGCATGTTCAGATGTTGGTCAGTCAACTACATGCATGCCTGGTCAGCAAAGGCAAGGGGTTGTTAGTCTTCTTATCAAAAGGAACCCATGTAAATACCATAGAATCAAAAGACTGGGAGGAACCTGAAAAGTCACCCAATTCAATCTGATAATCCCCAATGATGGGTCAGGCTAGAAAACAAAATCATTGAGTATGAGACAATGTTAACTACATGTTTAATATTTGCCTGAATCATTGAAAAGTAAATCTGCCTTCATATCCCCTCTCATAATGGCTACTGTATTTTTTAAGAGGGAATAGAATTTTAGAGAGAGAATGATTTAATTGTCATCTGAAGAGACATAACTGTTATGGTGAGAGAGACTTGTGAGATACAGAAAGAAAAGACTAATAGAACTTCTTTCCTGAGAGACTAAATTAATTTAAGGAGATGTCTGAAGAGCTATTTTCAGAGATCATATTTGAATCTTGTTTGAAAAAGAATTATGAAGAGAATTCCTGAGAGATTTAAATTACCCTTAGAGCTGAGGGGCAGTCAGTGTTATGGGAATGGGAATCTTAAGATCTTCTCTGCTCCATGGCCCTTTGATAGGCTTAAGCGACTCTGAGAACCTTCCCTGATTTGAAAATATACTCTGCCCCCCTAATGGGCTGAATGTGGTCACATGGAGCCTGTGGCGAGAGGCTTGTTTTTCAGGAATACCCACACCTTGTTGCTTCGTGATTGGGCAGTGGGTCAAAAGGGCTGTGACATTCTCTGATCCAGGAGAAGGCTATATATACCCTGATGTGAGATTTTATTTGGGGGTTCACTTTGAGAAGAGTTGTATGATTTGACCAGATGAGACTCTGGGGAGACATTGAGCCCCCCCTGGCTTTGAAAACCCAGATGTTGGTGCTTCCCTCTCTGGTAACTGACTAGGTATGGATGTCATGGTCAGACAGTTGGAAGTCTGTCTGCTGATCTGTTTCTCTGTCTTCTTGTAACTTGTTTGTATTCTCTGAAGTTTGGGGTGCTGACCTTTTTCCCCTAAACTAGGTAAATGACATATGTTTGATTAAAGCAATATTGTTAACCCATTTTGAGTTACTTTCCTTTAGCAAAGCAGATCTGAGAACCTGTGTTGGCATCCATCCTGGGTATACTAGGGTGCTTGCTGCTATAATCAGTAGTAACAATGATCTCTCTTTTTTTTCATCTTTTTCTACTGGTTTTGAAGAGTACAGAGATGACTCTGGTGGTTAACTTTCTTCATTGTGATACATTGTAAATAATTATTTTGCCTTTGCTTTATTACTTGCTGCTGTCATAAACTGTATAAGCAATTACATTATTGTTGCTGAAGTCTATTGAGATCAGAGAAGTACAAACGTTTATGTGAGACAGAGCCAAGATGGTGGGAGTAACAAGAAGAAATACAATGAGCTCCTCCAAAAAGATCTAGAAAATGCACCAGATCAGACCCTGATTGGGAAACTGATAGACAAAACCAGTGAGTCATTTTCCCAAATCAGATCCATATAAGAGGACAGATGGAGAGGTCTGCAGACACAGGGATGGGATGTGGCCATGAATGCCCATGTGGAGCATTCTAGCACTGAGAAAAGTTATGTGCCAAGACAAAAGGAGATCCTAGACTCAACATAGAGGGGCTTGAACTTATGCACAATGCAACTGGCCAACTGGCAGTTCTGATGCTCACTACCCAGTTCTGAGTCACAGATCTAGGGTGGACTGAGCCTAGGGGTGGAATTCTAAGGAGAATGGAAAATGGAACAGCATCTACTGGGAAGTAGTTGCTATTATTATCTTCATTTTACAGTTGAGAAAACCAAGGCAGGTAGAGGTGAAATGACTTCACCAGGGTCACACAGCTAGAAAATATGTGAGGCCAGATTTGAACTTGGGTCCTCCTGACTCCAGGCCCAGTGTTGTATCTGCTGTGCTTCCAGCTACATAGCTCACCCCCTATTCATCCAACTCAGCAGATGGCTTCAAGGAACACAGACATGTTAGCATCAGAGGCAATGGCCTACCTCTTAAAACAAATCTTCATATTCCTCTTGTTTTCTTTCAAACATGCACACTGATAAAGTGACACCAATTCACCTTCCCCTTCATGGAAGAGAATCCTAGTATCTCTGACTACATTCTATGTGACTTGAGAAGTTTCTAACTGAAAGATTACCATCTTGTGGAGAAGACACACATGAACCACTTTGCACATTTTTTTTTGCCTTTTGGAGGGCAATTGGGGTTAAGTAACTTGCCCAAGGTTACAAGGCTAGTTTTGTGTGTGTGTGTGTGTGTGTGGGTGTTAAGTGTCTGAGGCCGGAACTGAACTCAGGTCCTCCTGACTCTGGGGCCGGCACTTTACTCATTGCACCCCCTAACTGCCCCCACTTTGTACATTTTCTATGAAGAGAGAATGAATGGAGGGTAGTTTGTTTTGTTTTGGTTTTTTTTGGATTCTGGGAAAACTACCTTCCTCACTACCGAGTGGCTAGAAAGAAAGACAGTTGCAGGCCAAGTCTGATTCGGGCCTGTCTAGTGCTGCAGGTCCAAAGCTGGAATGAAATAAGACACGTGTAGACTATCTTACTGTGAACAAAAAGGGGGTTTATTCAGCCTTGGTGTGGAAAGACCTCTCAGCCAGGACACAACCTGAACTTTCATCCTCTGAGCCTAAGAAGGGTCAAGGATGATTTTAATACCATTCAAGGAAAGACTAGCCTAGACTACATGACATATTACTTTTGTCAGCAAGATGTAAAAGGTCTCCTAGAGCAGCGGTTTCAAACTCAAATAGAAACAGAGATCACTAAACCATACACAA
>NW_027185655.1:9086035-9109039 GCF_028583685.1 Petaurus breviceps papuanus | reverse complement strand
GGCTTCATTATTGATGACCCTTATCTTGAGGACATGAGAAGCCTAGCATAGGAAAAAAAAAAAAAAAGGAGGAATGAAACAGCAATATGCAAAACAAATGAAACCCAAGACAATAAGCAGCGTACTGACCCCCACCCCCAGGGGCACACATACAAGCACGTGCACAGGAGTGGAAGAATAGGGAAGAGAAGGAAAACTGGCCATCTCTGACTGATTTGGTCCATACTGTGGGTAATGCCAAATTTGTATAACTACCATTGGGCTACCCAATGCATGGAGCAGTGCCAATGAGCAGAAACAACAGCGTCAGGGACATCGGGGTCACAGTGCAGGTGACAGCACTTCTGGCAGCCACTGGTCCTCATGATGGTTCAGGATCGCTTGTAGAAAGTTAGCTAAGGGGCTGGCATCCTCTTATATGCCACCTGTCCCAGTACCAGGATCAATACTGAGAATCGCTCCTCTACCACCCACCACACTCAGTTTTCTCCATCCTATCAGCCACATCTTCCCCTCCCTGAGAAACTGCTGGAGGAGAGGGGGGAATGCCAAACACCTCTTTAGAGGCCTCTGCTAGGGAACTATCCCCCTTCTTCTGCAGGGGCTAGGTAGATGGTTTCAGCTCCCCCTATCACTACAAAGCAAATACTTGGGCTTCCAATCCTTCACTGGGAAAGGAGCTGTCCAGTTACCACTGGGTACTGAACTGGCGGCAATATGGAGGATAACAAATTGGCTCTAGCTTAAAGTAAGCAAGGAGCTTTACTGGGCCCACTTTTGCTCCTGCTCTTGCCATTGTCTGTTCCACTGGTGTCTAGTCACTCTCCTCTCTTCTGTCAGTGGGGCCTGTGCTACTGCCCCTTTTACAGTTACTGGGCCCCACATTGTCAATGGGGTCCACTCTCCTTCTTGCTCCCGCTGGCGCCTAATGCCATCTCCTACCCCCACCTAGTACTGGGCCTGAGTGCTGCCCTCCTTGTCTGGGGCTATGGAAGTTTGGTACTCTCTGTGATAAGACTGGAGTTCTGCTATGGGTGCTTTTATCCTCAAAGTTGAGCAATGGCCCAACCCATACCCCTGCACTGGTCCACGTGCTACTACCATTTCTATCACTGCTGAGACCTAGGTAATGTCTCCCTCTGGCTGGGCTAAGCACTGCTGCAGGTCCTTCTGTTCACTTTTCTTTGCCTTGTTCTGGGGTCCCCTCTCCCAGAGCCCTTCATTCACCCCCTATTGGAAGCCCCAGAGAAAAAGAAACATAAGGGTTCCCAGGAGTGAGGGAAGCTGTTTCTCCATTAAAATGCTGATACAGCCTCTCTTCCCCATCAACTGAGTTTCATTTGGCATATTTATTCATATCCCCCATTCCAGAACATATCTGAGTTTCTAGAGAGGATCAAATATTGTCCTTTTAAGTGCCTTCTTTGGTCTTGGAACCAGAGTCCCAACAAAATCCATATGGCACAGTTCCCAGTTAACTTCCAAATGCCACATTGCAAAGTCTCACCTAAATAGTACCTTTAACAGAGACAGTTGTGGACCTTCTGACTTTATACAAAAGGAAGTTTACTTTGCCATAGCATAGAAAAAATGCTCAGAAGGACAAAACATTACATCATTTGAGGACAGTTCCCTGCCTCTGTTGCCTAAGTTAGTTTGCCAGTCAAGCCTGCATGCTCCTGGATTGACTTTTGTGCTTAGACCACCAGAGAATGATATTAATGGCCCAAGTCTTTCTCCCCTGAGCCAAGTAAGTATTTTTTCAAATATTTTATTTTATTTTTTTCAACTAACAAGCACTTATTTTCTCTCCTGCCTCCTTCTTCCTTCCCCACTGAAATTTTAAAAAATCTAAAGCCTTGTAACAAATATGCATAGTCAAACAAAACAAATTTCTGCATTAACTAAGTCCAAAGATGCATGTCTCATTCTACATCTTGAGTCCGCAAACTCTGTATCAGGAGATAAGTAGCATGCTTCCTCATTAATCCTTTGGGAATGTGGGTGGTCAGTGCAGCAAGCTCTCAAGTCTTTCAAAGATGCTTGGCATTACAATGTCATTTTGTACAAATTACTCCCCTGGTTCTGCTCGCTTCACTCTTTATTGGCTCATACAACTCTCCCCTATGCTATGAAACCAGCTTTTTCATTCATCATTTCTTATAGCACAGTAAATTTTTGTATAATAATTTTTCCAAGTATTGCCCAATTAATGGGCACTTCCTTGGATTCTAATTCTTTGCCATTACAAAAAGAGCTGCTATAAATGTTTTTGTGCATATGACTCCTTTTTCTCTTTCTTTGATTTCTTTTGAATATTATAGGCCTAGTACTGGTAACATTGGGTTAAAAGGTATGCATAATTTAATGACTTTGGTGGGGACATAATTCCAAATTGTTTTACCAATTCATGGTTCCACCAAGAATGCAGCAGTGTGCCTATTTTCCCAAAGTCTCTCTGACATTTGAAATTTACTCTTTTTGTCATCTCTGTCAAACTGATGGGCATGAGATGAAACCTCAAAGTTGCTTTGCGTTTCTCTAATTTTTAGAGATTTGAAGCATCTTTTCACATGGCTACTGTTAGCTTGAATTCCTTCCTTTAAAAAAAAACCTGTTTATCATTTGGGGTTGGGGCAACTAGGTGACACAGTGGCTAGTGCACCAGCCCTGAAGTCAGGAGGACTCAAGTTCAAGTCCAGCCTCAGAGACTTACTAGTTGTGTGACCCTGGTCTAGTCTCTCAACTCTAATTCCCTCAAAAAGGGAAAGTAGGGATGAGTGGGGTGGCTGGGGAGTAATAGTGATAATTATAAAAATAAATGAATAATCAATTGGGGAAAGAGCCAATTAGTCAGGAAGAAAGTTTCAATGTCTTTTTTTTTGTTAAGGTCTCTTTATTTTTATTTATTTTTTAAATTAAATTTTATGTTTATGTTTAGTTTACATCATTCATTTCCACAAGATTTTGAATTACAAATTTTCTCCCTGTCTTTCCCCTACACACCACCCCAAAACAGTGTTCCCACTGTATACCCCCTCCCCCAATCTACTATCTCTTATATCCTTCCCCATACCCCTCTCTGACTTTCTGGTAGGGCAAGATAGATCTCCCTACCCCAGTGACTATATATCTTATCTCCCAGTTGCATGTAAATAATAATTATATATATATATGTATATATATATATTTAAACATTTGATTTTAAAACATTGAATTCCATATTCTTTCCTTTCCTCCCTCACCACCCATCCTTACTGGGAAGATAAGCAATTAAATATAGGTTGTACATGTGTAGTTATGCAAAACATTTCCATAGTGGTTATATTGTGAAAGATTGATTATATTTCCCTCCATTCTATCCTCCCCCCCACTTGTTCTATTCTCTCCTTTGACCCTGTCCCTTTTCAAAAGTGTGTGCTTCTAAATACCCTCCTCCCTAACCTGCTCTCCCCTCCATCATCCCTCCTTTCATTCCCTTTCCCCCTACTCTCCTATAGGGGAAGATACCCAATTTAGTGTGTATGTCATTCCCTCCCCAAGCCAAATTCAATGAGAGTAAGGTTGACCCATTCCCTTTTGCCTTCCTCTTCTTCCCCTCCATTGTAACAGTTTTCCCTTGCCTCTTCTATATGAGATAATTTACCCCATTCCGTCTCTCCCCATCTCCTCTCATTACATTCCTCTCTCACCTCTAAATTTCACCCTTTAAATATCATCTCTTCCTATTCAATTAATCCTTTGCCCTCTGTCTATGTATACCCGTACACATATATACACTCACTCACATATGTATTCATATGCACATATACCTCCTAAATAGACATATATATGTATATATATATATGCACATTTATATTCCCTTCAACTATCCTCATACTTAGAAAAGTTTTATAAGTTACAATTATTGTTTTTCCACGTAGGCATATAAATAGTTCAACTTTGATAAGTTCCTTATTATTTCTTTTCCCTGTTTACCTTCTCATGCTTCTCTTGCTTCTTGTATCTGAATATCAAATTTTCTGTTCAACTCTGGTTTTTCATCAAGAATGCTTGAAAGTCCTCTATTTCATTGAATGACCATATTTTCCCCTTAAACATTATACTCAGTTTTTCTGGGTAGGTGATTCTTGGTTTTAATCACAGCTCCTTTGACCTCCAGAATATCATATTCTAAGCCCTTTGATCCCTCAGTGTAGAAGCTGCCAAATCCTGTGTTAACCTGATTGTGTTTCCACAATATTCAAATTGTTTCTTCTTGGCTGCTTGTAATATTTTCTCCTTGATCTGGGAACTCCAGAACCTGGCTATAATATTCCTAGGAGTTTTCTTTTGGGGATCTTTTTCAGGAGGTGATCGGTGGATTCTTTCGACCTCTATTTTGCCCTCTGGTTATAAGACACCAGGGCAATTTTCCTTGAGAATTTCTTGAAGAATGATTTCTAGGTTCTTTTTTTGATCATGGATTTCAGGTAGTACAATAATTTTTAAATTATCTCTCCTGGATCTGTTTCCCAAGTCAGTGGTTTTTCCAATTGAGATATTTCACATTGCCTTCTATTTTTTCATTTGTTTGGATCTGTTTAATAGTATCTTGATTTCTCATAAAGTCACTAACTTCCATTTGCTCCAATCTAATGCTGAAGGAATTCTCTTCAGTGAGCTTTTGAGATTATTTTTCCATCAGGCAAATTTCGCTTTTTAAGGCATTCTTCTTCTCCTCATTGGCTTTTTGGGCCTCTTTTGCCATTTGAGTTAGTCTATTTTTTAAGGTATTATTTTCTTCAGTCAGGTTGTTGACTATCTTTTCACAATTTTCTTGCATCATTCTCATTTCTCTTCCCAATTTTTCCTCTGCTTCTCTTATTTGATTTTTAAAATCCTTCTTGAGCTCCTCCATAGCCAGCTCATATTTTTCTTGGGAGCTTTTGGTGCAGGAGTTCTGACTCCTCTGTCTTCCTGCCATTCCATGCTTTGATCCTTTTTGTCCCCAAAAAAGGAATCCAAAGTTGGATTGCTGTGCTTGCTTTGCTTCCTTTGCTTGCTCATATTGCCACTCAATTATTTGACTTTTGATCTCTTTGCCACACTGCTTCCAGAGAGGAGAGCTTTGTCCCAAATCTCTGGGGTTTTTCCAGCTTCTGGAGCTATTAGGAGAGTGCTGTCTCTACAGTCCCCACAAGCTCTGGCACCTGGTCACACACCCCAGAACCTTCACCCAAGACTGTGAGCCAGATCCAGGCAGGTTAAAGCAAGAGTGATTACCCCTCAGACTGATCACTTGGCCCCCCTAAGATCTGCAGGCCAGGAGCTCTGAAGCAGCCATGTGAAGGCAGCTACACAGCCACTGTCACTCTGCCACTTCTCATTCCGGAGGCAGAGGCCAGACCACACCATTGTTTCCTCTCCCCCCCCCCCCCCAGTTCCAACAGAGTTCTACACTGACCTTTTACTTTGTCTTTGGCATTTATGGGTTGATAATTCTGGAAACTGCCACAGCTGCTGGTGATCCACTCTCCTGAGGTCCACTCCAGCCACTGCTGCTCAGGGCCACCCTGAGGCTAAAACTGCAGGCTCAAGCAGGGCTGGGCTTGGCTCCCAATGCGCTGTGATGGGACCCTTCCTGTCCACCTGCTGGCCTGCCTTCAGCAGGAGATTTGTTTCTCTCTGTTACTTTGTGGGTTCTGCAGTTCTAAAATTTGTTTAGAGTCATATTTTATAGGTATTTGAGGTAGTTATGAGCTCATGGAGTTTTTCTGCTTCTACACTGACATCTTGGCTCTGCCCCTAAGATCTCTTCAATGTCTTTTGAGGAAAAACTAGACTACCCTCCATGGCAGACACTGTCTCTTCTACATGGGCTAATACTAAATACTCACTCCTCTTCCTAGTTATTTATATTAGACACAGAATTGGGAAGACAATGGAACTGGGGCTTATTCCTCACCTTCTCTTTGTTAGCTTCTAGTTTCAATGTTGAATGTTCTTGGTTCTGCTGCTCTTGTACAAAGAAGGTAGAGGGATCTGGGCAAAGACAAAAAGAGAAGAAATGAAAGAAGAAAAAGGAATGTCTTCTGTACTTGAGGCACAGGATCATTGCACCCTACGAAGTTACTGAAGAGCTGAAAAGTTGGGGAAATGTGTTTTCTCTAACCCTCCCTGACCTATCACTGTAACCTAGAGCTAGCACATAGTATGGTTCTAATTCCCCAATGTTAGGCAGTTGCCTTCCTGTCAGGGACCAAATGCAAGCCATGCAGTCTACTTATAGTGGAAAGTTGGTACCTGACCATGGTGACCATCAGTGGATTGCTCCTGCCTTTGTATGGGAGCCCAATGAAAATACTGATTTGGCAAAATTTAGTGAAGCCCTTTCTGAATCAGATGACCTTACAAAGTTGGTACTTCACTTTGAAAAATCATTGAAAGCATTAGCTTATTTAAGGTTTCCCCATAGAAATTGCATTTTTAGAGAAGGGTCTATTAACCTTTTTTTGTATCATGGACCCCTTTGGTAATCTTTGGCAATTGTGAAGCCTATGGAATAATGTTTTTAAAAGTATGAAATGCATAGAATTACAAAGGAAACCAAAAGCTAATGAAAATAATGATGTATTTTTTCCCATGGAAGTTCATAAGTCCTCTAAAATTCTTCCATGGTCCCCATCAGGGTCTATGAACCCCAGGTGAAGAAACTTGATTCAGGGCATTATTCTGAAAGTGACAAGTGTTTGAAGAAGGCAAAGAATGAATTCAGTTGAAATATCAGAGAATACTGGAATGTTTAGTGAAAGAGAATAGGTATCTCAGAAAATGGGTGTTAGTAGAAATGGTAAAGACATCCATTATAGAAAACTAAAGCAAGTATATCCCAATAGTCCAACACAGACAGGAATGTCCCCTACCACTCACCAGTGGAAATGACTCATTTCTATATACTTTGACCTCTGATTTGCCACTGCATTGTAAAGACTGCTGGGCCTTTCCATCTTCCTTGCAGTTGGAAATTCATGAATTTCTGACCTCTTCCTGTGAAACTGTGAGCTCCTGGAAAGCAGGGACTGTCTGCCTTATCTGTTCATATCCCCAGTGCTTTGACCCAGAGTAAGCAAAAACATGCACTCATTCCTTCATTTCTTCACTCATTCATTTATGACTTAACCAAACATCATACCAGTCAGGATTTTCAGGAGCACTGCACTATTCCAATATTTAAACTAAATCTTTTTGCATTTTCTTAAATTAAATCAGACTGTTCACTGGAAGGTCAAACAGTGAAGCAGAAGCTAAATACTTTGGCCACATAGTGAGAAGATGGGACTCATTGGAAAAGACCCTGATGTTGAAAAAAATTGAGGGCAAAAGGAGAAGAGGATGGCAGAGGATGGCACAGACAGACAGTATCATGGAAGCAATGACTTCGGGAGAGATGGAGGATAGAAGGGCTTGGCATGCTGTGGTCCATGGGGTCCGAAAGAGTTGGACACAACTGAACAATGAGAATTCTTTTGTATCCCAGGAATCCCAGGGAGATGCTGGACAAATGAGGCATGTTGTTGATGCCCAGCAAGCATGAATGACAAGTTGCCTCTGGAACCCTCTGTTATCTCCCCAGCTCTATCCATGGAGACCAGGAGAAAGCTCAGATCTTCACTGGAAATTTTTTTTTTTTTGCATACTAAAGGCACTACTAATCTGCATGAGATAGAATACTGCATTGTTCTGTAGTGGATAGAATATTGAACCTGGAGTCAGAAAGACCTGAGTTCGAATCAGACTCGAGATATTTTCTGTCTCTGTGACCTTGAGCAAGTCTTACTTGCCTCAGTTTCCTTAACTGTAAAATGGAGATAATAATAATAATAATAATAGCAGCCACTCTCAGGGTCATTGTGAGGATCGAATGGTATGTATGTACAGCACTTACACGGTGCCTAACATGTAGGAGGCAGGCGCCTGATCAATGTTTGCTCCCTCTCTCCTCCCCTGAGCTCACCCATTATGTCTTTAATTGTACTGTGGTGACTTCTCAAGTCTGATATCTTGGGGTGGGGGTGTCCAACACTGAGATGAGCACTCCCTTGATAGAGCAGCAGAGCCCTCTGCTGACTCTCCATAGGGACTTTCAGGAAGAGTTACTAGCCATTTACAGCCACACTCACAGCAATGATACCAGGGTACAGGGCAGCCCCTCCTGGATTCTACCTCTGTCTAAGCAACTGCTTAATTTTTGTTGTTTGTCCTCTGTTCTGGAAGAGGCCCATGCCATCAGGAAGGAGATGCCATGACTTGTAAGTGAATTGGATTTAAGTGAGGGAGGGCTGGGCAAGGTCACCAGCCTCATACTTTCTCCTCAGAGGCCATCTGGTTCTAATGAACAGATACAGATCAGGAGGACTAGAGATGGCCCCTGCAACTGCCTAACATTAGGAGAATCAAGGATGGAGTCTGCATTACAGTTCCAAAAAGACACTGATTGAAGGACTAGCTGTCAAATCTTAATCATCAGGAGCTGGCAGGGGGGCACACCTTTAAAACCCCAAAGGCACAGAATCCCCGGATCTCAGAGCAGGACTGTCAAAAGGCAACAGACTCAAATGCCAGTGGGTCAAATTTCCTCTCTCTGAGTATCTCAACCATCTTTATATGCAAGGGACTTTTTGTTGTTTTTCAGTCATGTTTGACTGTTCATGACCCCATTTGGGGTTTTCTTGGCAGAGATACTGGAGTGGTTTGCCATTTCCTTCTCCAGCTTATTTTACAGACAAGGAAACTGAGGTGAACAGGGTAAAGTGACTTGCCCAGGGTCACACAGCTAGTAAGTGTCTGAAGCCAGACTTGAACTCATGAAGATGAGTCTTCCTGACTCTAGGCTTGGCACTCTATCTACTGTACCACCTGGCTGCTTTACAAATTGACTGAGAAAAACACATATTAACATTACCTATGTTCTACTGTATTTTTATTTATTTTGTTAAATATTTCCCAATTACATTTTAATGTGGCTCAGGCTACATTCCTTTGGGCTGCAGACTTGACACCCCTGCCCTACTCTGACTGGCATAGTGCAGTAGGAGATAGCATGGTTGAATTAAGGAAGGAATGGCAGAAAGTAGAGCCGGTTATACAAAAGGCTATTAGCATTTTCTACTCATAAATGAAAGCTATTTGGAACCAGTGTGCTTTCGCTAGTTAATCTCGCAATCTTCCCCACAAATATGTGATTATTGGCCCTCTGTGATGCTGTAGTGCCAGTTACAGAAAAACAGGGATGGATCTAAGTGGAATTTCTTGTGCAGCAGGAAGAAATCCAGGTCCTTTACCTGGAATTCTCTCCCTCCTCATCTCTGTCTCCTGCCCCTCCCCCCCAGGCTGCCTGAAAACCTACCTTTTATAGCTTGCCTTTCCCGGTTCCCCTAATGCTAATGTCTTCCCTAGTTTATCTCCACTTCAACTTGCATATTATCTTCCTTGGACACAATTGTTTGCACATGGTCTCCCTCTTTAGACTGAGTTCCTTGAAAGCCTTTTCCCCCTTTATTTGTATCTTTATTCCTTAGCACAGTGCCTGACACATAGTAACCATTTAATAAAGGCTTCTAGACCCACTGGCTGATGTCTACATGGTGCCTATAGTCTCTCCTGACCAGGTTGCCCTCTGGAAATGTAGCTGGGGAAAGGAGATGTATTGGCCTTTCTCTTTGAGGAGCTTATTATGTTCTGTCACATTTTGGCATATCAGCAGAGTTGGAACAAAGCATGGTCATCTGATCATAAATTGGGCGTCAGCATCAGGTTCATGTCTGGATATTCTGAGACTCTATCTTTCCTTAATGCCCTGTCTAATGGGGTTGGTTGGTTTCTGTCTTTTGTTCTCAAAGAGGACCAAGATGCCATCACTATGTTGGAATCAAGGTATAGTGTGTCTGACTGTGGCTTATGAGACTGATATGAGCTCAGAAGGCTCTACCACAGGTTGGATACAATTAGCCCACATGAACATTTGCAGTGGAGATGTCTAATGGGGCACCTAGAGGGTGGATAGAGTGCCGGTTCTGGAATCAGAAAGATCCATCTTCCTGAGTTCAAATCTGGCCTCAGACACTTACTAGCTGTGTGATGCTGGGTAAGTCATTTCACCCCATTTGCCTCAGTTTCCTCATCTGTAAAATGAGCTGGAGAAGGAAATGGCAAACCACTCCAGTATCTTTGCCAAGAAAACCCCAAATGGAGTCATGAAGAGTCAGACATGACTGAAATAACTCAACAACAATAGGGTTAGAGAGAAGACAGTTGGATTCTCATTTCCCTCCCTGCCTCTCTCACATGCTGCTCTGATCTTTCACTCTCTCTGCCTCTGAGAGAACCTCTCATTATAGCTGGAAGTCATCTATTTATTGACTGGCTACACAGGAGGCTTCTGATGCTCTCTACTGCCCTGGGTGATACCCATTGGTCTTTGGTTTTCTTACTAAACGTCTTGTGACCCACATACATGAGCAAATTCCATTTTCCCCCAAAGGTTACCTAGTTGGGCAGCCTGCCCATATAGAATAATAGGGCAGCTAAGTGGCACAGTGGATAGAGTGCCAGGCCTGGAGTCAGTACAGACCTGAGTTCAAATCTGGCCTCAGACACTTCCTAGCTGTGTGACCCTGGGCAAGTCACTTAACCCTGTTTGCCTCAGTTTCCTCATCTGTAAAAAAAATGTGCTGTAGAAGGAAATGACAAGCCCCTTTAGTATTTTTGTCAAGAAAACCTCAAAAGAGTTCATGAAGAGTTGACTTGACAAAAAGCTGTGTAACCTTGGGCAAGTCACTTAAATCTTTGCCTCAGTTTCCTCAACTATAAAATAATGAATCAGTTGTACCCAGCAGTTCTTAAAGAGACAAACACATAGTCTCTATAAAGCAGCAGAAGAGGGGACCCCTGAGAGCCTGCTATACTGCTTCTAGGCTAAAAATCTAGCTAATTGTTGATTAAATCTTCAGAGAAAAAGGTGCTAAGGAGAAATCAGTGAAAAATATTAACCACAAATGTTAAATGTTAAAACCCTCCATAACAACAATGCTACATATGTGATGCTTTAATATCAAGGTTTTCAATTCCTGAGAAAATGCTAGAATAGATTAAAGAGATGACTAGTAAAAATCTAGAAAAGGAAGCAGCGATTAGCTCTTGCTTCATCAAGAACATGTTGTACCGGACCATCTTTCTTTCCTTTATTTTTTGTTATACTTACCAATCTGGCAGAGTAGGGGAAATGCTACAGATACATTTCACCTAGAATTTAGTCTTAAACTACTCCTGAGCAGATGAGGAGGTATGGACTATACAGTTACTGATAGACAGTTAGCTGGATATGGAACTGGTTGAAACAGGGACTATTCAGAGTATTCATTCATTAATGGGTTAAGACCACCCTGAAAGGGGGAGTCTCCAATGAATGGCTCCAGATATCTTCTCTAGGCCTAATTATAGCATTTAACATTATTGTCAGTGAATTGAATTACAGCAGAGATAACACAATCAGCAGATTTTCAGATGACACAAAGCTAACATCCTGGACACAACAGAATCAGAACTTGATGAGCTAAAGTTTGAGGTTGAATCTAATAAGACTAAGTTCATTATGGAAGAATTTAAAATCTTACACTTGGATTAGAAAAATCAACTTTACAAGTGCAGGTTAGGAGAGGCATTGCTAGACAGTGGTCTAAAGGGTCTGAAAAAGATCTGTGCTTGTTAGTGGGTCTCCACAGAACTGGAGAGGAGGAGAGGGGACCAGGGCATAGGGGTGGATTTTGATGTAGGTCTGTGTCATGTCCTTGGGGCTGTTGGTGTTGCCTGGTTGTCTGTAGTGGGGGAGGTGGGGGAGGAGTGATGAGTTAGCTCAAGGTGAATGTCAGGGCAGGGTAGGTTTGGGGTTTTTTTTAACCTTCTTTTGGATTCTGGGTGTTACTAGACCATGGGAACAATGGAAGTTGCTTTATCTTGTGTATAGTTTTTATTTTGGAGAAGTTTGGAAGATCATAGGAACCAGAGAAAATGTCTTCTCTGCCATCTTGTTTCTCATGGGACCTGAAAGTTGATTTGAAAATCAAGGCAAGCGATATGCCTTTCTGTTCACCACACTCTTCAAGTCGAATTAGTTTCACATATGTAGTGACTGCAAAGAACAGACTAGTCTCTACAAGGTCCAAGCTGGTCACACAGGAAGCTCATTTTCAGAAATGACTACAACTCAGGAAATCATCCTGCTTCTTGCTTCGACACCCCAGGCCTTCTGTTGTGAGTTGATTCAGAGTTTACTAGGTGCCAAAGATTTCTACATGATTCAAAGAATGCAATGGATGCACGAAGTTTCTAAATTTTGCTGTGGATTTAAAAAATGAGGAAATACAATCTTTATAAACACTAGTGAATGGAGCTAACATGTTATATGGTTCCAGTCCCCATACTGATGACGTTTTGGCTTTCCCTGCTTCCCTCCCCTTCCCTACCAAGCTTTGCAGTCACAGCCCAAAGTTATCACTGACAAAAGAAGCATCTACCATTGTGACATTAATTCATCTGGGATCAGTTGCTTTGATGAGTGGGTAATTGCTCCCAAAGTTCTACTCTGCCTCTCTATCTTCCTCTTCTCTTTCCCAAGAAAGGAATGAGTATTCTTCCAACTGAACCAAACTACTATTTTCAGAGGAAAATGCTGAGTGGCTCTCACCCAGTCAGCTTTATACTGGGGCTTTGCAGCTTCTCCACAAGACACTTTGCAGAGCATCTTAACCCACTACAGATACTATAAACAACCCTGACAGTAATCTGAAACTGTTAAATCATTGGCTCATTCCAATTTTTACACATGGCAGCTTTGGCAGGGGGCCATTGATGAATAAGAAGCCAGATCCAGAACCAAATGGAAAGAGATCAGGCTGGATGGAATTTGGGAAGTTTTGCAATACTTTATTTTGTTTAATGTATTGTAGTTGAAATCATCAATTTTATCTCTTATGATGTTCTGTCCCCTGTTTGGTCAAGAACTCTTCTTCTCCTACCAATAATTATCAAAGATTTCTCCTTCTTTGCTCATCTAATTTCTTTATGGGGTGAAATTTATCTCTCTACATTATGGATCCATTTGAAGCTTATTGTGGGATGTGGTGGGAGATGCTGGTATAAACTTAATATCTGATAGATTTCTTTCCAGTTTTCTGAGAAGATTTTGTCAAATAAGGAATCCTTCTCCAGTAATTTGGGTCTTGGGATTGATCAAACACAATGTTTGTTTGTGGATTTTGTGTTCCTCGTTTGTCCCATTATTGTATTTCTCTCATTTTTAGCCAGTACATGTTGTCTTGCCTGTTGGAATGTAAGCTCCTTGAGTATAGAGATTGTTTTATTCTTTGTCCTTGTATTCTCAGTGCCTGGCACATAGTAGGGGCTTCACAATGCTTACTTACTGATTGATGATTACTGTTTTGAGTGCAGTCTGAGATCTTGTACTGCTAGCCACCCCTCCCTTTTTTCTCATTATTTCTTTTGACATTCTTGGCCTGTTATTCCTCCAAGTGAATTTTGTCATTATTTTGTCTAGTTCTATAAAGTAATCCTTTGACAATTTGATTGGCTTGCCACTGAATCTATAAATTAATTTAAACAACATTGTCACTTTATCATAGTGGCATGACTCAAAAATGAACAACTGTTATTTCTTCAGTTATTTAGGTCTGCGTTTATTTCTGTAAAGAGTGTTCGATAGTTTCATCCATATAATTCCTGCGTGGATCTTGGTAGGTGAACTCAGATATTTTACACATTCCATGGTTATTCTCCATGGGATTTCTCTTTCTATTACTCCCTCTTGGGTTTGTTGGTAGTATAAAGAAAGGCTGCTGCTGGTGGTGGTGGTGGTGTGTGTGTGTGTGTTCGTGCTTTCTACTTCAGGATGCTTTTGGTCAGAAGACAGAAGCTCAGTTTGATTTTTCATAAATTAAAATAATAAACAAGGGCACTTTAAGTCCATTTAAGTTTTTAAATAAATATCTAACAACAATAATACTAGGTAGAATTTATGGAGTCCCTGCTGTGTGCCAAGCACTTTATTAATATTTCTCATTTGGCCATCACAATAGCCCTGGGAGATAGGTGCAATTATTATACCCATTTTACAGATAAGGAAACTGAGGCAGGCAGAGGTTTAGTGACTTGCTCAAAGTCATACAATGAAATGTCAGAGACAGTATTTGAACTCAGGTCTTCTCCACTCCAGACCTTCTTTCTATCCACTGTATCATCCAGCTGCCTATAGAAATAAATCACCCAAAGAGGCTTGCCTTCTCACTGGTCTTTTACCTCATCATGCTGGGTATTGTTGTTATAATTTGAATCATCAAGTACATTTTCTTAATTTGAATTCAAAGTTTCTGATAGATACAAAGCTCTTCACAATGTAGAACAAGTCATAAATCTGACAGTAGATCACAATATTGCCTTGGAGGAGATCCCTGAAATAGTTGTCAAACAAAAAGTAACAATCTGTTGAATGATCTTTTTGTTCTCTCTGAATCATAGAAATTACAAATGGCATGTGGCAAGATCCAGGTACTGAGTAACTTAGTTGTCTAACAAGTAATGTTGTTTATGATATGACCTTTCTATAGCTAGATCATGTATCCATTTGGAGCGCATTGTGCTATGTAGTGTGAAATGCTGGTCTAAACATAGTATCTGACAGGTTTCTAGCTTTCTGAGCTGTTTTTGTCAAATAGTAGGTCCTTTCCCAGTAACTTGGATCTTTGGATTTATCAAACGTTATGTTATTAAGCAAGTTAGGAGTTTCAAGCTTGATCATCTCTTTTAGAATCAAAATAGATTCCATATGCTGTCTTTATTAGAGAAGCAAAGTTTTGTTTTTGAAATTTAAAAGTTAGCTCATCACATATGGGGCAAAAACTGTTCAGATGATTGATAATGCTTAGGCGATATGCTGAGATTTTAATGAATCCCAACATCTATAAAATATTAAGTGCTTGAAAAAGAAAAAATGAGAAAGTGCTTGAAAAAAGTATTAGAAATAATAATGATGTTTTACAAATGGTGGCCAGCACAAACTAATGGCTTGTTAATTCTTTTAGATGTTTAAAAAACGGTTTAGTTTTATCAAATGATTCACCTTTTTTAAAAAAAAATTTTATTTATTACTCTTTGGGTTTCTAAATAGTCTGCTATATCGGAACATCTCCCAGCCTGCCTTGCAAACACTGCATAAGGGGGGACTTCACACAGTAGGCAATGACATGTTGACTACTGACTTCTCACTATTCCTCTTCTCTTTCCCTCTCCCTCAACAAAATCACACTTTATTAATACCTCATATTACATAATTTAAATCAAAACCATATCACTCAGTAACAGCAGGTAATAAGAGTAGCAAGTAACATTTAGTACCTTCAGTTTGCAGCACTTTGTATGCATTTGAGAATTTCCATTTGTCTTTTAAAATTCAGCATCAAAAATGCACATAGCACACAAATAGATTTTCAAGTAAAAGAAAAGTTGGAATGATATTCCAAAAAGTAATGCTTTAAAATTAATAAAGTTTTAAACTCAAAGCAAAATGTTCTACATGGTTGAATTTAAACCATAAACAAAAGTTTTTCACAGTAAGAAGGAATTTGCTTGATACTGTGAATAGAATATTAAAGTTGGAGTCAGGAAGACCTGAATTCAAATCTGGTCTCAAACACCTAATATCTGTATGACCCTTGGCAAGTCATTTAATCTTGGTTCCCTTCAATTTCCTCGTCTGTAAAGTGGGAATAATTATAACAACTGCCTTCCAGCACTGTTGTAAGGTTATGTTGCGATATTTGTAAAGCAATATAAAAGCTAGCAATTATTTTATAGATATTCATCAAACAAAGAAACTTAAAGCAAACAAAAAATCAGGAAACCGCCTCAGTCTAGGGGCTGCAAAAAGTGAAATTTTGGACAAGGTCACAACTTAAAAGATCACTTTTTTTTTCCTTCCATGGAAAGGGTCAGATCCATGGCTCAAAGCACTCAGGCGAGTAGCTAGATGACAATGACCTCTCTCTCTTGGCAATCCACTGTCTCCCAATCAGTTTGATATTTAGCAGAACTAAGTCCCTGGCTGAGTTTCAGCTGACTTCAGAAATCTGACCCACATTAAACCAATATGGTGTTAATGGAATTCAGGAAAGGAGAGCAGACACAGGAGTGTCCAAAAGCGTCACCCTAATTTGAAGTCTTTGCTCCATCTAAGACAGCTTTCATTTTATCATTTGGTCCCTGCTCAAACAGAATGATCTTTCTTTTAGTGCTCATACTTCTTGATCTGTCTGCTGTCTTTGACACTCTCGATACCCCTCTTCTCTAGAATACTCTCTTCTCTCTAGATTTCACGGCGCTGCTTTCTAACATGGCTGTCCCTTTGTACAGACCCCTATCTCCTGCCTGGACTATTGCAATAGTCTGCTGGTGGGTTCGCCTTCCATGTGTCTCCTCACTCCAGTCTGTCCTATACTCAGCTATCAAATGACTCTGCCCAAAGCACATCTAACCCTCTAATCAATCAATCACAGTGGTTCCTTCTTGCCTCCAGGATGGCTTTTAAAGCCACCCACAACCTTGCTCCTCCCTCCCTTTCCAGTGTTCTTATACCTCATACCCCCTCCCTCATATACAGTGGCACCACCTCCTTGCTGTTCCTCATAAGTGACACTCAATCTCTGGCCTGGGTGCCTTTTCTCTGGCTGTCCCCTGTGCCTGGAGTGCTGCTCTCCCTTCTCATTCCTGCCTCCTAGCTTCCCTGGCTTCCTTCAACAGCTAAAGTTGTACCTTCCGCAAGAAACCTTTCTCCGCTCTCTTTAATCTTGGTGCCTTCCCTCTGAGATTAATCCTGATTTCCCCTGTGTATAACTTGTCTGTACATAGTTGTTTACACATTGTCTTCCCTGTTATACTGTGAGCTCCTTTTGAACACAGACTGGCAGTTCCTTTTTTTTCTCCCTTTATATCTCCAGCACTAAACAGGGCGTAGCACATAGTAGGCATTTAATAAATGCTTGCTGACTCATCTCTCAGGCTAAGTTTTGGCGACGGATAGAGGGCACTGCAGACTTTCATCATCCCCACTGGGAGGTGTGAGTGGGTGGAGGAAAAAAACACACATCTGGTTATATTTTCAGTAAACTGATTTCATTCTCTGTTCCAGGAGCCCTATGACTGTGAATTTTTGTTAGGTGATGGAACCTTTTCCAAACATTACCACAAGGTGGCGCCATAGGATAAAGCTTTGACCACAGCTAGCCAGCAAGAGAATGAGTATTTTGCCCAGAGTCAGGAATTATGAACATTCAAGTTGCTATTTTTTGCTTTAGCACTGATCGCCAGTTACCTCGGGCTGACAGTTAATTTTTTTTAATGTCTTTCTTGTCTACCTTCCTTATTCTGGTTTCATTTGTTCTGTCTTCATCCTAGAGCCACTATCTATTTTTTAATTTTTTTCATTTAACATTCATTTTTAAATTTTAAGTTTCAAATAATTTCTCTCCCTCCAGCCTCTCTCTGGCCAATTCATAAGGCATGCAATGTGGTACTCATTACTGATGTTGTTGTTTAGTCATTTTTCAATAGTGTGACCCCTTTGGGGATTTTCTTGGCAAAGATACTGAAGTGGTTTGCCATTTTCTTCTCCAGCCATGTTGCCAATGAGGAAACTGAAGAAAACAGAGTTAGGTGACTTGCGCAAGGTCACACAGATAGTGTTTGAAGCCGGATTTGAACTCAGGAAGATGAGTCTTCATGATTTTAGGCTTTATCCATTGAGCCACCTAGCTGCCCAATACCCAATATGCATGTGGAATAAAACACTGTATTTCCATATTAGTCATGTTGAAAAAAAAAAAAAAACATGCTTCAGTCAGCACTCAGAGTTCATCAATTCTCTCTCTGGAAATGGATAGCATTTTTTCATCATGAGTCCTTTGGAATTGTCTTGGATCATTGTCCTTCATAGTTGGTCATTGTTACACACAGCCAAACCCTGTGTCTGAGTTGAGACACTCACCACAAAAAATAAAATATTTAAAAAATTTTAAATGTAAAAAAAGTTGTTCAAAGAAATGATAGATAAGTGTGGAATGAGACACATTATCAGATCTGGAGTGTGTTTGTTGATGCAGAATTAAGTGAGCAGAAGCAGAGAACAATTTAGACAAGGACATCAATTTTGTACTCAGAAAGGCTTAAGAATTCTGATCAAGACCATGACCAAGCATGATTCCCCAGGACCAGTGATGAAGCATGCTACCAGCTTTCTGACTGATAATGTACCCAGGGTGCAGAATCAGACATGTTTTGGGTTTGGACATGGTCAATGAGGGAATTTCTTTTATTTGACTATACATATTTGTTACAAGAGTTTTATTTTCCTTCTTTTTTCCATTCATGGGAGATGGGGGTTGAAGAGAGAGAAAACAGATTTTTCTTCATCAAAAAATATAAATTTCATTAAAAAAAACCCAACCCAACTTAGTTAGGTTGGTCCTTACATCATGTATATAAGTAAGTCATCATTACCTTAAGTTTTTGTATGTAAAGCTTTTCTATCTTGGTAGGATGTACCAAATCTTGTCCTTTACTGGCACAGATTTAAACATTCAGATTCACTTCCATATAGAGGTAGAAGATTCAAAGTGAAGACTGAAAATTTTATATGTGTGTGTACACACACATATGTATATAGATATATATACATACACACATATGTGTATACATGCATAGCTGATGTAGGAATTTGTTTTACCTAACTATACATATTTGTAATGGGTTTGCTTTTTGCTTTCTCATTGGGGAGGGAAAAGGAAAGTGAGAAGGAGAGAATTTGGAACTGACTAAAAATAAAAATAAATTGAATTTTTAAAAGAAAAAGCTTTATGAAACATCAGAGGAAGAGTTTAGGAGAGATTTAGAGGCATATTATTGTATTTAAAAAAATTTAGAGATCACCCACATTCTGATTCCTCCAATATGATTTATTAAATCATTAAAACACATATTTTCAGAAGTATCCTCCCCTTACCATGAATCAAATCTTCTTTTTAATTTTTAAAGTTAGCTTTAGACTGAGGGAGACAGAGGCATAGAGTTCCTAATAATTGTCTCAAATAAGATTTACCGATTTGATATGCCTTAGAAAGTGAGATAGGCCATTTAGAAAAAAGTGGATAGAGTGCAGGGCCTGGAGTCAGAAAGATTTATCTTTATGAATTCAAATATGGTCTCAGAGATGTACTAGTTGTGTGACCCTGGACAAGTCACCTAACCCTGTTTGCCTCAGTTTTCTCATCAGTAAAAAGAGTTGGAGAAGGAAATGGTGAACCACTCTAGTATCTTTGCCAGGAAAACCCCAAAGAGATACAAATGATTCAACAACAACAAAAGAAAGTGAGACATCTATGGACAGGTATTCCCAAGTACCTACTTTGTAGATAGGTTTTTTAAGAAACAGAACTTCTTTGAAAATGGATTTGAACCATAATTACACTGTTTTCTTCGACACTTCCACCCATATCATCTAACGTTGGTTTTTAAAAAGCCTCAGGATATGGTTTTATGAACAAAAGAATGACGATAGAAAAGTAATGTGTATTGGGAGAGGGGATTTCCTCTGAGAACTAAGCCAGTTCAGAGTATAGGAAAATGACAAGAGGGTCATTATATTTAAATGTGGGACCTCAGAGATCCAGTCCAGCCATCTTTGTACTATAGATAATATATGCATCAATCTGTTAACCCACCATTTATCCCCTGCTCTGACTATTTGGCCATCTGGTTTCCTTTACCAAGCATACATCTTTTGAATAATTTCTCATATGCAAGTCATTGTGGGTAATGTGATGAAACCTGTGTAACACCCACCATACATCTTTCCACTTTTTTTCGTTTACAATTGTGATTTTTCTGGGACTGTGGTTCAGTTAAAATATTAAGCACTTTTGCTTGAAAAGGATGAGTTCTCAGAGAAAACTCTAGCCTTCTAACCACCCCAGTCTCTAAGTGTAGGGGATAAGGAATTCAATAATTTAGGAACTGTGAAAGGCACTAGAAGCTCAAGACCAATCAGCAAGACAGAAAGCACCATTAAAAAATCATTTGGTTTGCAAATGTAAAAGGTCATCCTAGAGGGAAGCATTGTGCCTTGCCATCTGCCCTGTCAATGAGCCTTCTAGATCTCCAGACCTCACCATCTGCTCTGCTTTGCCATCCTCTGGACCCTTGGGCATTGGCATCTGCCCTGGCACTATGCCCACCAGACCATGGGGCCCCATCATCTTCCCTGTAGCTGTCTCAGGAGTCCTACCCTGAGCCACCATCTTCATCTCTGTTATAAGGAAAAAATATGTCTTGATCCCTTCACTCCCCCCATGTAAAATAGTTTGATATCAATTACATGGGATGGTTCAAGGGTTCCATTTAGCCTTATCCCTTATAACTGGTACCCACATAGATACCAACCCTCAAGGACTCATAATATCCAAGACCATAATAATCTAAGTTGATGAATATGAAAAATCATTTATTTTCATTTTCCTCTCAAGTTCCTTAAGCATCCATTGGGCTAGCCCCATAGAGACTGTAGGATCTCCTAATCTTATATATTTCTAACCGTGTTGTAGCCACAGCATATCAGAATCTTCTGTCTGGCTCACCAATCACCCAAGACTATTTTTGCCACACTGCTATTCCCACATTTCAACACCGAATTTAACCATGAAATCATTTCACATGCTCCTCCAAGGCAATTCCAAATATTCTCGGCCAGGCCTAACTCAGGCCGCAGCAGCCTCTGTGGACCATGAAAATGCAATAAAAAACAACATAAGACTAAACAAGGGAATTGTGGGAAAGTGTGGGCCATTTGTGTTGGGACCTAAAGAAAGAAAACTCTAGACCATTATCATCAAAGAGTGTCAATGAAAAAAATAAACAAAATATTAGCCCCCTATAACAAAATACTAAAAACATCATATACCTTGACCAAGTTGGATTTATACTAGGAAAGCAAACTTGGTTCATTTTAAGGAAAACTAGAAATATAATAGATCACATTAATAACAAGAATAATAAAACATAATCATACTCATAAATGCTGCAAAAGCTTTTGATAAAACCCAGCACCTGTTTTTACATTTTAATTTTAAAATAGTTTTTAAAATTTTTGCAAACATTTATTACCTCTCCCTTTTACTCCCCCACTTTTAAATAATAAAAGGACAATAAAAACTTCATGATGGATATGTATAGTCCAGCAAAACAAATCCCTGTGTTGTCTATTTACAAAAACATATGTCTTTTTGAAGTCCGTCACGCTGGCATGTGGAAGTGGGTAGCATGTTTCTCTGGACCTGTGATTTTGTTGTTGCTATTTAGTCATTTTCCAGTCACGTCTGAATCTCCATGACCCCATTTGGGGTTTTTTTGGCAAAGATACTGAGGAGGTTGGCCATTTCCTTCTCCAGCTCATTTTACAGATGAGGAAACTGAGTCAAATAGGGTAAAGTGACTTGCCCAGAATCACACAGCTAGTAAGTGTCTGAGATCAGATTTGAACTCTGGAAGATGAGTCTTCCTGACATCATGCCTGGCACTCGATCCACCACAGGCTGGTCATTTCATTAATAAGAGTTCTAAAGTCTTCCAAAGACATTTCTCTTTATAACATTTCTGTCATTCTATAAATTGTTCTCCTGGTTCTACTCACCTCTTTCTGCCTTAATTCACAGAAGTCTTCCCAGTTTCCTCTGAAACTGGCAATTTCATAATTTTTATAGCACAAAATTATATTCTATTCACATGCCGTCGATTTGCTTAGCCATTTCCCAATGGGTGAGCAACCCTTTAGTTTCTAGGGCTTTTAACGACTACAAAAGAGTTGCTTTAGTATATGTGTATACAATTTGTATATATATATATACACAATTTGTATATATATATATATCCTTTCCCTCTCTCTTTGGTTTCTTTTGGGTACAAGCCTAGTAATGGTATCACTGAGTCTTCAAAGCGCATGCACAGATGAGTGATTTTGCGGAAGAATTCTAAATTGCTTTCCAGAATGCCTGTCCCATTTTGTAGCTCTACCAACAGCACATCCGTGTGTTTGTTTTGGTCATTTTACTCTTTTGTCATCTTTGTCAGTCTGATAGGCTAAGGCAGAATCTCACATTTATGTGAGATAAAATGCTTTAATTTGCATTGATCTAATAATTAGTGGTTTGGAGCATTTTTTCATTTGATTTTTGATAACTTCAATTTTTTCCTTTGACAACTTCCTGTTCATTTCCTTTCATCATGTATCTCTTAGGGGAATAGCTCTTGGCATTATATATAGCATATATAAAATATAGCATTATATATATCATATATAAAAATTTGTATCTGTTTTCTATGTCTTAGGCAATACGTGTTCCTCTTAGAAAACATAAAAAATAAATTTAGCTTTCCTTAATATGGTAAATAGTATGTGTCCAAAACCAAGAGCTAGAATCTGCTTTCCTTGATTATATATATATTTGTTTCAAGGGTTTTTGTTTTCTTTCTTTTTCACTGAGGGGGAATTAAGAGGAAGAGAAAATAGATTTTTGTTCATTGAAAAAAATTTAATTTAAAAATAAGTTGCCACCACTGCTATCTCTAACCTAGAAATGATAGTTATGATAAGGCAAGAAAAAGAAATTGAGGGAAACAAAACAATTTCTTTTTGCAGATGATAAGACACTATCTAGAGAATTCAAAAGAGTCAGTCAAAAATTGATTGAAAAGAATAACTTTGGGGTGGCCAGGTAGCACAGCGAGTAAGAGCACCGGCTCCAGTGTTGAGAAGACCTGGAGATCGAATCCCGGGCTCAGACACTTAGCACCCACCCAGAAACACCTGGCCGTGTAACCTTGAGCAAGTTACTTAACCCCAATTGCTTA
>NW_027185655.1:9080569-9086025 GCF_028583685.1 Petaurus breviceps papuanus | reverse complement strand
TCAGCAAGTAAGAGCACCGGCTCCAGTGTCAGGATAACCTGGGGATCGAATCCGGGCTCAGATACTCAGCACCACACCCAGAAATAACTGGCCGTGTAACCTTGAGCAAGTTACTTAACCCCAATTGCTTAAAAAAAAAAAGAAAGAAAAGAATAACTTCAACAAAGTTGCAGGATATAAAATAAACCCACACAAATAATCAGCGTTTATATTGGGGTTTGGGGGTTTTTGGGTTTTTTTTTTTTTTTGCCTTTTGGAGGGCAATTGAGGTTAAGTAACTTGCCCAAGGTTACATGGCTAGTTTTTTTTGTGTGGGTGTTAAGTGGCTGAGGCTGAATCCGAACTCAGGTCCTCCTGACTTCAGGGCCGGCACTCTACTCACTGCGCCACCTAGATGCCGCCAGCGTTTATATTGTTACTGTTCAGTTGTTTCAGTCCTATCTGACTCTCTGTGACCCCATTTAGGGTTTTCTTGGTAAAGATACTGAAGTGGTTTGCCATTTCCTTTTCTAGTTCATTTTATATATGAGGAAACTGAGGCAAGTAGGGTTAAGTGACTTGCCCAGGGTCACACAGCTAGTAAGTATCTGAGGCCAGATTTGAACTCAGGCAGAACAGTCTTTTTGACTCCAGGTCCAGAGTTCTATCTATGTGCTCCCTGGCTGCCATGCATTTTATATACTACTAACAAAACCTAACAGAAAGAGAGAAAAAGAAAAATTCCATAAAAAATAACCACAGAATGAAAAAAATACTTGTGAATCTATCTTTGCACATAAAGGAATTATATGACTATGACTCCAAAGCACTCTTTGTACAAATACAGACCTAAATAGTTGGAGAGATATTAATTGATCAGGACTGGATGAACTCCACAAAATATAATAGCAATACTATCTAAAAATTACTTATTGATTCATTGTCATTTCAACCAAACTATCAGATGATTGCTTTACAGAGCTAGAAAAAATAGTAAAAGAATTCATCAGGAAGAACAAAGCATTGAGTATGTCAAGGGAAATGAAGGGAGGAAAAGTGAGAAAGAAAGGGTCTTACCAGTACCAGACCCCAAGCTGTACTACAAAGCAGTATTCATCAAAATGATTTGGTACCGGTTAAGAAAGAGAGGATGATCAGTTGAAAAGACTAGATTCACAACATGCAGGGGAAAAATTATTATAGTAATCAGTATTTGATAAGACCCCAGGTAAGGGGTAAAAACTCAGTATTTGGTAAAAGCTTCTGGGAAAACTGGAAATGTCTGGCGGAATTCAGGTTGGACCTCACATCATATAACTGTGTAAGCTCCAAATGGATATGTGATTTAGACATAAATGATCACATCCTAAGCAAATTAGAAGAACAGGGAAGGAGATGCTTCAAGCGATGCTTTGGCCCATGCCACCATTCACAGTTACAGGGTGGCACTTGGCACCAGTTCAGTGAGAAGCAATGTGGGCCCCCAGGGGTGGCAAGCAAGAACATCTGGGAACTAAATCACTGAAGTCACTTTCTGGTGGCCTAAATACAAAAGCATTGGTCATGCTGAGTGCCCTTTCCATCATGGTGATGTGTCCTAATCCCAGAATGCGATCAAGGCCAGGGGACACTTTGAGACCATCAGCCTCAGGACTGGGTGGTCTGCTTAATGGGTAGCCCATGGAGAAGCTCTAGACCAGGGGTGGGGAATCTGTGGACACAGGGTAGGTGTGATAGGCAGGCAATCGTGTCCTGGACCATTTTACATCCATGAGAAAAAGGCTTCCAAGGCAGCAGCCCCTGCCTAACCACACAGTGAGCATTTCCGCCGGGTTCTTCCCTCTGTACATCCAGAAGCTCTGGACACTGGGCTTTCCTAGTACTATGGCAACCAAGCCTGGTTGTGCTTCTACTGGACCCAGATGACTAACACTTGTGGTTATTGGTGATCCGGCCTCCATCTTCCCTTCTTGGCTTGTCAATGACTCATCTGATGTTTTGGTCACTGACGTACAGTAAGAGGGGCATTGAAAAAAGTGCATAGGACCAAAAAAAAAAAAGTTGAGGTTTTAAGTTCTACAAGGATATGTCCTCTGGTCACCAGGCCTTAGGCTCAATCGCTGGCCCTTCATGGCTAAAGTCACAGGTAGGGGCAGAGGGTCCATGAAGATAAGGCTGAAAACATGGTTCTGGGTCTTAGGAGAAGGGGAACGGTTTGCTTATGGACAGTCCTTAGCAAAGTTTTATTTTGTCTTATTTCAAGTTTGCAAGTCGGATTTTTATTTTTAATTATTTTATTTTATTTTAAATTATTAAATTTCATCAAAGTTTAATTGTTGAGAAATAAAGTCGTTTTTAAAATTTATTTAACAAATTAGAATAATGTTCTTTATTATTCATGATGATTAATATGATGAATAGTTAATGTGATTAATAATAACTAGCATTTATATATAACGTGCTTTAAGATTTGCAAAACACTTCACTAACTTATTTGATTTGACCCTCCCAACAACCCTGGAAGGCAGGTGCTATTCTCATCATCTCCATTTTACAATAGAGGAAACTGAGGCAGAAAGAGTTTAAATGACTCGCCCAGGGTCAATCAATCAATAAGCATATATTAAGCACCTACTGTGTACCAGGCACTATGCTAAGCAGATCACATAGCTAGTAAACGTTTCAGGTCAAATTTGAACTCGGCTCTTCCTGACTCCTGTACCTCCTAGCTGCCTTGCAACCATCATGTGAGGCAAGTATTATTGTCCCCATTTTACATATTTGCCCACAGTCACACAGCCAATAAGTGTCTGAGGTAGGGGTTGAACTCGGATCTTTCTGACTCCCGTGCTCCACTATCCCACATTGTTGCTGTTCAACCACTTTCCAGTCATATCCAACTCTTTGTGACTCCATTTTGGGGGTTTTCTTGCCAAGGATACTGAAGTGTTTTGCCCTTTCCTTCTCTAGTTCATTTTACAGATGAGGAAACTGAGGCAAACAGGGTTAAGTGACTTGCCCAGGGTCAAACAGCTCATAATGTGTCTGAGGCCAGAAGATGAGTCTTCCTGATTCTAGGCCCACCACTCTATCCACTTTAACATCTAACCACCCACTGTAGCACATAGCTGTCTATATTTAATACATATTTGCCTTTTTAAAAAATCCCCGAATGAAACGTGTCACATGCCCACATTCAGAAATTACACATTTTTCTTTCTTGGAAGGCAATTGGGGTTAAGTGACTTGCCCAAAGTCACATGTCAAGTGTCTGAGGCCGGACTTGAACTCAGGTCCTCCTGACTCCAGAGCCAGTGCTCTATTCACTGCACCACCTAGCCACCCCAGAATTACACGTTTTTCTCTTGAGATGAGTAGGGTCCTGCCTTGCCTACCTGAGCCAAGGCTGTAGCCTTGCAGAGTATCCTTTCCATGCTTCTATGATTTTTGCTACCTTTTTGTTAACTGGGATATGGTCTGTTAAAGTCTCATTTCAATCCAGTGTTGACCCTAAGCTACAAGGCCAGCCTGAGTCGTGCCTGGCCTACAATAGTCGCCAGAGTGGAATATAAAACAAGGCTGGGAATGTCTAAATATAGTGGGCCATGGGACCCATCACTTATCACATAGGGCCCTCTGTCCCCAGAGCTGAGTGACTCACGTTCCCCCAAGGCAGAGCCCGGGTGACTTCTGGTGTCTTCTCTGGTCAAGTAAGGAAGACTTTTTTTTTTTAGGATACTTCTTATTTAGTTATCTTTATCGCCAGACATAACATTACCTTTGTGCTGGGAAGGTATAATTCAATTCTCCCTTTCTTAGATCCAATTGGACCAATGGTTCTTGAAAAGGTAGGGACAGAAGCAGGTCGGGTGACTAGATTATAGAATTAATTTTCTGCTAACAGGGACAAACTTTTGTTTCTTTAAAAGTGGGTGTGAGGGACCATTCTCCCCCAAATCTTTAGAAGAGTTTGGAAAGCAGAAGATAAAATGCCTCTGGACTTTAGGACATGCTAAAGTATAGGCAGGAGATTAGGGCAAAAAGAAAGAGAGATAACAATATGGCACCCAACTGGAACAGAAGTAAGAGAAGCTTAGACATGTGTGGGCCTCCTAGATTTTCTGTGATGGCTCTCTGATTGACAAGAAGAGCAGTCAAGATGCTCCAGTGGTCAGTGGAATGCCTAGAGACAGCTTATCTCTATTGAGTTTGGAATTTGGAGGCCCAAGTGACTTTGTATCAGCTTAGGCCTCACCAGGCCCAGGAGGGGGCAATTCTTATTTTCAGGAATGCTAGTGTCTTATCTATAAGATTACCAATGCTAATTTTATCCTCAATTTATAGATGTTTTGACTAATTTTGTATATTTACACTGAGTTAGAAGCTTCCTCTGAAGTCCATTCTTAGACTTCCTAGTTCTTTTTCTTTTTTTTAATATAAATTTATTCGTTTATTTTTAGTTTTCAACACTCATTTCCATAAGATGTTGAGTTCCAAATTTTCTCCCCATCTCTACCTTCCCCCCATCCCAAAACAATGTGTAACCTAACATAGGCTCTACATATACATTCATATTAAACCCATTTTCACATTAGTCATGTTGTAAAAAATTAGAACCAATGGCAGAAACCACAAGAAAGAAGAAACCAAAAAGAAAAAAAGGGAAAGAGAGAGAGCAAATAATGTGCTTCACTCTGCATTCAGACTCCAAAGTTCTTTCTCTGGATGTGGATGGTATCGTCCATCGTTAGTCTTTTGGGATTGTCTTAGATCCTTGCATTGCTAAGAAGAGATAAGTCTATCAAAGTTAGTGATCACACACTGTGGTTGTTACTGTGTACAATGTTTTCCTGGTTCTGCTCACTTCACTCAGCATCAGTTCCTATAAATCTTTTCAGGTTTTTCTGAAATTCACCTGCTCATTATTTCTTAAAGCACAATAGTATTCCATCCCAATCATATACCACAACTTGTTCAGCCATTCCCCAATTGATGGGAATCCCCTCCATTTCCAATTCTTTGCTATCACAAAAAGAGCTGTTGTAAGTATTTTTGTACACATGGGTCCTTTTCCCACTTGCATGATCTCTTTGGGATACAGACCTAGAATTGATATTGCTGGGTCAAAGGGTATGCACATTTTTATGGGCATGTTAGTTCTTAGATCCATAGCTAGGATGGGGGTAACCAGGACTTTGCCCTAAGGCACCAGAAATTAAGAGAATTGGCCTATGACCTAAGATGTGCAAAAACTTGCTTTCCTCTGCCAAGTCCATCCAAAGTGAATTCTTCTCCTGCCCTGTCATATTCCCTTCAGCAGAACAGAACATTTGCTTTGCCTCAAAGTATACTTCCTCCCATCCACATAAAGGGTGAGCTGCTATTCCCTCTAACTACCTGCCCTAAGTGCAAAAAAATTCTATTTAACCACTCTGTTATTCATTAAACCTAAACCTCTCTCTCTCTCTCTCTCTCTC
>NW_027185655.1:9056600-9080169 GCF_028583685.1 Petaurus breviceps papuanus | reverse complement strand
TCTCTCTGTCTCTGTCTCTCTGTCTCCCTCTCCCTTCCTCCTTCTCTCCTCCCCTCCTACTCTCTCCTCCCATAGACACATGTGTCCACACACACACACACACACATACACACACAGAATTATCTCTTTATAGGGTTTAGTTAAATGACTGCTGCTGTCCATTGAGCATGGTACTGGCTAGTAAGGTTATAGGTAAGTTCTCAATTTCTTGCTGAAGAAATCCTCCTAACAATGCTGCTGCTGATGGCATCCATAGAGTTTTAAAGAGAACCATGGCTTTAACAAATCTGGAAGGAGAGTTGAGCATTGAAGACAAAGCGGTCCCTTAGGGTCTCACCTGGGAGATATATTAGCACAGAGTAGCTTGGATTGACTGATCCTCACTTGGCTTTGCTCTTACCTTGAGGGAAAGTTATGCTTGAGCTCCTGCAGAAAAAATGAAATTAGAAAGTTTTTGCTTCAGGTTCTCAGTGGGACTTTAGGAAAAATTTTCAGTAGGTCCTCAGGTCAGGAAGTTACTTTTAAAGTTGGCTTTGAGCCTTTGAGTTTACTAATAAAGACCATTCCTGGAGAATTTCCAGTAGTTCTTGAGAAAGGGCCACTTCTGGGGAGAAAATAGCTGCATGCTTTGCAAATGAGTTTTATTACTCATATGTGAACCTGAAACAGACAAAAGCTGCCTACTGTGTATCAGGTCTGTGCTAAGTGCTAGTACCAGCCTTCAAGAAACTTTTAGGCAGGCTCCCCTTCCTGCTTCAGGTCAATATTTGAAAGGCATTTCTTTATTCAGTCATTTCAGTCATATCCAATTCTTTGTGACCCCATTTGGAGTTTTCTTGACATGCAAATAGACAAAAAGGGAGAACTTTGAACTGTTTGATTTTGTCAGTAAGGGATTTTTTCTGCAGTTTATTCATTCACCCCTTAGAAAATCCAGGGTCCATAGATATTCACCCCATTTTCTTTTTCTCATTCCAAATTAAAAAAAAAACAAAACCCAACAGTAACAGTCATTTTGTGGTTCCAAACTGCCTCTGGGAGTATGTTTTGATAAGGAGCTGTTAATCTTTTTTTTTCTTCCCTATTTAGAAGCTCAGCTTCTAGTTGGGGGTATAAAACTGGAAATTCTGATCATTATGGATAGAAAGTGATGCCAGCAGTCACAGGAAGTTTGCCCCTGAACTGATAGAAGAAAACCCACCCCTACCTTGGTTCAAGTGCCCTTTGCTTCAGTCTAGGGCTTTAAAAGTGCTAATCATGCACACATCATCTTTCATCCATCTATGATCACAATATCAGCTTCTACTTTGCTCCTGTCTTAATCCAGACTTAAGAAGGTGTAGGACGCTGGGATCCAGCACAAGGAAATATGGGGGGCACAAGAAGAGGAATGGAAGGAAATAAACATTTATCTCCAGGCACTACGCTAAGCACTTTTCAAATAAATATTGTCTCATTTGATTCTCACAAGAAGGCAGTAAAACAAGCTAACTTTTTTGAAGGCATGAAGGACAGTCAAGGAGAATGGTAGAAAGAAGTTAGATCTATTGAGTGGGAGCCCAGGTGAAATTGGGTGTACCACAGTGGGGCCCCAAAGGGAATGGAGCATGCTTCCAGTCAGTCTGGGGGTGGTTTATAGAGTTCTTATCTGGGATAAGCAAGACCTGATATTGGAGAAGGGAGTGAGCAGCAGGGACCCGAGGCCTAGTGCTGATTCCTACTAGTGGAGGGGAGGGAAGACTCCTCAGGAAATGGCCTGTAGTTAATATTCAAGCTCCCTGCAGGGCCAAGAGAGAGACTCTGGGCTGTTAACTGCTAGTCTTATCCTGACAGAGTTGTTTTGTTTTTTAAGTTTCCTGGGGTTCTTCTTTTAAGAAGCTGGGGAGGCTACGGGGGTCATTACAGCCCCCACCTAGAAGTCAGCATGTGTGCCTAGGGGGTCTGAATTCATCCCCATCTCACAGGAACTGAAACATTCTCAGTAGGGGAGCCCTTGGGAGGTATCATGCGCTACAGTAATTCTTGACAAAAGGCAAGCATTGGCTTGCCAAGCAGCATTCTGGGAAAGAGGCAGCCCCTTCCCCCCCAGCATAGGTCACTACCAAAGGTAAACAGACATCCCCGGAAGCATGCGGAGCCACAGCGGAATTAAAAACCAACTCAATGACTGTGCATGCTGGGGTCACACAGGAGGCCTGAAACCAGTAGTATGTCCAACATCTGAATGGCTTCAGTCATGGATTCAACAGGGGATGGAACAGCTCCTGGTTGGGGATTTTGTGAGGAAGAGTGGAGATAAGCTGATTAACACCCTCAGTGAGGCACCAAGAAAGGAAGAAGAAGCCAGGATTGTGACAATGGCCAAGGCCTGGTCCCAGCCATCTCATCCAGAGGCACAGTGGCAAAAGTACTGAGACCACAGATGAGGGAGGACCAAACGGGGCCTTCTCACCCCACTCAAGAGTGACAGAGGGGACAGAGCCTGACTTAGCACAAAGTCCCGATCCAGAAACTGAGGCAGGAGAGATGAACAAATAGAAGGAAAAAATAACAACAAGCAATGAAGTTATCCATGGGTTAAGAGAAATCCAAGAGGTGAACCACAAAGGAAAGAGTAATTCTACAAGAAGTACAAATAAAAGTCTTAGAGGAAAAGATTGGCTTGGCCACAGGACTATAAAAGTGCATGGAAGAAATGAAATATAGAATTTTTTAAATGTAATGAGAATTTAGGGGAGGCCAGGTGGTGCAGTGAGTAAGAGCACTGGCCCCGGACCGGGATCTGTTCCCTCCTCAGATACTTAACACCCACCCACCCACACCCCCCCCCACACACACACACATACACACACACACACACACAAACAAACTGGCCGTGTAACCTTGAGCAAGTTACTTAACCCCAATTGCTTAAAAAAAAATAAAAGTAAAAAAAAAATAAATGTAATGAGAATTTAAATTAGAACTCTTGAGGAAAAAATTATAAGAAGAATAAATTTTATAAATATATAATTATTATCTATATAATATATTAAGTTAATTATATTCTTTAAATTAGTATGTATAATTAATTGTATAAATTAGAAGAAAGATAAAGCTTAGGACAAAAGATAGAAAATCTTAGCCAAGTAATGAACTCCTCAAACAAAAGAATGGAGCAAACAGACCTCTATGGTTCCATGAGACAAGAAATAATAAAACAAAGTCAAAAGATTGAAAAAAAATTAGGAGAACATATAAAGTATCCACTACCAAAAGCAGCTGATCTGAAAACGGGTTGGGGAGGGAGATCTTAGGAATCACTAGACTCAGCTCTTTATTGGGGAAGGGGAGGGAAAAGGAGGAATATGAGTTTGAAGAAGAACCAGGAAGGGTCGTGATCGTGATGGGGAAAAAAATAGAAAAGAGAATCAATGAAGCATTGATATATACACAGAAGCAAAGTCAAAATGGGGCACAGGTCTACAGGACAGTGTTAACACTGCCACATTAAATGAATCTTTTCAAGAATATATTAGAGATTCACAGTTTCAGATAAAATTCTCTTCTATTATTCTTTACATGTAGAAATGTTCATATTTCTTGATGGTTGTCAAGCTTATCATTTGAAAAACAATTTTTCTTAAGGATCATCATTTTTGTACATGTGTAGCCTATATTGGATAGCTTGCTGTCTTGTGGAAGTGGGAGGAAGAGAAAATTTGGAACTCAAAATCTTGTAAAAGTGAATGATGGATAGAATGACCTAGATAGACTTACTCTGTGTCTAATACAAGCAAACTTTTAATAAACTTTACTTTTCTTTGGGGAAAAAAAAGTAGTAATAATGAAAACTATCTTTAAGTAATTGGAAAAAATAAAATACTATTAAGTGGGGGGAAAAAGAATCATCATGAGCTGCCCAAGGTCCCCCTGAAGGAGCTTGAGATGCAGGTTAATGATGCAGCGTTCTCATTAATTAAGCTTCTTGAAGCCACATCTACTCTATCAGCACAAGTGGAAAAAACAAAACACTTGCATTTAAATGTACCCAAAATGTACATTTCTTTAAAACATGGGGTAGTCTGTTGAGAGAAGGCTGTGATTCCCTGAAATTTGAAAACTAAAGTAGCAGCACAACTAATTAGATATTGAAGTAATGACTACTTTAGGAAATTGAGAGCAGAAATGCTCTCATTGAATATCAATTGGATAATATTTGCATGTAACATAGTGCCTGATGCAGGCACTTAAATGCTTGTTGACAGACTTTTCCCCACATACAGTATTTGTGCCCATCTATGTGTTAAGACTTTATTTCTAAGAGTTCTGGGTATCTCCAAAACTTATAATTTTAAAACTGTACTTCCTTGTGTGTTATTTTATTTTTTTTCTGTTTTAAAAAAGAAAATATTTACTTAATTTTTACTTTAGATAGCACTTGATTCAGTTTGTTTGTACCTGCTAAACTTTTACAAGTTTAGTTTAATTTTAATAGTCAGTTAATTTTATCTGATTAGGAAACTCTGAATTATAATAATATAGAGTTTCACAAAGGTTGAAAGTTTAAAAATAGCATTCCCAAAAAGGGACCTGGGGATAGAAAGTACAAATATTACCTGTAAGGAGTGTAGTGGTTCCATGATGTCATCAATGGCACCAGTGTTGGACTCCCTCCCACCATAGAGATCCATTGCATCCATGCCTTCTCCTTAGCTCTCATCCACGTCATAGAGCCTTCATCAAGGATCCCACTCATCATGCTAGAGACCTGCCTTCCTCTAGGTCTTACAGCATTATATGGGTACCAGTGCAATATTCAAGTTGTCTATCTGTTGTTGCAAACTTTTGCCGCATGACTGACCAATGAGTTTTCTAATGTGTTTCCTAATTGGTATATTCTATGGTGCTTCTCCTGTTCTCATTGCTGGTGATATTTTACTTGTACTCATCATATGCCCTCTTTTGCCTTTTGGGTCACCTGAAACTTTGATCCTTTAGAGATTATAGTATTCTACAATTCAAAGCCATTATTTTTCCACTGAAAGAGTATCACTGTTAAAAGATGGGTTTTTAATTCAAGTCTCACCTTGGAATTATTGAAAGTGCTACGTAGGGGGCAGCCAGGTGGCTCAGCGAGTAAGAGCACCAGCCCCAGTGTCAGGATGACCTAGGGATCAAATCTGGGCTCCGATACTTAGCACCACACCCAGAAATAACTGGCTGTGTAACCTTGAGCAAGTTATTTAACCCCAATTGCTTAAAAAAAAGTACTATGTAAGTTATGAAAAATGTCCCAGTCCATTTTCTTCTTCCGACTCAATCCTGCTTCTAGTTCACTGTCTGTCTGAAGAGTCTGTCCAACGTTTGTGTACTGACTGAGCAATTCAGTGCCCGTTCAGCTAAGTGTTGTAGGTTGAGATGATCATTCTTCATCCACTTGGTATTTCTTATGTATGTTGTTAGGTCAAACTCTTTAAAATATAAATATTGTCCCCATTTTACTGATGAAGAAATTGAGACTCTGGGGCAGCTAGGTGACACAGTGAATAGAGCACTGGCCCTGGAGTCAGGAGGACCTGAGTTCAAATCTGGCCTCAGACACTTAACACTTACTAGCTGTGTGACTTTGAGCAAGTCACTTAACCCCAAATTGCCCTGTCCTCCCCCATCCAAAAAATAAAAAAAAAATAAAGAAACTGAGACTCAGGAAAGGTAGGAGAGGTAAAATTGGACATTTTGGTTGCTGAAAGGGACAAAAAAAATCAAGCTTCAAGCAGTTAGGAAATGGAGATTCCCAATTTGAAAACCAATCCTCTTGTGCAAATGAGCTACGAGATGGCAATTCTCTCTAGCCATCCATCCCTCAGTCCTCCAGATGGTTCTCCTCAGCACACTCATTGCAGGAGGGGCACTTCTCTACCTGGTGCTCAGAATAGTACATACCCCAAGCTGCCATTTTATCATCAAGGTAGTGATTCTTGTCAAGTTGATTTTTTTTATCAATCTTCTTTATGAAAAATTCTTTTTCTGTCCCTTTCAGCAACCAAAATGTCCATTTATGAGAGAGGTAGACTTTATATCTCCATGGTAAATTTGGCAAACACTTTCACATCTATTCAATAAATTCCTCTTACTTCAAGGATCAACTGTAAAATTCTGTTTGGCTTCAAAACCCAGCCCCTTCTTACCTTTTTAGTTCTCCTTACAAATCACACCCCTCCATGTACTCTATGATCCAGTGGCAGAGGCTCTTTGCTCTTCTTCAAACATGGTACCACATCTCCCAACTCCGTGCATTTCCATGGATTCCCCTAGACCTGACATTCTCTCCCTCTTCCTCTCTTATTTCCCAGGCTTCCTTCAAGTTCCAACTACAAATGTCACCTTCTACAGGAAGCCTTCCTCCATGATACCTCTTAGTTTTAGTGCCTTCCCTCTATTGATTATCTCCAATTTATTCCTTCTGTGTCTTGCTTGTACATATTTGTTACATGTACATTTCCCATTAGATTGTAAGCTTCAAGGACAAGAACTATTTTTTGCCTTTCTTTATGTCTCATGTACATAGCACAGTATTTGACTTGTAGGTGCTTAATCAGCACTTTACTTGTTGTAATTCATCCTTCATTCTCAAAGAGGACCAGTGACATCAGGAGGGTGATGTCTTGACTTTTGAGGGAATTGGATTTAAGTGAGGCAGGGCTATGCAAAGTCATCAGCCTCAGTCTCTTCTCTAGAGTCATCAGGGTCCAGTGGTAAGACATGGGTCAGGAAGACTGGAGATGAAGGCCTGCCCTTAACTTGACATCTATCTGTGTTACCTTCCTGAAACCAATTCTATCTCAGTAGAAGGCTAGGGAGAGGATACTAAACCAAGAAGCCAACTTGACTCCTGACATCAGTCTTCAACCCAGAGAATAACAAGAGATCAGAAATCTAAGCAGCCAAGAAATGCAAGCTGGTAATTAAAATGTCTCAGTTCAATTGCTCTGCTCCCTGTGAAGGCAATATAAGGCTGAGGTTCCAGATATGATGCAATGACATCTTTCTTTAGCATGATTCATCTTGCTAGACTGAACACTGAATTCAGAATTCTTCACGTACAAGTTAGCAAATGGCCCATCTTACCAACAGAGGGCATTGCAAAGCCAAGGACTAAAAACCACTCTAACTAATTATGAAACCAGAAATATATTGTCACTGCCCACTCACCTGACAGTCAGTGGGGAGGAAGCAGTAGTGGAAACTTCAGTTGCTGGTATTTACAAAATGGTTTTGTTCAAATAAAAAGGAAAAAACAAGCCCTCTCATCCTTTCGTCATTCAAAAGAATACTTCCTAATTCCTTAGTTAGCTTCTCTTTATTCATTCTAAAGCTGGGCCTTGGAAGCCAGGCAGCAATTTCCTGAGGTTACCAAGGGGATAACATGGGTGACTAATACTGATGTTAGTTCTCAGACAGGAGTCACAAGAGCAGCCCCTCCCTTACCTTGTAGACATGATCAACTATGAGGTAATAATACCTGTTTACCCAAGGCCAATATAATTTCCAAACTCCCCTGAGTTTCTAAAGTCTCTCGCCTACATTTCGCAGGACTGCAGAATTTTGGTGTTGGAAGTGAACTCATTAGATGTTCAGATCAAACCAATGCATTGGACCACGAAAGCTAAAACTCTTAACCAGCCCCCAGAGGCTGTAATAATTACCATTAATGGCATATAATAATAGGATCACAGATTAATAGCTGAATGAGAGGTTAGAGGTTGCCCAATCCAATCTCCCCATTTTACAGATGAAGAAACCTTGGCCCAAAGTAATTTTTCCAAGACCACACAGGTAATGATAATGATGATGAAGAAAATAGTGTTAATAATAGCAACAATAACAGCAGCAATCATAATAGGTTTGCAGGGTACTTTTCCAAATACCATCTCATTTGATTCTCAAAATAACTCCGTGAGGTAGGTCTTGTTTTCCTTATTTTATAGATAACAAAACTGACGGAAACTGCAGGTAGTAAGGAAGTTAAGTACCCAGGTAGCAAGGAGCAAAGCGAGGATTCAAATCTAGACCCAAATTCAGTGTTCTTTCCGCTGGTCCACACTGCATCCCTCAAGTAGACCCAGCTTCATAATAATTACCCAAAAAGCTCTGTTATACATCTAACCATGTATAACAAGTCCCACAAGGCTCAGGAACGTGGGCCAAATGGAGTTCCATCCTTTGGGGAGGCAGACCTCCAATGAGAGTGGGGCTAACCTCCCTTTCCTCATACTCTTTGGCTCATTAAATCCTGACTGTTGTATTCTAGGGATGAAGTAATTATAAGTTAGTTTTAAGGACTAGGGTTTCTTCAAAAAGGAAGAGTAGAAAGGCACCCAAAGCACAGTATGAATCAGCTCAAGAAAAGGAATTTATTTCCTACACACAAAAGAAATGCTAAATAAAAATATTTTCAGGAGTACAAATTGGCAGTCCCACAAATTAAACAAGTAGCAGTACTGATCACTCTTATATCCCATCCTAAGATGATACTTCAAACATAAAGTAGTTTGTAGGATTGCTGATTATGCACTTACATCTCACCTTGGTTCTGCACTGTCTAAGCAACCCTGCTATGTGTCTGCTGGTAAAACAGGCAGGCTTTCCCCACTCCTCCATCAATGGCCATCCAATGCAAGGTTGCTGCAATGATTGTCAGGATTCCTCCTCTCACTATCATTTAGCTCTGACCAGAAGGATTTGGCACTTCCAGATCTCCTGGATTCACAAAGCTACCTCCACACTTGGACAAGTTCATCTTGGGATAGATGCTCATTTACCCCAAATCATAAAAGAACAAACACAAAAGCAGAAAAGACAATCAGGGGCCCAGGGACATACTCACCTAACTAAATTCCTTTGCATTAGCTGTCTTATAGACATGGCCGCCATGATACTTGGGTGGAGTGTCACTCCTCACTGAAAATCTCACAATTACATAATGTTACCTATGACAAAGCACTCTATTCCAATGTCATTGCCATGGGACAAGGAGAAGACCAGGGATTACTCAGGGTTTTCCAAATAATACTCAAGCACTACTTCAACACTGGGTTACCACATTCACAGGAGCAGCCAGGAAGTTTGCTACGTCCATTATCACCAAGTGCTGAATCCCCAGAAATTTCCAGAAAGCTCTGGGGGCACACTCCCTTTATGGTCTCTATGGACCGATTTAACCTGAGCACCAAACAATAAATTCCCTTTGAACCAGGAAGGAGGCTAAGAGCCATTTCCAACTGTGATTTACTACAAGATTGCCCTGCATGGAGGAATCATCTGGCACCAGCTTCATTTCCTTGCTATTCAACACCATGGCCCAACCATGTCCTAGACCTACCTAACCACCTGTTCCAGTGCTGAGTTGTTGGGTTAATATTTTGACTATTTAGATGATAATGTCTTCCGAGTCAATTATTTCCACACAAAGTCAAGAAGCAAACACTTTGTAAAGTGTAAAAAATCATATTTATTCAGCACACCCGGATTGGCTCATCTGGCTTTCATTTCTTCTCTTCTTTCCCACCTCCCCCCTGCTGATCCATATCCTGACAAAGTCTGTGACCTGACTGTTCAGTCATCTTTGGCTTTATCATCAGTTATCAGTTAATATGTGCAGCAGACCTTCTGACTGTTTAAAACTTGAGGGTTAAGAATAACCCACCCACCCACTTCCCCATTTGATTCTAGACAAAACAAGAAGTTTCAGGACATCAGGGTGGATTCAGGAGGTATTTTTCTGTTTGCTAACCCAGCAGGATCCCTTTGACTCAAAAAAAAAAGTCTTTTCCTTAGAGACAAACTGCTTTTGGACATGGCCCTCAGAGCCTGACATGCAGACACAGGAATGAAGATGCATTCATTAAACGTTTACTGTGTACCAAGAGGTATATGGGCATTCAAAGAGGACTAGGCTCTGTGGAGTGAGGGCTTGCCAAGCCCTTATCAGGGCTTCCTTTCTATCTCTGGTATCCAATGGGCATTTAACTCTCACCTGGGACTCCAGGAAGCTGCAGCATGTGCAGCAGCCACACGCCGGTAAAACGGTCTGGGCAGACTGGCCAAACCAGGTCAAAGGTAAACTGATAGGCCTCAGACCTGTCAGTGAGGAAGGGGGATGTTTACCCCAAGCACGTGAAGACTTCCCCTGGCAGAATGGGCAGATGAGAACAGTGTTCCGAGGACCATGAAGGCAGCTGAAGCAGGCACTGTGCAGTGGTTAGGGTTCCAAGGTCATCCACTGCACCCCAGGACAACTGACCTTGGTGCTGCCACTGGACTTTGATGACTCTTGAAGAGAGGGAGGCTGAGAAGTTTGTGTAAGTCTGCCTCGATGAAAGCTAATTCAAGCACGGGTCAAGACATCGCCTGTGATATCAATGATCCTCTTCAAAAACAAACCACGTTATGTACCAATCAAGGTGCTAAGTGATGGGGACAAAGACAGAACAGTGACAATCTCACATTCTAATGGAAATTCCTTGTGACATTCAGCTTCAGAGCAAGTGTTTGTAATCCCTGCGGTGCCGGGCCAAAGAAGGTGGTAGTGAATTTTCATTAGTGTCATTTTTATTGATAAAATCATATCTATTTCTGGTTTGAACAATCCAACAGTGCCAGAGGACTTTCTTTTCTGGGTCTACATAGTTGTGTCTGCTGAGACAGGGTAGAGGAAGTGAGTAAAGCACTTGACTCAGAAAGTCAAAGAAACTGTGAGTTTAAATCCAACTTCGGGTGTTTACTGCCTGTGTGACCCTAGGTAAATCATCTAACTCTCTGAGTCTCAGATTACTCATCCAGAAAATGCAGGGGCTGACACTTTGAGAGGGTGGATTGACAAACTGAGCAAACAAAGTAGTAAATCTTGACTCTCCAGACAAACAGTCAGAATTCTGGAACAGAGACTCATAACAAAGGAATTGGGACCTGGGATTCAGGGAGTGGTGTAATGGTAAATGTTTAACAATCAGCTCTCTGGAGAGGATGGATGTACTTTCAGCTTTAGTTTATATTATTAGTATTTTCTTCATTGCTTCTTTAAGTCTAGACAATCAACAACAACAAAGCAGCCCTGGTTTGTGGTATAAAAGCTCCCACTGAAAATTTAACAACCAGCCCCTAGAAGTAAGTTCTAGCTGGCTCCAGCAGACCTCTGGATCCAGGCAATCTCAGCTCAGGCTGTAGTAGGTCTGCTGTCTGGTGACCTTTGTGGTGACCTTGGCTTAGCTTAACAATGAGGAGGAAGGCTCCTGGACTAATAAGTCAGTCCTAGCTAGGAGTTGCAAGCACTGCTGTCCAATCCCTAGCAGGTTCCAACCTTGACCTTGAGTTCAGCACCATTCTACCATAGCTTTTGTCTCTCTTTTCTGAAGTCTGTCAAATCCTGGGTGCTCCATACCTGGGGTTAAGGATACTGGCCATCAGTCAAGTGTCTTATATGGTCTAGGCCAGGGTTGAGATTCCTGGTTTTCACCCAAGTGGCCTGGATTTGAATCTTGGCATGGGAAATTTTGGTACACCTTTTGAGGTAGGGTGGTACAATGTAAGTAGAAAATTATTTTAGCAGTGGAGAGTCTGGGTTCAAATTCAGCCTCTGAGGCTTTCTACATTACTACCTTGGGCAAACCATTTACTCTTCATGGTCCTCAGTTTCCTCATCTGTAAAATGAGGAGATTGGAGTAGACAGCTTCTGTGGATTCTTCCAGCTCTAGAACTATGATCTTGTTGTTATTGTTGAGAAGTCTACAGTACTGAAAGAAGAAGGTTTCCAAGTCCCCAGACCTCTAGTCGAGTCCACTCTTTGCCTTAACATTTCTGTTCAGTAATCAATTAGGAAATGTCTAATCAAATTGTGGTATGTGAATGTAATGGAATTGCTACTGCCCTTTAAGAAATAACAAACAAGGGGTGGCCAGGTAGCACAGCAAGTAAGAGCACCGGCTCCAGTGTCGGGATGACCTGGAGATCGAATCCCGGGCTCAGACACTTAGCACCCACCCAGAAACACCTGGCCATGTAACCTTGAGCAAGTTAGTTAACCCCAATTGCTTAGGGGTGGCCAGGTGGCTCAGCGAGTAAGAGCACCGGCTCCAGTGTCAGGATGACCTGGATCAAATCCGGGCTCAGATACTCAGCATCACACCCAGAAATAACTGGCCATGTAACCTTGAGCAAGTTACTTAACCTGATTGCTTAAAAAGAAATAACAAACATGAATATTCCAGAGAATTCTGCGCATATGCTGATCCACAGTAAAGTAAACAGAACCAGGAGAAAAGGGGCCTTCGGTGATAACAGTGATATAAAGGCTAGCAACACCACCAAAACCCAAACTGAACACTGTGTAACTGTAATCAATCAATCGATCAACCTACAAGCGCCAAGTGTTACCACATGCCAGGGCAGAGCTGAGAAAACACCATTCCCCTTCTAGTAGAAGTGGAATACAGAATACACTTGCGAGGCAAGAGTGATATGCTGATTAATTTCGTGGAATTGCCTTTTCCCAAGTTTTAGAGATATTTGTTACAAAGGAAGCTTTGGGGAGGTGGGAGAGTAAAAGCTTTCTCAAGGAACAAAAATGATCTAAAAACACAAATAAGTGTTTTAAAAGTCACTTTTGAGAGAGACCTTACTTATAAGATCTTACATAAGTCCCTTAACATTTGGGGGTTTTGTTCCTTCATCTATAAAATACAGGGTGGGATTAGACTTTAAGGTTAATTCCAATTCTAATATTGGGATTTGAAGAATGCAGATATTTGTCTATTCCTGTTTGGGGTCAACTTGGCTATTTTTACCATAGCATTGCCTAATGCGGCTGTGGGGAACCCATGGCCTCGAGGCCACATGTGACCTTCTAGGTCCTTGGGTGCAGCCTTTTGATTGAAGAATCCTTTTATTGAGGGGTTTTGTTCCGTGAAGTTTAGATTCAGTCAAAGGGCTGCACTTGAGGACCTAGAAGGCCTCATGCAGCCTTAAGGCCACAAGTTCCCCACCCCTGGCCTAGTGGATCCCACTCAGCTATATTTGCTTGACATCAGCTACAACCTTCCCATTCCAAAAGCATACATTCTCAAGAGACACCCCACACTCCTAGGACATCCACATGTCAATCAGGCAGAGAAAAAATATTTTTAAAGCATTATCATTGGAGAAGCCAATCATTGTAGCAAGCTCAAACATTTGTCAGTTCATCAGAGGAAAGACAGTCACTTAGGGCCCTTGGACAATGGACCCTGTTGACCTGAAGAAAGTTCTCCTTCCAGAACGAGGGATATCCAGGCAAACCAGGGGAAGGGCCACCATAAGGGGGGTCTAAGTGAGCCCTCATCATTGTTCTTCAGCATTGGTTCCCTAACAAAGGAAAATATTCTGGGAGACATGCTTTTAATTGTCAACAGCGTCAGCTGGGAAGTCTTTTGCTATGCTTTGTTCAACTATAACCTAGAAATGTATGTCAACATGAGCACTTTACAAATATCTCTTCTAATCCTTTGTCAACAACCATAGTCAACATTAAGTCTGAAGGAGAATGGATGGTTGTGTAAGGAGACAGAAACAACACACAAAACCCCACCTGCCATTTATCAGTGACTTAACCTGGTATTCATTCCAGCCTCTTGGGTGAGTCATTTGCTAGCCCAGGGGCTAGCATTTAACTTTTGCAGAAGTTTCTGTTTCCTCAACTCACATGGGATAATAGAACCTGTAATGCCAACCTCTTGGGGCTATTATAAGGAACCAGGAGATAAACAATCGTGGAATTGTTATGCAATGGAAGCTAGCAGAGTTTGCTCTCTCACTGACTTGGTGACTTGGCTTCTGTCCCTGGCTTCTCCTCCAGCTGGGTCCAATGTCAGATCACTAATAAGCAGCTAGGGTGGAATTGTGAACAGAGCACAGGGCCTAGAGTCAGGAAGACCTGAGTTCTAATCTAGACCTCAGATATTGATTGGCTGCGTGACCCCAGGCAAGTCACTTACCCTCAGTTTCCTCTATTGTAAAAATGGGGATAGTAATAGCACTTAGCTCCCAGGGTAAGAATCGAATGAGATCACACTTGTAGAGTGCTTAGCACAGAACCTGGCATATAGTAGACACCATATGAATGTTTATTCCCTTCCCTTTCCAATGTATCGTCAGTCTTGCACAGCACTGGGACAGTCCAAGGAGCAGAGGTATCTTTCACTGGCCTGGGAGAACAAGGAAATTTCTCCTACCTATCTGTCCTTCTTTCACCTATATTTATTGTTGTTCAGTCATTTTAGTCAGTCTGACTCTGTGACTCCATTTGGGGTTTCCTTGGCAGACACTGGAGGGGTTTGCCATTTCCTTCTCCATCTCATTTTACAGATGAGGAAACTGAGGCAAACAGGGTCAAGTGACTTACCCAGGATCACACAGCTAGGAAGGATCTGAGGCCAGATTTGAACTCAGCAGGATGATGAGTCTTCCTGACTCAAGGTCTGGCACTCTGCACTATGGTATACCCTACCTGCCCTCTAGCATATAGTAGGCATTTAATAAATACTAGGGGAAATGCTAGTTGACTAATAAGTCTCCACCAATCCATATCAATGACCTTATTTCATTTGCTTCAAAATATATCTTATGGTGGTAGACCTCATGGTTCACCAGAATTATTTAAAATAAACAGATGAGTAGGGGCTTCAATATTCCAGCCAACTCTGATTATTTTTTGATAAACTGAAAATAACTATAAAAGTTATAGTTAACCATGTAAAACAATTTGGGGTCCACTAGTCCAAGTCTTTCATTTAGAAGATGAGAAAGCACCCCAAGAGGGAAAGTGACTTTAGCTTAGGAGAGCTGGGATGGGCATCCAGCCTGTTTTCATTGTACCAGGAGTTAGGGACCACCCAATTCTCTGGAAGGCTGAGGCAACTGCTAAATGTTTGTCTCTCTCGTGTGCCACACATATGCCACACCTTAAAAACAAAACTTCCCCCCCCCCCCAAAATATATTTGTCAGTAATCATGTTTTGGACTTTTATTAGTTTGCTTATTTTAAACTATTTCAAATGCCACCGTAAAGGATAGGACAGAAATCACTGAAGTGCGCTCAGTCCGTTGCAGATTTGTGCTGGCACATCTCAATTGGGTCCTCGCTACAGCAAGGCAATCCTTGTGCTCTTACCTAATCAAGTCAGCTTTGCCATGAACCCCCTCTGCAATTCTAAAGCTGCTCTTCTCTCCTAAAGCCTCCCCTGGCACCCTCTCTCCCCACCCTGTCAGTTAAGTAACTTGCCTTACTTCATTAAAAAAAAATGTCGACAGCTAGGTGGGTCAGTAGATAGAGTGCTGGGCTTAAGAGCTAGGATGATCTGAGTACTATGGGTATTTACTAACTAGTCACTTTACCTCTCTCAGATTTACTTTCCTCATCTGTAAAATAGGAATGTTAATAATACCACACACCTCAGAGTGGGTATAAGGATCAAATGAGATACATTAGATAGTAGACTGCCATCAACATCATTCCCACTATCTGGTCTTCAGTCTTTCTCTATCTTCTGGCTCCTTTCCTACTACCTACAAATAAGCCCAAGGGTCTCTCCACCTCCCTCCCCCCCCCCCATCACTAGAGCCTGTAAAGCTCACCAGCTATTATCCCATATCCTTCAGCTAAACTTGAAAAAACCAATTTTCCCTGCCCTCACTCTTCTAACCTCCCTGAAATTGGTTTTGGACCTCACTGTCCTACTGAAACTGATCTCTCCAAAGCTCCCAATGATTTCTGAATTAATCGCTCTAAATGGCCTTTTTCTAGCTTTCCTGACTTCTATTCCACCTTTGACACATAATCGATTAACTTCTCTGAGTTACCCTTTCCCGGGCTTTCTTGTGTGTGTGTGTGTGTGTGTGTGTGTGTGTGTGTGTGTGTGTGTGACTCTACTCTCTCTGGGCTCTCCTCCTACCTGTCAAATCCCTCCTCTTTTGTCTCCCTTGGTGACAATTCACATGCATTAACAATGGCTATCCTTGAAAGCAAAAAATTAGAGTTTCTTAACCTATTTGTGTCATGGACCCCTTTGGCAGTCTGGTGAAGCCTACGGACCTCTTAGAATGTTTTTAAATAAACATAATAAAATAGAATATATATAAATTGCATGTAACAAAATATATGAATATAAATGAATATAGAAACAGATATAAATAGAATAAATAATAAAATAAAATATGTAATACATATAACAAAATATAGAAAAATAAATAAGAAACATGTGAATAGAATATATGCAACATATATTACAAAATATATAAAAATAAATATAGAAACAGATATAAATAGGATAAATAAGATAGAATATTACAATATAGTGAAACATATAAATATAGAAACATATAAATAGACTATGTAATGAAATAGAACATATACAATACATATAACAAAATATATAAGTAAATATAGAAATTGATATAAATAGAATATGTAATAAAATAGAATATAACAAAATATGGAAATGTATAGACTACATAATAAAATAGAATATATGTAATACATATAACAAAAATATAGAATTATATATAGTAACAGATATCATATATATAAACAGATAGAATATATAATAATATAGACTATTACAATATAACAAGATATAGAAATGTATAGACTATATAATAAAATAGAATATATACAATACATATAACAAAATATAAATATAGAAACATATATAAATAGAATATATCATAAAATAGACTGTAAAATAAAATAAAATTACAAAGGAAACCAATTATATTGAAATAAAGTTATGAAATATCTTTAAAAGACAAGTTCACAGATACCAGGTTAATATCCCCTGCCCTACATGTACAACAGAAATCTCCAATATCATGCGCTTTTTGAAGTCGTTAGGGTATTTTGAACAAGACAGAAACATAAGCTTCATTTATCAGACAGTTTAGTGGTACTGTAGATAAAGGGCTGGATTTTGAGTCAGGGAGACCTGACACTGATTAGTTGGGTGACCCTGGCAAATCACTTAACCTCTCTCCCTCAGTTTCTTTAGCTGTAAAATGGGAATTATAATACTACCTACCTTACAGAGTTATTGTGAAATCAAGTGATAAAATCACTTCACAGCCTTTAAAGTACCATATCAATGCTAGCTATTATTATTTTCATTATCCCCAAACCCCAGACTCTGTTCTCTTCTCCCTCCATAACATCTCACTCCATAATTCATCAGCTTTGGGTTTACCATCCATAAAGTATCGTCTACTTCTAACATTCTAAAATCCTTACGATCCCTGATTTTTACCTCACTTCTGAACTGTCTCTGATCTCTCTACAATTCTATTTTTTACATTTTCTCCTCTGAATGACAGCCAGAGGGACAGTTTTGAAAATCCTCAGCACTTCCTGAGTAGCCCATATGTTAAATGAAGTACCATGCTGCTTGACTGGCAACTGGTCATATTGACTCAGTCTCTCTGCAGGTGGGTCTTCTAATCCAGAAGCCTCAAAGAAGAAAAGTGATTCTTTCACACCAGTGAGGAAAAATGGGAGACAGAAGAAAGAACATTTCTTCTCTAGAGACATTTTTCATGACAAGGTCTTCAGTCGCCAAGTACTGATTTTGGAAGTTTTTTCCCCTCTGGGCTCTCTGATGGTATTGCCATTTTGGAAATATCTTGCTCTCTCTGTCCTAGGTACTTTTGTTGAACCTGTGATCTAACCTAACAATTCTCAACCTTTTTTTTTTTTGTTAAAGTCTCAGGATCTCATGAAACTCTTTTTTTTTTTTTTTGGAGAGGGGAAGGTAGGCAATTGGGGTTAAGTGACTTGCCCAAGGTCACACAGCTAGTTTTGTGTTAAGTGTCTGAGGCCAGATTTGAACCTAGATCCTCCTGACTCCAGGGCCGGTGCTCTATTCACTGCACCACCAAACTGCCCCTCTCATGAAACTCTTAAAAATTAAGGACCCCCCCCCAAAAGTTTTTTTTTCTAAATGTGAGTTTTATCTATCTGTATTAAAAATTAAAATTAATGTTTAAACAATTATTTAATTGATAAAAATAATAATAAATCCATTACATAGTAACATAAATAGCACATTTTTATTTTTAAAAATCATTATGTTCCAGAACAAAAACAATTTAGAGAAAAGGATGGCATTCTTTTACATAGTTTTACAAATCTTCTTAATGTCTGGCTTAATTGAAGACAGCTGGATTCTCATATCTGTTTTGGCATCACAACAGATTGTGATACTTTTTTTTGGTTGAAGACATGAAGAAAATCTGGTCACACACACATATGGTTGAAAAAGTGAGGAGTCTTTTAATAGGCAAATATTGTTTTAGTATTATTATGAAAATAGCTTTAACCTCATGGAACTCCTGAAAGTATCTCATTTTGAAAACTGAAAGCCTGAAATAATAGTAATAGAATCCTATGCTTTTCTCTGTGTCTGATTTATCCACTGGTTTTAAAGTACATGTTAACATCATCATTGATTTTCATATTATTATGAGACAGGACAAGTATTAATTAGTTTACGAAATTTAAAGATAAGGTTAAAATGTAACAGAGAGAGAGAGAGAGAGAGAGAGAGAGAGAGAGAGAGAGAGAGAGAGAGAGAGAGAGAGAGATAAAATTTCTTATCTAAAGTCAGAGTGAAAGTGAAAACAGGAATCAAGACCCAGGAATTATGATTCCAGGTGCAATTCACTGGTCACGTTCCACTTCTTCAGAGAAACTCTGACCCCCCTCATCTCTAGCAAAGGACTCCAAACCTTTTTGATCATACTCTTCAATTAGAAGAAAATGTTTGATCAGTCACCCCAATATGGATGAAGCAGGAGCATACATAGGGAAGGGGCTAGGGAATGTTCCCCTGTCTCCATGAATACCCTATAGGATGGCCCCTGCTACAGATTTACCTTTATTTATCTATTTACAAATTGCAAGCATGTACCAGTATATTATATCCATTACAAAACATATTAAAAGGAGACATTTTAAAGAGATAAGATAAAGATGAAATAATTATTTTAAAAATTATTCATGAGTAATACAAAAAACTTTTTGGTCTCATCAAAATTATTACAAGCGATTGTTTTAGTGATGGCAATGTGATTGAATATGCTTTTTAAAAAATATTGATTGAACACTTTATGATAAAGTGATTCAAAGGTCTGGTTTAAAGTTCTGTTTATTTCAGTAACTAGTTTATATGACTGTCTTAGCTGAAAGAGACTGAGACAGCTAGGTAATTCAGTGGTTAAAGCCAGGCTGGGCCTGGAGTCAGGAAGATTCCTCTTCCTTTGTTCAAATCTGAACTCAGACACTTACTAGCTGGGTGACCCTGGGCAAGTCAACTTAACCTGTTTGTCTCAGTTTCTTCATTTGGAAAATGAACTGGAAAAGGAAATGACAAACCACTCTAGGATCTCTGACAAGAAAACCCCAAATGGGGTCATGAAGAGTTGGGCAAGAGTGAAATGACTGAACAACATAGCCAAAAAATTAATAAATCTCACAAAGATACATAGATCCAAATGGAATAATTGTCTATGCTCATTAAATCATGAAAGTCCTTTTTCTAAACACATTGACCAACACTACTAAGGTTTTTGTTCAAATGTGACTGGTAAATTTCTAACTTCCCTGATGACAACTAGTTTTTCTTGCAAATTTACATTTTTTATCAAATGAGTTAAAAACGTATTAAAACTCCATGTTTGGGGATGGCTAGGTGGCACAGTGAATAGAGCACCAGCCCTAGAGTCAGGAGGACCTGAGTTCAAATCCAGCCTCAGACACTTAACAATTACTAGCTGTGTGACCTTGGGCAAGTCACTTAACCCCAATTGCCCTTCTTTCCCCCCACCAAAAAGAAAAAAAACAACGAAACAAACTCTTTGTTTGGAAGACTTATAAACAAACTAGAAAATTCTCTTTCCAAAGTTTTAAAGTGTGAGGATATGAGAGTTTCTATAGGTGGATAGGGACCATATCTGTGATTTCATTGGTATACGAAAATTCCAAATAATTAATAATCACAGCTGGCATTTACATAGTGCTTTCAAGTTTGTGAAATCCTTTACAAATATTATCTCATCTGATCCTTATAACTACCCTGAGTGGTCAGTGCTATTATTATTATCCCCTTTATATGGATGAGGAAACTGAGACAGTTTAAGTGACTTGTCCAGGGTCATGCAAATACTAAGTGTCTGAGTCTAGATTTGAACTCAGATCTTCCGGGGGAACTCCCTAAGGGCAAATGCCTGGTTTTCATTGAAGCACTCTTTAAGTGGAGTTTTTGAAAACAAGGAACTCTCAATTATTTAGACATTAATTACAGTTATTAAGTTGTCTATGTCACTTTAGTTCAATGCTCCTGATGCTGGTGACATCTGGCTGTAAGGACAGAAACTGGAAGTGGGTTCATTGGATCCCATTCAATCAGGCAGGGCTGGACCAGATCTGTTATCAAGGCTTCAGCTCACAATGGTACAGGCTAGGGGAGGAGACCCAAGAACAATCCCAGGTCTCCCAGTCTCCCTGTCTTCTTTGTGAACCAAATATTTAAGTGACCAAATATCCTCTCTACAGCCCCAAATAATATTCTCTTCCTACACCAAAAGACTCTCATACCAGCAGCCTTCCAAGAGATGCAGGAGAAATGTTGGGACAGTCAAGTCCCTCTGCTTCATCAGCTATTCCTGCAGTGACCAGAGCACCACCATCTGACAAATTTGGCTTTTTAAGGCATTCTTCTCCTCATTGGCCTTTTGAGCCTCTTTTGCCATTTGAGTTGGTGTATTTTTTAAGGTGTTATTTTCTTCAGTCAGGTTGTTGACCCCCTTTTCATGATTTTCTTGCATCATTCTCATTTCTCTTCCCAATTTTTCCTCCACTTCTCTTATTTGGTTTTCAAGATCCTTCTTAAGCTCCTCGATGGCCTGTAATCAGTTCATATTTTTCTTGGAAGCTTTTGGTGCAGGAGTTCTGATTTTGTTGTCTTCCTGCCATTCCATGCTTTCATCCTTTTTGTCCCCAAAAAAGGAATCCAAAGTTGGATTGTTGTGCTTGCTTTGCTTCCTTTGCTTGCTCACGTTGCCATTTAATTACTTGACTTTTGAGCTTTTTGCTACAGTAGAACTCTGTTTCCAGAATGGAGAGAGCTTTGTCCCCAAATGCTGGGGTTTTCACAGCTGCTGGAGCTATTAGTTGGCTGCCCTCTCAGAAGCCTTCACAGGCTCTGGCACCTGGTCACACACCCCAGGACCTCTGCCCAAGGCAGTGATACAGATCAAAGCATGTTAAAGCAAGAGTGACTACCCCTTGGACTGGTCATGTGATCCCCCTACAATCTGCAGGCCAGGAGCTCTGAAGCAGCCATGTGGAGGCTACCTCAGCCACTTCTCCCTCCAGGGGCAGGGGTCAGACCTCACTCCTGGACCCCGTTTCCAAAGTCCACAATGACCTTTAACTTTGCCTTTAGCATCTATGGGTTGATAATTCTGGAAACTGCCACAGCTGCTGGTGATCCACTCTCCTGAAGTCCCTCCAGCTGAGGCTGGTCGGGGCTACCCTGAGGCTAAAACCATGGGCTTATGTGAGACTGGGCTCTGCTCCCAGTGTGCTGTGATGGACCCTTCCTGTCCACCTTCTGGGCTGCCTCAGCAGGAGATTTGTTTCTCTCTCTGTCACTTTGTGGGTTCTGTAGCCCTAAAGTTTGTTTAGAGTCATTTTTATAGGTATTTAAGGTGGTTATGGGAGGAGCTCAGAGAGTTTTCCTGCTTCTATGCCACCATCTTGGCTCTGCCAGTTCTTTGCTTTTCAAGTAGCAGTTAACAAATTTGTGCTAATAAACAATTATATAATAATGCAAGGGTGTTGTTTCCTAAGTCTTCTGCTCCCAAGTAATAGTGATAGAGGGAAGGGAGAGCAAAGGCAATTATTAAATGCCTACTGTGTACCAGGCATTACACTAAGTGTTTTAAAAATATTTCATTTGATCCTCATAAGAACCCTGCAAGGTAGGAATTCTGCTGTAGACAGATAGAAGTTATATGATTTACCCAGGGTCAGACCACTAAAATGCTTCTGAGGCAGGATTAGAACTCAGGTCTGCCTGACTCTAGGCCCAGCAATCTACTGCACCAGCTAGCTAACACTTCTATCATGCCTTAAGGTTTACATCTATTACCTAATCTGAGCCTCATGAGAGTCCTGTTAAGTAATAATACCTAAAAGTATTATTATTGCCATTTTCTGGATGAGGAAACTGAATTAGAGAGTAAATGACTTTTCCATGACCACACAGCTAGTAAGTATAAAAGGTCCTTGCCCTGTACCTTATTTACTACTCCATATGTCTTTTCACTGTGCCTTTTGGAGATAAACGGCAATTATTCATGATCTTGGTTGTCAGGATATTCCAGCATCAGCTAAGATACAGTGTAGTGTGCTGGACATTGCTGGTCCACGACCCAGGAAGACAGGTTCGAAACTTGCCTCAGACACTTAGTAGCTAGGTGACCCCTAGGCAAGTCCCATTCCCCTCTGGATTTAAATATCTTTGTCTGTAGGTAACTGAGGCAGGGCCAGCCAGCAGCCTGTTGAACCTGTTTCTAAGCAGGTAAGAGATGGAGGGGCTCTTTCCCTGATTCAGAACATATGGGATTATCCTATGATGTTTCCTGTCAGTTTACTATGTGGTGATGAAAAGACTTTCAATTCATCTGTAACTCAATGAGCATATGAAAGGTTGGAACAAATGTAAGCATCTTCTCTTGCTTGATAGGAGGTGAGTGCAGAGTGGCAGGACCCACGCCTTCAAGTGAGAGCCTCCTCTGAAAATCCCTATTATTGTGAATGTGGTGTGGACATTCTTTCTCAGGAAACTCTCTCCTGAGCCATGCTTCCTATTGTCCTAAATCTCATCTCCCTTATGTAGCTAAACTCTTGGAGGAGGTCTCAGAAAATCATTTCTCACTTGGCAATCTCATCAGCTCCCATGGGTTCAGATCAATCAATCAATAAACATTTATTAGTGCCTACTATGTACCAGTCACTGTGGTAAACACTTTTTACTGTAATGAAAATATCAATATGGGAGAAAACCCTCGAAGTATCTGGCCAGAACAAAGAACAATTGTTTACATACACTCATTCTAAGAATCAAAGCCTTTTGTCTCACCTAATCCTTAGTCATTGAATGGGTGTTGCCTCAAACTAACTGAGGTCTGGGAAAGACCTTAATCTAAAAAGGCCAAGGTCATTCACTGCATCCTGGGCCATCATCAGTCATCTTGACTTTTGTCTTGCCATTGGACTTCAATGACACTGGAGGAGAGAATGAGGTTGATAACTTTGTGAAGCTCTGCCTCATTTAAATCCAATTAACATGTAGATCAAGACATCACCTATAATGTCATTGGTTTTCTTTGAAAAGGAAGAACCAACAGCAATGACAACAATTACTACTACTATTACCATTACTATTACTACTACCATTACTACTACTACTACTACTACTACTACTACTACTACTACTACTACTA
>NW_027185655.1:9036468-9056590 GCF_028583685.1 Petaurus breviceps papuanus | reverse complement strand
TACTACTACTACTACTACTACTACTACTACTACTACTACTACTACTACTACTACTTTTCTGCTTCCTTTCTTTTCAATTTCTTCTTAATGCTTTGCAGTCTGGCTTTTGACTTCATCATTTGACTGAAAGTGCTATCTCCAAAGTTACCAATTACCTCTTACGAGTCAAACGTCATGGCCTCTTCTCAATCATTAACCTTCTTTCCCTCCCTACTTCCCCCTAAAGAGACAATGATTTGTTACAAGTCCTGGAGTAGTTTTTTTAATGTTTTTATTAATGTCTTCTATTCTTTACATCATCATGGTTATCAGCAGTGTCCTTCTTCCTTCCCCAACTAGCACATAAAAAAATGTCACTATAAATATGTTGATGTGTAGGGAACTTTCCTCTTACCTATGGCTTCCCTGGAGTTTAAGTCCAGTAATGGAATCTCTGGTTCAAAGGGTAAATGCTATTTATTTTTGAGCAGTAGCCTGTAACTTTGCTGAAGCTATTAATTATCTCAATGAGTATTTTTTGCTGATTGACTAGGATTTTCCAAGTATACTATCATATCAACAAATAGGGATAATTTTATCTTCTCTCTATCTACCTTTATACTTTTAATTCTTTTATCTTTTTGCTGTTGTGGGATTTTCCAGAAATATATTAAACAATAGTGGGGTGAGTAGGCATTTTTGCTTTACTCTCATATTTAATAAAAAATGTTCTAATATATTTCCATTGCATGTGATGCTTGCATTTAGTTTTAGATAAATCCCTTTTGTGATATTTTAGAGTCCCTTTATACCTATACTGATGTTAAAAAGAACCACAGACAGCAAACCAATATCAACAAACTTTTTGCTTCAAATGCCTTATCATCCAAATTCATTGAAGAAACATCAGTTGAGCTAGAAGACCTAGACAGGAGATTTCAATATCCTTCTCTCAGCTTTGGACAAGTCTAACTTAAAAATTGGGAAAGGTAGAACTGAACAAACTGCTAGAAACCAGATCCAAAAGATTTATAGTGTCTTCTAACTGATTGATATTGGAGCAGTAATCACTGGTTAGTTAATATTTGTCATGTCAAAGTACAACAACGTTACCACCCCCTCCACCCAGTGGTGAGTCATGCATGTGGTCTACCAGTACCAGGAAGATAGTCTCTGTGTGCTCTATCTATGCAAACTCTGGTTACATTTTTAAAAATTATAATCCAATGGAAAGAAAATACAGAAGATGAATATTTGTGGCATAAAGGAGATGGTATAATATAACTGAAAAAGAACTGGCCAAGAATACTGCAGTATTCAATGAATGTTTATTTATTTATTGTGTAATGAACTGGGGTCTCTATAGTCCCAAGTGCAACCAATGGAGAATAAAAATCAATTGATCAATAAACACTTATTGAGCACTTACTATGAGCTAGGCACAATGCTAAGTGCTGAAGATATAAAGAATTAAAAGGCAGTTCCTGCCCTCAAAGAGCTTACCATCTAATGTGGGAGACAACATGTAAATAAATGTGTGTATATATATGTGTGTGTGTGTGTGTGTGTGTGTGTGTGTGTGTGTGTGTGTGTATCAAGCTCTGTATAGGAGGGATAGGAAATAATTAACAGATGGATGGCACTGAAATTAAGAGGGATTAGAGAAGGCTTCTTATAGAAGGTAGGGTTTTCATTAGGACTTCAAGGAAGCTAGGGAGGTCAGTAGCCAGAGCAGAGGAGAGAGAGCATTCCAGATACAGGGGACATCCAGAGAAAATGCCTGGACCTGAGAGATGGAGTTTCTCGTAGTTGAACAGCCAGGAGGCCAATGTCTCTAGGCTGAAAAGCATGTGTCGGGGAGTAAGGTGCAAGAACCCTGAAAAGGTAGAAGTGAACCAGATTGTGAAGGACTTGGATTGTCAAATGTTTGTATTTTCTCCTGGAGGCCATAGGAAGTCAATGGACTTTCTTGAGTAGGGGAGTAATGTGATCAGACCTGCATTTTAGAAAAAACACTTTAGTGGCTGAATCAAGGACAGATTGGAGCAGGGAGAAACTTGAGACAGGCAGACCCACCAGCAGGCTATTGCAATAATCAAGGCATATCCTATACCAGAGTGGTGGCAGTAAACAATCCCATTTTCAAAGAGAAGGGAAACGTGTGCATAAATAACTATACTACAGATTAGAAAATAGGTTTGCATGAGAGATAGAATGTATGAGAAATTTAAGGAAGGTAGAATCATTTCTAGGTAATAGAATGAAGGAAGACTTCAGAGGTAATTTAACTTAACTTTATTTAACTAATTTTATTATTTAAGTAATTTAACTTTAACTTAAGAGGAGGTAATACCTGAGCTTGGGAGCTGACTCTTGAAGGAAGAGAAGGATTTCAATAGGAGGAACTGTGATAAGAACCCATTACAGAACTGGGGGGCAGGGTACACCTAAAGACACAGAATTGATAGAGGACAGATTAACAGTGTGAAAGGAGCTAAACTATGTAGTTAGAGAAAGAAATCCCAAACCACACTGGGAAGAATCTTGAATGCTAAGCTAATGAGTCTGAATTTTATTCAGTAGATGATCTGTGAATATAAGAGTGATGTGGTTAAAATTGTACATTTAGAAGGTTACCACAGCAATAGTGTAAAGGATGTATTAGAGAGGGAAGAGGCTGGAACTTAGTATTCCATTTAAATAATCCAGGTGAGAAGAATGAAAACCTAAATTAGCCCAGTGGCAGTAGCAATGCAAAAGAGAGGGTCAATGTGGGAGATACTATGGAGGTAGAATGATTCAAGGTAGAGTTTTGAATCTTGGAGACTAGGACAATGAAATAAGCATCAATACATATAGGAAAGATAGGAACAGAACCCAGTTTTGGGAGGAAGATGAGTTCAACTTTGGACATGTTGAGCTTGATATATACCATCATTACATTGTAAGTTCCTTGGGGACAGGAGCTGTTTTCACCTTCCTTGGTGTTTCTAGTGGTTTGCACAATATTTGGCACATAGTAGGTGCTTGATAAATGTGTTTATGTAATGTTTGTCAGCAAGATATTCAGGTGTCCTACAAGCATTTGGAAATGTGACAGTGGTGAAGTAGGGATGGAGACATAAATTTAGGAGTCATCTGCAAAAAGGTAGGGGAAGGGTGGTTGGTTAATAGTATCAATGCTACAAAGACCTAAAGAATAATGAGAATTTGATAATGAGATCACTGATGATCTTGGTGAGAACAGTTTCAGTGGAGTAAAAAACGGAAAAGAAAGTTAACTTTGGTGAATAGAGCACCGGCCCTGGAGTCAGGAGGACCTGAGTTCAAATCCAGCCTCAAACACTTAACACAAAAAAACTAGCCATGTGACCTTGGGGCAAGTCACTTAATCCCAATGCTTTCCAAAAAGCAAAAAAAAAAAAGTTAACTTTGAACCTTAGTTATGCCCCTGACCATGCGAGTTTAGAAAATTGTTCTTTGAGCTTCAGTGTCATCATCTATAAAATGGGGTGCAAAAGATCAGACCAGATCATCTCCAAGGTCTGCTCCCTCTCTAAAATGCCGTTCTCTAACACTTTTTCATGGTTATTACTTTCAGGCTGGGTATCTAGAAAGCAACTACTACTTCCACTTTCTAGATTACTCTGTGGATTGGCAGTTCTAACACAATCTAACTCTTGAGCCCCCACTAGTGTGCTTTCCATTAACAATATGATACAAGTAGTTGTTAGTAACAGTAGCTTCGAAATGTTCCCCCCATTAACCTAGGCATGGGGAGGAGAATATCACTTCTACTACTATATACAGCGTCTGTGGGCATAAACTTAGGATATAATGATAGTGAAGCACACATGTAGGGAACATGGGACCAAGACTACTCAACCCTCCAGCACTATAGGATCTCAAAGTCCATCCTCTTTTCATACTGTACCAAAGATTCCTCCTGAGCACAGTGTTGGGATAAGGCATGTGGCTCATCTGAGATCCTTGAGCAAACAGCTCAATGCTCTTGTAAATAGTGGCCTACTCTCTTCTCTTTTTTTTTTTTTGGAGGGGGGAAAGTGGGGCAATTGGGGTTAAGTGACTTGCCCAAGCTCACATGGCTATTAAGTGTTATGTGTCTGAGGCTGGATTTGAACTCAGATCCTTCTGACTCCAGGGCCAGTGCTCTATTCAGGGTGCCACCTAGCTGCCCCTGCCTACTCTCTTCGTTTCAAGGAAGTCACATTCCTTAAAGCTGCTCCCAGACTAAAATGAATGCCTCTCTCTAAATATTTCTGTAGTATATATATTTCTCCCTCAATTTCACCTTAAACTCTCTCAAATTGACTTCAAGTGCTGCTAGAAGAAAAGATGCTTAAATTTCCCTGATAGAGAAATGCAAATCAATTATATTATCTTACACTCACCGAAATGGCAAAAATACCCCAAAAAGATAATATTCAATCTCTGCAGGTCTGTGAGGAAAGAGACATTCTAACAATTTGTCATCATTGAAACTGGAGACATGCAAATGTTTTTCAGGACAACTTGGCAATCCACAATAAGAATCATAAATTTGGTCTTATCTTTGACCCAGTGATCCCACTGCTAGGATTTTATCTAAAAATATCATTAAAAAAGAAAAAGAGGGCCTACCTATACAAAAATATTCATAGCTGTTTTATTTGTAAGATCAACAAATCAGAAACAACCTATCTGCCCGAGGACTGAAGAATAGTTACACTATAAACTATAGTGTATCTATATAAAGTTATACCAAGACCTCAAAGGACATCGTGTCCTCTCCTCCCAAAAGTGAATTTATGGAAGAATATGGACAACAGTCACATAAAGGAGATAGCTTTTGAGCTGCATCACTGGAGGATATAGCTCATCAATGAGAGCATAGAACCATTGGTATATTAGAGGATATTGTGATGTTTTAAAAACAAGTATGAAAAATTAAAAGTAAGAAAATGACAAGGTTTTCCAATGATCAAAATATAGCACCCAAACTAGGTGGGGCAACAGAAAAACTGAAAAATGAAAAGGCAAAAGATGCATTTCAAGTGTAGACAGAGAACAATGGCCTTGTCTTCTTGACTCACCTTTGCTTCTGATCCAGATTCATTTGCAGGTGAAGCTGAGAAGAGCCTGGGAATTTCTAACCTTAAGTCAGACAGTTGTCTTGGATGGACTCTAATCTCTACCACAGACACAGGAGTTAACAAAGAAGACATTTAGGATGAGCCTGGCAGACACTCGGCTTGACTTTTGCTAGCTCATTAGTCAACAAGCATTTATTAGGAATGTATTATGTGGGAGACTATGCTAAGCACAAAGTAGAGCAAAACTGGTTCTTGCCCTTCAGGGAGCTTACATTCTTGGTCACCTCAGACAGAAGGCATTGATGGTGGGAGGGCAAAGGAAAATCCTTCTGAAGAAGGTGGGATCTGAGCTGAGTCTTGAAGGAGGCCAGGGAAGCTACCTAGTGGAAAGGCATGATGTCAAATGATGAAATGTTAAAAATAAAATACTTCTGTTATTAAAAAAAAATAAAAGATGGAATATCATGAGTGAGGAATAAGCAATGAGGCCCGAGGGACTGGATTATGGAATGCCTAGGTGGGGACGAAAGCACAAGAAAACCAAAATGTAGGAAGGGGTCAAGTGCAAAGGTGTAAAATGCCAAAGAGGGAAAAGGATTAGGTACTTAGGAACAGTAATACTCCAAGCACTTGCTTTAAGACTAGACTCAGTCTTCAGGGGCTAAACTCTACTCATGCCTTCTTGACCATTCTCCCTCCCCACCCCCAACCTGGTAGGAATGTTTTCACAAGAAAAAGTCAGACTTGCTTGAGAGGTCATTCAGACCCATTTCCTCATTCCTGAATTTGCCTTTTGGTTATGATGACATTTAAAAGAACAGGCAAATGGCAATTTTTGTTGTATGGTTATTATTGACCAAGTGAGTTTAGTCATGCAAATAGAAATAAAATGCAGAATTGGAAAGGGCTACATGGCTGCATGAACCACTTGCCTAACTCCCACTCCCACTGGTGGGCTAGATTTTCAGTTAAGTATTTCTCCATTTAGGCATCATGGGGCAATCCTGAAAGACTGGGGATTCTAACATTATTTAAGAGCTCCATCCAGTGTGCTTTCTTCCCAGTATCAATCAACCTGTTGACATCAATTAGCTTTTACAAAAGGGATATTGGACATACTCTGTATAATAAAAAGGTCACAACTAAGCATGCTCTAAGGATGGTACCTTCATTGGCCTGTCCACCTAAATTAAACCAGGAAAGTGGAAATAGGAGATGTGAGTATACATAAATTACTCAGTGAGGCAGCATGCTATGAAATAAGTTAAAGCCCTCACAGAATCACGGAATGTAAGAGTTAGCAAAGGTTGCCACCTATTCACCCAATATACAAAAGGAATTCCCGTTATAAGATATCCAAAGAGTAGTCATCCTGCCTCAGCTTGAAGGCTTCCAAGGAGGGGGAACCCCTCACCTCTCCAGGGAGCCCAGCTCCCTTTCAGACTCCTCTAATGGTTAGGAAGTTTTTTTCTGACATGGAACCTCTTTTCAGTAGTCCTCATCTGTAAAGTGAAACAAATAGCACCTTCCTGCCCGGGTTGTAAAGCTCTCAGCACAGTAAATGCTTGTCCCCTTCCCCCTCCACCCTCTGACTCAAATGAAATCCTCAGCTTGTCTCCTCATCAAGGGAAAGGCAGCCATGATTTTTTATTTTAAAGGTCAAAGACTTTTTTTTTTCACTAGGACTCTTGAAAAAGGCAGAAACACTTAGCTTCAGGGGGAAAAATAACGTGGAAGCATTGCTGTTTTCCTTACTTACAGAGTAGTTTTATTTCACTGAGAGATTTGGCTGAGATCTCACTTGTCTCCAGCTGGGGATTGTCAGGGCAGATGCCGAACTCTTCAGAATAAAGAACGAAGACACTCCTAGTTAAGTAATAAGTAACCAATACCCTCATTTTCAAGCTTGTCTTCTCTGTGGATGAAACTTCCTGGTCAATGGGTGTGGGCAACCTTGATTCCTGCTCCCCTTGAGCATTCTGCACCCCTCCCAAAGGGAACACCTCTGAAGGCTTGCCTACATCCATACACCAGATACCCTGGGCCAGAACTCAGGCCAGTCCAGTGATTCAGACTCAGGTCAGAGTGCAGTCAGAAATTCATGGGACATAAAATGCAATAAAAATTATGCTGGTGATAAAGGAAAGAATACAATGGCTGATACAAAGAAACGACCCGTCTCCTCAAAGGTAAACTATAACCCAGCCTGTATAAAATAAAGTCCCATTGCTACCACATCCTACTTCTCAGTGGTAAATTCCCCCAAATTTTCTAGGGACCTCCCACCACTAAGATAACATTAATTCTAACTTAACAGTACTGAAAGAGGAACTCCCAGTCACAGGGATAAAAAGTTGACTTATGATTTCTCCAATATAAAGAACTTCCTGGTGAGGGCGGGGAATGGCAAACCACTCCATTGTATTTGCCAAGAAAACTCCACATGGGGTCACAGCGAATCGAGACACAGCTAAAACTGAACAAACATACCAGTAGCCAGGTTAATCTTCCCAGGCCTGTATGGGGATCTGACTAGAAAGGTCCATAGAAAAAAACACCAGATGACATTTATGTTAGGGTGAGGTTCAAATAAGACAATGGATGTAAAATTTTACAGACCTTCAAGAGCTATATAAATGCCCACAATCACCTTCATCAGCCTGCAGTCAGTCACCAGGTTTCCAGTCTGGTGACTTAATTCCCCAAGCCTTCTGCTACACTCCTGGGGAGCTCAAGCTATTACTGAGCAACACAGGGGTGTGCTGATCAATGTTTAACAAGTGGGCTCTCTGGGAAAAAGAAAAAAAACCCATACATGTACAGTGTGTCAGTCTAGACAATCAACCGGACAATAAAACAAGTCACGAGTTTTAGCCATTGCTGATTTCTGAGGCATAAGCACTCACCCTGAAAATGTGAATCGCCGGTTAGAGCTGGCTCCATCCAGCACAGCCACCAAAGTAGACTGGTCATAGGGAGTTACGGGTCATGAATCCATCCACCAACCTCATTTCTTTAAAAAAATGTCACCCTTCTCCACCGCCTTCTCAGATCAGGGAAACAACTGATCTGAGAGAATTTAACTTTCCAGAGCCGATCTCGTGGAAGTCCTTGCTTTATCCACCTTCTGTGGATCTCCTAAGGCGGTGGGTGGTACTACCATTCCCACTTTAGAGTTGAGGAAACTGGTTAAGTGATTTGTGATGAAAAGAGATGGGATGAAAGAGCTGGTGTCCAAGGCTTTATTTGAACTTGGGTCTTCCTAACTCTCTCAGCACTCTGTGTGCTGTGGCACCCCTAAGTATTCCAAGCCTGAGGAACAGCATATGCAAAGGCATGGAGGTAGGAGACAACATGTACGGGGGCTAATAAAACAATAAATAAGCAAAAAGGTAAAATATGCCATCAGCCCGCAAAGACAAATGGGAGTCAGACTGCAAAGGAAGTTAACAGTGCAAATTCTAGTCCGGAAATTCTGAACAGCCTAATTCTTGAGTTTCACAATAAGCTTTTTAAAGCTGGGGTAGGGGGCAGGCAGCAATGGATCCTTGTTTGGTAAGGAGCTTCACAAATGAGACAAACACCATCTGTTATGCTTCATTAACTTTTCCTTTATTCGGAGTGGCAATCCGTCAGATCACCTCTAGCTACTTTGGAAAACCACCTATCAGATGATGACTTAGGTAGAAAAGAAACAAAGCGAGTCATCAATGTACAGTCTCTATGATACAGAATACACAATAAATTATATCTACATGCAATGTCTACAGTTACACAATGTAAAAAAATACAGTACTTTTTATGTACATTTTTTGAAGATTTACATTTTTATGTACATTTTGTAAACTTTTAAAAATCCATGTCTTTGTACCAAACCTTGAGTGTACAAAGCCTCATCAGTTCGCACATCACCATTCTTCCATCTGCACCACAGCACAGGCATTTACTAACACACACTACCACAGACAGCTTTTTACTTCATATTTCAGCCTTGCCCCCCGCCCCAGTCTAATACCGTTATTCTTGAAATGTGAATCACATTGTATCGACTTCCTGTATTCTCACAGCGTACAATGTAATCACACCAACATGTGATCACTGCAATGCAACAATATCAGGTGTTTGCCGTCACATCCACATTACCCAGGTCTACGTTAATAACCTTGTCCAGCACTAAAAGCTTTCATACATATACATGCAAAACTAGTTTTGATTATGGATTTTATTAAACGCTAAAATAAACTAAAGGGCTAAAACACTTAAGACTTAAAAAGAATGCAAATACTTGCCAAGCTTAGCTTGCCAATCATTCCTGTAGCTAGTATGTCAACTTCAACTAAGACACTAAATGTTAAAATGCACATTTTTAAGTTTTGCTGGGTCTGTATTGGATATTACATTCAATTTTTAAAAAGCATATCGACATGTTTGAATGCGTCCTCCATCACGAAGACACATTTGTGAAACTGTTAAAAGGGCTATCCACTGTCCCTGCCAAGAGAGCATAGGCACACTCCCAAATAGGTGTAAATGACCTGAAGACTTTATGTCAAGTTGTAGAAGACCCATATATATTCAGACTGTATCTAAAAAAAACCCTCTGAAAAGCAGTAAATCCAAGGTTTTAATTGTTCCTCTCCTAACCCCTCCCCCTCCCCCAGCTAAAAAAGCATGACTATTCAGAAGAAAAAAAAAGTGCCACCCTAAGTGATGTCACTACTTGTCTAAGAAGCATAAACCCATTTAATGGCTTAGAATTAAATATGAAAATAGGCCAGATCTGATCTGAATAATAAACAGAAAGTAGGCGGATCCAGCCCATGCGACTCCTTCCTGAAAGATAAAGGGAGGGGAAGAATGTCCCCTACTTATTGCTCAGAAACCCGCAGGCGGACTCCGAACGTGTGCTTGGCACGAGGTCTCTAAGACTGGAAGCACAGGGCTCGGGCCACCGTGAAGTCAAAGAAGAAGGTGCATTCTCGGTCGCTGGGAGGGGAGCTGCTCAGACTTTCTTCTCCACAGCTCATATCTTCACAAGAGTCCTCACTGAAAAGGGCAAAAAGAACCATCTTATTTACTTGAAAACTGCATGTAACCACTGTAAATGTAACCTTGCAATGGCAAGGTGAAAGAATGAGGCACCTGGTTTGTGCTTTAAACCTCCAAAGACCTCCCAATGCAAACTCCTCTGAACTCCAATGAGAACCTCTCAGTTCCTCTTTACTTCAAAGAGAGGTATGTGTGCCCAACTCATTCACTGTGAACACGCTGTCACTCCTGAGTACCAAGGACTCTGCCAACATCCACTCCCTCCAATCAGAAAACCCAACACATTCACAGAGCACTTTAAAGTTTGCAGAGCACTCCAGAGACTGCGGATATTTTCTCCTTCGATCCTCACAACCACCCTGAGTGGTAGGCACTGTTCTTATCTCCATTATACAGATGAGAACTGAGGCTGAGAGAGGTCAAGTTATTTGCACAGGGTCCCAGAGCCCGGAGGTAACCAAGGCAGGCTTTAGACTCAAGACTGCTAGGTTTTTAAAGCTAGTACTCCAAACAAACAGTATATTGTCTGGCATCCGGATTATTCATTACAATCAAGGCAAACAGTTTTCTGACATGATGTAATTATATCTTTTAAAATACTCAACTGTAAGATAAGAAATACATCATCCCTGAAATGAATTTTCAGTCTCATAAAATGTTGGTAACTCAAAGGGACCTTAGAGCCCACTGCAGATCAACCCCCTCATTTTACACATAAATAGCAAGCAATGACTCAAATATGTAAAATAAATCATGGTCCGCAAAGGAAAATAAACTGGATTTATGGTCATCCTTTAAGACTGTACTTCAGAGCTGCACCATGCCACGTGAGGGAGCTTAACATTCAATCACTTTTTTAAACTCTTCATGGATATTTCTAATTTTCTGTTAGCTATGGATAAAATCTCTACAGTATCACTATGGAAGATTAAAGAATTTTAATTTTTGAAGAAATTGGCCATTAAAGAAAAATGGCCACTTTTTTTTTTTGGTTCTGCTGATGAAGAGAAATCCTATACAGTAAGGATATCTTCAACCAGGCAGAGTCCCAAGGTTCTGAAGCAGATATGAATTTTTATTTCTCTTTCCTGATGAGGGTCTTTACAACAAATATAGTAGCTGTCTGAGTAATCGGCCAGAATTTTACATTTTAAAAAGCATAAACCCAAGTTATTACATAGTTAAGCTAAAGCTAACCAGCACATCCAAAACGGAATAAATTCTACTATGTTTGACTGACAATCATCTGGGTCTAATATTTCTCCAAAAACTCAACAATGTAATTCTATCAAAAATTCTGGGGGAAACAGGAAGCTAGAAAGACCAAGAGACGAATGGGAGGTCATCCTAGTGTGCATCCTGCACAAATGCCTGCTTTCCTCTCTAAGTCTCCCTCAAAAATGTTGTTTTCTAAAAAATGCTTACAGGGGTGTGTGGTGATGTAACTTGCAGGAGAGACAAAAGGAAAAGTGTACATTTTCTTTCCTGTCAGCTCTCCTAGGGAAAACCATTCACACGACTGGATCACACACACAGCTGGGTAACCTCAATGAGTCACCTCACAGCTGAGTCTGTTTCCTAGTCTGTCAAACGAATAAATCAGACTCGAGGCTCTGGAAGGCCCCTCCGCCGCCCCACTGCTCAGCCATCATCATGGCAAACTAGCACGAAGTTTAGAAGGCGTTCTTCTTCCCAAGGCAGCTGGCTCACCTCTGACTCTCCTCAAAGCAGCCCCCCTCCGGAATGGTGGGCAGCTCGGGGACGCTGTAATAACTGTTGTGAAGGCTCTGAGCCGTGCGTCGGGACACGATCCACACGAGCTTCCTGTGGTCAGGTTTGCAGCACTCGGGAGAAGAGTACTCAGCGAGGCATTTTGAAACCAGCTCCCTCCAGTAAGAGAAATCAGCATCATTAATCTGAAAGCACAGTTGCACACATTTCAAAAATGAGAAAGGACCACATACAGTCTTTAAACAAGTCTGAATCAGGCTCCATATATCAAAATGCCCAGATGAGCGCTGGAAGTGTCAGGACTGCCAGATCTATCGAGGACACTTCAACAGTGTAAATCCCAAACCATCCCCTGAAAGCATTTTTATCTTATGAACTTGTTTGCATCAACACATGTGATGGCTTGGGATTCGACTGTGAGCTCCTGGAGGGCAGGGACTGTCTTTGGCCTCTTTGTATATCCCCAGGCTTAGCAGTGCCTGGTACTCAGGAAGCACTTAACAAATGCTTACTGAATTGCATTCTAGCTTCAAATATGTGAAGTAGCTTAAAATCTGGCAACATTTCTTAGATCCCTTTCAGGAGGGGATTTCTCAGAAAGGAGATCTCTCCCCAAACCTTAGGGAACACCACTTGCTTTTAAGGAAGGATTATAATCCTTTGCAAGTTCCTTTGATAATATTTTGGTCCAGTTAACATGAAGACTTTCAGTTCTCACACAAAGTTAGGAAATAATTATAACAGCATTTATACAGTGCTCTAAGGTTTGCTAAGCACTGTGTAAATAGTCTCTCACTTAACAATAGTGATAGCCAACATCTATACAGCACCAGGTATGACGATAAACACTTCACAATCTTTTATCTCACCGATCCTCACAACCACCCTGGGAAATAAGAGCTATTATTCTCTCCTTTACAGATGAGGAAACCGAGGCAGGCCTAGTTTCACACAGCTAGAAATACCTGGCACAGAATTTGAGTTTAGGGTGTTGGGTTTGGAGTCAAGCAGGCCTGAATTCAAATCCAGCCTCAGACACTACCAGCTGTATGACCCTAAGCAGGTCACTTAACCCGCTTGCCTCACTTTGCTCATCTGTAAAGTGAAGACAGTAACAGCACCTAGCTCTACCCCCCAGAACTGTGGGAAGATCTGAGGCGGCAGCAGCTGTAAAGCGCTTAGCACAGTGCCCGCATACAGTGGTGCTATATAATCTGTGAGCCACACTTCCCTGCTATTATTTCTCACTCCCTTCCCATGGACACTACATCAGGACCACAATAATCTGAAAGACCACCAGGCTGACCAAGTCTCTACAAGCCCATGTGCTGCCTGCTCTTCCCCAGCACCCGTCAGAACCTCCGCAACATTCATCCCGCCTCTCCCTCCAGTGAAGGAGACAGCCGGCTCCTCCCCGACGTGGACCTCTGTTTGGGGACAGTTCTCATTGTGGCACAAATATGCCTCGGCAGCTTTCTGTGCCAAGCCCCAGAGGCTTAATCCCTCATCTAATAAGAGCCCTTCACAACATGTGACGCGCCCAATAGGAGCCCAGGCTGAGCCCCGGCCATATGTGCACACATGTGTGCAGCGAAGCTGCCCTGGCCTTCCCAAGCCTCTGTTCTAACAGGGCAGACAAGCACAGCCCCGAAGACACAGCATAAACACACACATATGGACGCTGATCAAGACCACTCCTGCCCCTCCCAAGTTTCTCCTCCATCTGTCCCTAGTGTCTTCACCTGATCCTCACAGTACCCGGCCCCCTGACTCCACTCCAGCCTCCCCAACACGTGGGGCTACACAGAGAAGGCCTGCCCAAGAAGGGGCAGACATGATGCCACTGGAGAGTCAAAAACAGCCCAGGAAACATAAGAGCTCTGTTCACAAGCACTCATCCCTATGCTCTGGTTTCCTACGTGTGACTTGAAAAAAAAAACAACTCCCCCAAACGTAGAACAATTTACCTTGGAATGCTTCTGAACAAGAAGAATTATTTCCAATAACTCGATTGATTTCAAGGTTTCCACTTCCAGATTGAGAAGGCACAAAGCTAACACAGACGGCTATGAAGGTAAACAAAGGAGAGCAGTGTGTAGGAATTTCCTCAGTATATCTGTCAAAAGCTCGTAATTATGTTGTTACTAAGAAACAGTAATAAAAGATACTCACTTTTGCTTTTGAAAAAGTCAGTCGGCAGTTGCAAGCTTTTAGCTGAGCCTCCAATTTATCAAGGCTCAATACTTCTTTCCTATGAAACACATCAAAGGAAAACAAGTCTTACAATGACCCGTAAAGACTACCCGGCTGAAGATCTTCAATGTTTTCAAGACATCATTTTGAGAATTAGAGCTACTTAAGGAGAAGCAACAGAACCGGATGAAGAAAAGGAAGCAGGTTTAGGGAGCCCCAATGGCCTGTGCTCACCTTTCTGAAGCGTGACGAAGTACGATAGTGTGGTATAAGTGCAAAAAGTTTAAGGCAGTAGTAGCTTCTAATTCATAGTGCAACTTTTCAGAAATAATTTTTTCCATCCGCTTTATGTCAGAAGCAGTGCACTTGCACTGACTGATTCTGATGACATCATGGGTTGATGGAATATTGCATTCCTCCTCGATGATTCTAGCAGCCAGAAGAAAACAACACACTCCAATGCAAGACAAATGTTTGGGCTTCACCTGAATAACAAAGACGTCTTTAGAATATCAAAAAGGCAAAAGACTTTTTAAAAAAAGAGTTAACAACTGACAGTATGTTTTAAAGGCTTACAAAGCATTTTATACACATGACTGCATTTGAGTCTTACTATTAAGGAGCTAAGTAAATTTTACAGAGGATGGAACTGTGAGGCACAGAGGTCAGTGACTTTTCCACAGCTGTAAAGCCTTGTCTAAGGAGGGGAGCTGGAACAAAACCGAGATCTTCCTAAACCCAAGTCTAGCACCGGAAAGAACACCTCGTGGCCTTCTCACTTACGAGAGGTGGGCATCAGCTTGATGCACAAAAACAATGAGACCCCAAATGCATCCTGGGAAAACTGTGGGCTCCTTTCTCATGCAAGATCTACCAGTCAACTCCAATATTGTACTTACAATATTTATATATTGTCACCCCCCCTCAAAAAAAACCTCTTAAACCAATAGGTATCAAAACAAAGGAAAACCTGTTAAAAGATTCCAGATACAAAAGAAGCTTGTTACAATGATTCTATTGCTCATACTTCTAAATCCCCTCCCAGGGAATGGCCACCCTTAGCAACAATAAGTTTAAATTATAAAATTTTTAAAAAGCAGCTGTCCCACTTTCAAAAGTTTTCTGAACAATGGTCAGTAATGATCAAATTGAAAAAATCTGCTTGGATGACACATTTCTGACACTAAGAAAGACCATGTCTTCCAGCCTTAAATTCCTTCAGAAGTACTCAGACTGGTATCAATGACAAACAATGTCCCAACAAAGCAGGTATTTCAACACTGAAACCACAATTGCTGCAGAGCTCCAAGTGCCCCTTCCTCATTTTTATTTGCTTAGTTAGCTGTCTTCAGAGGTGCATACGCTGGAGGTGGGACGAGAAGCCATAACCCCAAGCAGTGTCAATGTACCCCAAAGGAAATACGACCTAAGACAAGGTAAGAACCAAACATTTGTAAAAAACCAAAAATTCCTGGGACACCTCTTCTTCTTAGCCCTCAGCAGCCACAGAAATAGACAGAGTCCTTGGTAACTATGTTTTTTTGGTTTTTGGAGGGAGGGGGGGGCAGTTGGGATTAAGTGACTTGCCCAAGGTCACACAGCTAGTAAGTGTTAGGTATCTGAGCCCACATTTGAACTCAGGGCCTCCTGACTCTGGGGCCGGTGCTCTATTCACTACACCACCGGGCTGCCCTGGTTACCGTTTTTGAAACAAATATTTAAGACAACTTGCCATCTTCTCACTTCCTCTCTCAAGTCAGAACCACCAAAAGTTCTGGCCAAACTCCTGGTTTGTTTTCCAGTCACTCCCATGGAGCTGTGATTCCGTCATTTCTGCCTGTTTGAACCCAGTCTGGCAGACAGCTTACCCACATTCCTCCACATCCCGACATCTTGAGACCAGAGGAGTACTCTGGCTGTCTGCCCTAAGAGCCCCATGCCTTTGCCATGTGACCTGCCCATCTTGTCTTGTTATATAATTCCTAGAAAACATCCTTTCCTTGCTCTTCTCGGGAGTCCCTCCCTGGTTGTGTCAGAACCCAGTCAAAGCCACCAGAAGCCCCTCTGCTGCTCTGTACGTGGTACTAATCTTGACTTCTTCAGCATCAGTGGCACACCACGTCAGCACCACAAACATGTTAGTGATGACAACAGCGGCTTTTTATTTCATAGGAAGCTTGAGGTTACTAAAAAGAGCTTTGAAATTTTCAGAAAGAAAACCAGTCTGCTTGCTCCTTCCCTTTTCAACTTTAGTGCCCATTTGTTGTCCATTTATTGTTTTACCCAGATACCCACTGAGTTGGAGGACTGTCTCTGAAGGTATGTGTGTACACACACACACACACACACACACACACTCTCATGTGCTATCTAAATGCACATTCATCTAAATGCATTTTGAAATCTAGTAAATGAGAACTCTTCATCCAGCTGGTCTTTCTTGTGTGGATGGACACGACAAACACATTTAAGTATTTAATTACAGGTCTTCCAGGAAGCTCTGCAATGTTCTCTGGCTTGATTTAAACAGTATGATGTCACCCACAAACAGGAATCCCCAGAGATCCCCACCACCACAGGCATATCCTAACCCGACCAGGGCTTTCATTCAATCTCCTCCACTATGTGGTGAACACCTCTGAGAAGTGTGTATCTCATTGTTTCACGCCACTCCTTGTGTTTATGGTCAGCAATTCCTTGGACAGGGTTATCTTTGTTGTACATCTTCTAAAGAATCCTCAATGACCTTAATACATAGATGGGAGGCACACAGGAGTAAAAAGTGCCTACAGGAAAGCATTTTCCTCTACTGAATCTCATCTTTTTAAAAAATCAATGAAATATAAGCACAATGGGATCTTATATTATATATACATTTTTCAGTTCATTGTGAAATGGTAAAGATGGTCCATTGCTGGTTCACTTGCTCCCTATTAACGAATGCCCCTAATCAAAAATGCCCCCAATTCCTAAGATCACCCTGAAAAACATTGTATAGATGGGAGATTAGGCATATAGATCGGTAGTTATTGATGGCCTCAATTCCCCGCCCCCCTACTCAAAGGCCTTGGTATATTTCCCAAAGACAATTTGTCTGTTACTCCTTCAATGATTTCAAAACTATCCTGCCTTGAGCACAACTCTCCTCTCCCCCTTTCCACCCTCATTCTCTCTTCCTGTCTTTATTCTCTGAGTGTTGTAAGGCCACATATTTAAAGCTAGAAGTGACCTTATATGCATTCCAATCTAGCACTCTTGTTTTACAATGGAAAAAAAAAGCATACACACACACACACTCTGAGGCCTAGAAAGGTTAAGTATGTGACTTGCCAAAGGCATACAGTATTCAGCAGAGTCAGGATTTGAACTCGGTGCTCTCTCCCCTGACTATTCTAATAACTACCTCAGGGACTGTGATATAGGGTCCAAGTGTGGCTGTGCCACTTATCCTTGACAGGAAAACATTTACAATGATTTTTACAAATCTTTTCCATTGGTCTTTGGTTTGCAGTCCTATCATTTCGTCCTTGAATGCCTGAGAGGACTCTGCTCAGCTGGTTACCTTACCAAGCGTTCTGTAATCTGATCTCGCCTCTGCTGCCCCCGACTGTGCCAGCCTCAATCGGCCAGGGCTGTTTTTAGCAGCCCTCTGCTTTCTTTCTCCCTTGGCAAGTAACTCAAAATACACGCTGCATCAGGCTCTTTTTCTCAGGTCTTCTAGTCTCCTTGTTGTGGAAACTCATTTATAACAGTTTAAATTTTGGAATAATTATAGTCAGTATCAACATTATTTTTCCATTACCTTTTGTTTTCAACAATTTGTTCAAATATGTCAGTTAAAAATTTTTAAATTGCCTGTGTGACACACACATCCTTTTTCTCATTATTCTCTCTCTTTTTTGTAAAGAAATCCCAATCTCAGCTCCGATGAATTCATGGTCTGACTACACACTAACAGCTAACTCAGGGATAACTTACTTCAATCATGTCTTTTTCTTTCTCTTAAAATATAGTTGGTTTCTTGGTGCTCTCCATGTCCAGAACTTACCATTCTCTCCCTCTTTTTAAAAAAGAAAGTATTCAAAACAGAGACCTGAGGCTTCTGTATAATCTAAAATCTTTGGCCCCCTTTCATGTCTTTCTCCTGAGCCATATTCTCCCAAATACTTCTTGCCATCTCTGCACTAACATCTCCAAGTATCACAATGCATAGATTTTATTTGGAAAATCTTATCAAGTTCTTTACAGCGATTCTCTTCTACTTTGTACACAGTAACTACTACTGTAAGCTGCATTTATTTTCACGGGGAATCTTTTTGCAGTTACTTATCATTAGTACTGTAATACACAATGACCAAACGTCCCGTGAATATTTTCTATAGTCTGTGTGCATATGATAAAAAACCTCTCTGCCAATTCCCTTCCTTGCTACTACTATGAGTGGCCTTTGCTAGCCTTCATGAAGGGCTGTGAGCCATCCTTCAGTTCAGCTGCAACATTAATCAATCAGTAACGTGTATTAGTGCCTTCATTCCTCTAATTCAGGTCCTCCAGCAACATGCCCTCTTGTTTGCACTGGATCAGTACTTCACACTAGCATCCAAGTTTGCTGATGGCTTAAGAGCTCTGACCCTAGCCCCTCTGCTGCCCTCACTCCAGGGGCACTCACACACCCACCCAAGTTCTATATGACATCACTGCACTTCTCTTTGTCAGCTCTCGTCCTCCGTGGTCATACAGGAATGCCTTCTGCCACCACCTTGGTTCAGGCCCTTGTCCCCTCTTGCCTGGATTATCACAACAGCCTCCTAATTGGCCTCCCTACATGCCATCTCCTGTCTCTTCCCACTTTGGGCCTCTGAGGGTAAAGATCTGACCACATCACTGCCCAACACAAACCCTAATGGCTTCCCAGGCCCTCTAACTCTTGCTGAGCCTTCCCCAGCCTGGTCCCAACTTCCCTGACATCATTCTGCCATCCTGCCAATCCGAGCTTCTCTCTGTGCCTCCCACACAACCCTCCAGTCCCATTCCTGTCTTGGCACAGCCAGCCCTCAGCCCCCCATGCTTGGCACACCCCTCTCCCTCCCACACAGAACCCTCGTCCTTCTGTACAGACTCGGCAGAACCTTCACATTCAGCCCTTCCAGCTCTCCAACACCCTGCTATAAAACTGGTCCACTCACCTACCGAGGTACCTGTCTCCCAACTAGAACAGAAGCTCTCTGAAGGTCAGAACTCATTAACTACTGCATTTGCATCTCTAGCGCCAGGCACATTAAAATCGCCGGACAGGCGGTGAACCTTTTATTTAAGAAGACCTTACTCTGGTGCTTTCATGTACAATGAGGGGAGGGAGCTCACAAAGCCAGTCAGCACTGAACACGCTCTGAACGTCTTATTCTGGTTTAGCAGTCCTGCACCTTAAGCCCCAGGACCCAAGCAGTCTGAGCTCGGGCACTCAGTTTACGGGCTCTGCCATTTGGAGAGCTGACCACCCGCTGCTGCTGGCATCAGAGGGGCAGGAGGGCAGGGCACCAGGCTGCACACCGACGACAAGCCTCCTCACTGGCCCCCACCGGGCGTCCCTGCTGCTCTCCCAGTCCCTCACGGGTCACTCCGCCTCGATGTCCGCCTTTTACTCGGCCCCCCTGCGCCCACCGAGCCCCAGCAGCCCGGGCCCTGCCCGGCCGTACCTTCATGAGCGCCAGGAAGCGGTCCAGAATGTTGACGGCCAGGACGAAGGTCTCGGTCCGGGCCCCGAAGAAGTTGGCCAGGCTGCGCAGGTCCTCCACCTTCACGTTCCTCAGCCTGGGGCACAGCGCGTTGTCAGTCTGCGATAGAAGCGGCCCGGCCGGGGAAGACAAAGCAGGGAGGGGGGCGTCACCGCGGCCCAGCCCCGCCATGGAGCCCCCGAGGCCTGGTGTGCTTGCGGACACGGACCGCCCCCCCACACACACACATAATTCTAAACCAGGGGGCTCCCGTCCCCCCGGACCGCCCCCCCGGCCTGGGCGCACAGCAGGCGCTTCATGAGGGAGCCCCGATCCCGCGGGGTAACAGACGCCCCCCCCCCC
>NW_027185655.1:9034103-9036368 GCF_028583685.1 Petaurus breviceps papuanus | reverse complement strand
GGCTCCTGCTCCAGGTAGAGGTTCAGCAGCCGGAAGAGCTGCAGCCCCTCCCGGCCCGCCAGCTCCTTCATCTGCGGCCAAGCAGAGGGACGAGTGAGAGCGGCGGCCCCCCTGGCGGGGCCTCGGGGCTCCCCCTCCCCCACCAGGGGCCCAAGGAGCAAGGACGAGACGGGCGTGGGGTCCCCTCCCCCCTCCCGCGGCGGGGCTGCCCCAGAGTGGGGGAAGGGCCGGCGGGCTGAGCGCACGCAGGTGTCACCAGCCTAACGAATTAGGCGCCGACTGTGTGCAGGGGCGGCGGAGCGGGACAAAGGAGGGTCCCGGGAAACAAAGGCAGCCCGGAGGCCGCCCACTCACCGCGCCAGGGATCCCGCTCCCGTCCCCGAGGCGCCCCGGCCAGGAGAGCGCGGAGAAGGGGACGGGCCTCCGCGCCCAGCTGCTCCGCCTGCGGAACCCCGCGGGTCAGTGACCCCCCGGGGCCCTCATCCACTCGCGGCCCCGCGCTCCCTCCGGCTCCGCCGCCGGCCTCACAGCGCCGGCCTCATCCTGGCAGTCCTGCCCTGTCCCGACGCCCTCCCCGCCGGCCCGCCGCCCCTCGGCCACCCCCAGCGCCCTTCGGCTACCGCCGCCGCCGCCGCGGAAGGAAGCTCGAGCTCGCCCCCTTGTTTTTGTTTTGAGGTTCCAACGCCCCCAGGGGGAGGGGCACGTGACCCGCGTAGGGATCCGGGAGAGCCCGACAGAAGAAAAGAGTCCCTCCCTAAAATCACTCCCGTTCCCTAGAGAACCGGCTCCGCAGAGTCCGCCCCAGTGAATAAAATCTGCTTAGATGGGCCAGGCTCCGTCTCGGACCTTCAGGGCACTGGAATCTGTCGTCCTCGGGGCCCTGAGGTCCGACAGGGGCGGGGCGGGGAAATGGATTTGGCGGAAGGAGATGAGCCTCCTGACGAATCACGACCTTTAAAGATCCCTGATTTGTTTTGTTTTCACTGTTTTTGAAAAGTCCGCCCAAAGTGGCCGGCTCTCTGATTGGCTGGAGTTGGGCAGACTGCTCGCTGATTGCTCGGTGCAATCCTGACTCCGGATTGGTGGAGAAGACGCGTTTGCGCTCTTGGATTGGCTTTCTCCGTACCCAGGGTCTGTATCTGCCTTCGGGCCTTAGCAACTCTATTGTTTTGAGTGCGCATGCTCAGATGCATGCATTTGCATCGCTCCTTTATCTATTCTTCCCCACCCCCACCTGTCCTGGGAGAATTCCATCCTGGTTTCATTCTCCCGCAGAGCCCCGCCAGCCAGGCTGCAGAAGCTGGTGGCACGGAGGTATTTCCCGGATTGCATCTGACCGTAGGGCGCCTGGATCCGGGCTAGATTATAAAATTCTCAGGGCAGGGATGCCCCTTACCTGTCTGTGCTGCCTGCAGGGCTACGGAAGCACCTGGGAATGGTGCTAAAATGCTAGGGCCTCCGCTGGATGACGCCTAGAGGCAATTACCGAGATTTCTTTATTATAATTAGGGTTACTTTGACCGAACAACACCTCTCTCCCACGGCACTGCACAAAGCAGATGGCTGAGGGGTCTCAGGGCAAAAAAGACTTTCGCACGGCTTGCACTGGGAGAAAGAGCAGATTGCACCACCGCCCCACCCCCCCAAGACCCCATATTTTCTAGAGTTCTGATCTATACGCACGTACATATATGATCACACATACTTTGCTAAATATATGAGTGTGTGTGTATATATCTACACCCACATATTTTAGTGGACTTATATTTTTCTAAATATGTGTGTATATATACATACTCAAATATGTAGATATATATTTTGATGGACTTTTATATTTTGTTAGATGTGTGAGTGTGTATATATATATATACACACACACACACACAAAAATATGTAGGTATATGTTCTGGTGGACTTTCATTTTTGCTAAATGTGAGTATATATATACACACATATAAATATACATTTTGGTGGTCTTATTTTTAGCTAAATATGGGGGGTGTACGTATATGCATATATACATATATTCTGGTGGACTTTTATTTTTGCTAAATATGTGAGTGTATACACATACATTTCAGTGGACTTATATTTTGTAAATATGTGTGTATATAGATATATATTTTGGTAGACTTTTATATTTTGTTAAATATGTGAGTATATATATGCACATATACGTATATTCTGGTAGACTTATTTTTGCTCAATATGTGTATATAAAAATATGTAGACATATAAATATATATTTTGTAAATATGTGTATAT